>NC_048219.1:102410451-102415247 GCF_002007445.2 Ailuropoda melanoleuca | reverse complement strand
TTTTTTTTTTTTTTAAGATTTTATTTATTTATTTGACAGAGAGAGACAGCCAGTGAGAGAGGGAACACAAGCAGGGGGAGTGGGAGAGGAAGAAGCAGGCTCCCAGCTGAGAAGCCTGATGTGGGGCTTGAGCCAAGAACGCTGGGATCACACCCTGAGCCGAAGGCAGATGCTTAACGACTGCGCCACCCAGACACCCCCTCTCAAGGTACATTCTAATAGACTGCAGCAAAGAAGCAAAAAGTCATTCTCTCTGTAGAGTTTTTGGAAGCATGAAACCGTCAGTCTACATGTGACTTGGTACAGGTTATATCATAATCTTATGAGTCTCAATCAATACAGTCATAACATTTAACTTTCTTCTAGTTCCCTAATCTCCTTACCCTAAAAATGAGGTTATTGACTTTTAGAGGTAGAACCTCTAAATTTTAGCCCCAGAAGGCTATGATGCCAAATGAAAAATAATTTTGAAATTCGATTTTGGTTCTTGCTGAGCCTCAGTTTTCTCACTCCTAAAATAGGTATGATAATACCTCTTATTCATATTCCAGATTGAATGGGACGACACACATATATAAGTGACCTGTCTGGAATTTGATACAGAGAAGAGGCTATTGTTAAAGCTGGGATTTTTATCATTAAATTATAACTGTTATCACCCACTGGTGAGTATGTACCAAAGTGACTTCTTCGGTAATTGAATACATGAATATCCTATTTTTAGAAAGTTTTCATAGGAAGTTAAAACTTTAACTGGTTTACTATTAAGAATTGATGGGCTCTAGGAAATGGTGTTTTGGTAAACTGGTTCTCCAAAAAGAAAAGAGCCCTTATTTGTAGTGTTTGCAGATTTCTGTGGTCTAAACACTCCCACCATGGCCAATTTCATGCCACTGAACCTGAAGTGTGGAAGACATGCACAGTCAGGTCTCACGGGCTGGGGCATGCTGGCTCCTTCCTGCACACACCTGGCTCTAGGTCAAGTAGATGATAGCCAGTTATTGGAATGACCAATCCAATAAATAACAAACTCAGCAAATGACCAACTCATCAAATGACAAATATGTCAAATAACCTATTTACAAAATGACAAATTTGTCAAAAGCCAATTTTCCAAAAGCTAACTTGCAGAAAAATAATGTGCCATATGATCAATTCCCAAGTGACCTTAGTTACAAAACATATCAAATACCTTAAAGAGAAACTGGGACAATTTCTTCAGCCATTGTGCCTCGAGAAGCAGACAAACGCAGAGGCAGGGGGAAAAACTGCTTAAAAATGTAAAAATAGGTACTTGTACATATTGGAAAATTTATCTAAATATAAAATATGCTGGCTGAAATATGCAACATGCATGACCTGACATTAAACCAAGCTAGACTAGTACTATACAGCTAAAAGGCTGAGAGGCAATGAATAATTAAACTTTGAGGAAAAAAATCCTAATCAATGTGACAATTTATTCATTTTCTATTTGCTATTTTAATCAACAGACAAATTGATTTTTCAGTGAATTAGCTTTACTTGAATTTATTCTTATTATCTTTATGTCTTTAGCACCTGAAGATCCTAAAACACAGAGACTATTAGTAACAGCAAATTTGGTACCCATTGAGGTCTTGATATGAACTTCTAGCCATTTTTAAAGGTGTATTGTCAAATAACATGGATGCCTAATTAATTAATTTCATTCCATTTCATTTCATTGCTTTCATTTCATTTCATTTTTAAGTAGGCTCCATGCCTGGCGTGGAGCCCAGTTTGAGGCTCAAACTCATGACCCTGAGATCAAGAGTCAGACACTTAACCAGCTGAGCCACCCAGGCACCCTGGATGTCTAACTATTTTAAATGTAACTTTTACATTAAGTATAGAAGAGCTAGAGAAATACAGAATCTAACTTTTCTTGTTGTCCTGTTGTGTTGAGAACCATCTAGATGTAATTGAACTTATATAACTCACGATGAACAAAATTATCAAATACTTACATTGGCTTTATCTCCTCTCTTTCCCCATCTTCCCTTTCAGTGGACATCAGTAGTATACCCCCAATAATGCAGGTATATGCCTTTAACTACTTGCAAGTTACACATACTCCTTGGTAGCTCAATGTCCACATACTCCTTCTACTTTTTCCTCAGTCTAATTATTCTCAGAAAATGTCACTTTAGAAAGTATCTTAGCCTAGATACTGGGATCTGAAAGGGACCTTGAATGTCATTTAAATTTATATTGGGTTTTATTTATACTGAAATGAAATCCCAAAGTGGTGTAGTGATTTACTGAAACTCACAGGGAAGCATTTATTCATTAGCTTTTCACTTGGGATAGAATGTGTATGGCCATAATTTCTTTGTAGCTCCTCCTATCAAAAGATGAGTTCTATTTATTTATCCCCTTGAATCTGGTCTGGTCTGGTACTTGCTTTGGCTAACAGAATGTGGCAGAAGTCATGTTGTGTAATAAGGCTTCTGCCTCTTTCCTCATGGAATGTTGTCCTGAGCTCACCAGGTATGGAAGACAGCTGAACCTACTGAAGGATGAGAGGCCACATGAAGGAGAACCAAGACCAGCACCAACTATCCAACATGTGAATTGTGCCATCTTGGACATTTCAGTCTACCCTCCAAGTGAATGGAGCAGCATAAAATGAGCCCAAGTAAAGGAGCAAACAAATGATCCAATTAACCTACAGAATTGTGAGGATAAATAAATCATTGTTGCTTTAAGTCACTAAATTTTAGGATTGTATGTTAAATAGCAGTTAAATTATTCCCCCCCTNTATGTTAAATAGCAGTTAAATTATTTCCCCCCCAAAAGGCATTTCAGGTAACCCACAAAAATATATACTTTGTAAATTTTAAAAAGCAAAGAAAATAATTTAGAACATCAAAATAAAAAGTAATGTAAAGATAGTAAAAAAAAAAAAAAAAGGATGGGGTGTAAGTAGAGAAAAAATAGGTTCATACTTGGCATGTGATTTATAGTGTCCAAACAGAAACATGGGATATTTAAGAGAAGCCGGTGAGACCTGAGAGATGCCATTCCATGAAGAAGGGGCACTATTACCTAATGAGCTTTGGAAGAAAATTCTCAATGGGTCTCTCACATTTCCACGTTTTGCAAGAAGGAGCATTATCTGCCTTTGTTTTGGGCTATCTTTTCAAGAGATATTTACATAGTGAACAGCTTTGGAATATAGAGACAGTGTCCTCTTAGGAGCAAAGGAAGGCATGTTTACTATGAGAATAAAATATTCTATTTCCTTAAATGCAGGTTTCCACTTCTATAACACGACTTACTGTGTGTGCAGGAACCATCTGCCCGTTTTTACAGGCCCTGAAGGAACTCAGGTTAGGGGAACCAGTGCCAGCCACACTGTAGCTTGTGCTGTTCGCTGTGCTGTGAGTAATAAAGTCATTTGTCTCTAACCCAGGAGTCTCCTGTCATCCATGAAACTTCGGCAGGCTAACTTGCTAGTTTGCAAAAGGGAAAAAAACAAAAAAACAAAACAAAAAAACCTTTTACAGTTTTAACAATGAGGACTTCCACAACACAAGTACAGCAAACACCAAAGTAACATTTATCTTATATTTTATTAAGGATTTATTTATTTATTTGAGAGAGAGAGAGTGGGGGGAGAGGCAGAGGGAGAGGGAGAAGGAGAGAAGCAGACCCCCACTGAGCACAGAGCCCGCCACAGGGCTTGATCTTATGAACCTGAGATCATGACCTGAGCAGAAACCAAGAGTTGGACGCTTAACCGCCTGAGCCACCCAGGTGCCCCGTGTCATCCATTACTAAGACAAGGAGAAAAGGACCCAGACCATCTGACTCTAAAGTCAGTACTCTCTTTTATTATGCATAGCAGGAAATTTTATGATAAATCCTTACCAAAGTGTTAATAAATGGCAATAATTTTAATTCATTACCCCTTTTGTGTTTTATAATTTTTAATAAGGGGAAGTGCCTTAATCCAAATAATAAGCAAGTAGGTAACTACAGGATTAATCAAATAAATGAGAAAAATATTTTGTGGCAGAATTTTCCGACTTCTCTCAATTCATATTATTTATCCAGCTACTTATTTCAGCTGCAAAATGGTATAAAGGTACAAGCAAGGATTTGAAGTTAGAAAATTATGATTGTATAGCTTCTAAGTTGTATAACTTTGGGCAAGTGATATAGTTTTATTAGTTTCAGTTTCCTCGCCTATAACATGATGTTAAATTGTTCTCATGTAGTGGCACCAAACTGAGTTTATTATTTATTTAGAGGATTAGAAAAAAATTATGGTTTATTTCTACTTTCAAGTAACTCAAATAAATAACAGCCTCCATTATGATTCCACAAATCGGTATTCTACTTCTTTTCTAGAAATTTTTGAAGGCCCATGGCTTCTAGCTCATCTCAACTGTCATCAAAGGGGAGCACATAGGACAACATGACTGTGGAGTCACAAATGACTTCATAATTAGAACATAAACTCCATGAGGAAATGGATCACATTATTTTCGTTGTTCTAGGCACAAGCCTTAGAACAACTGTTAGCACATAGAAGATGCTCAGTAAATATGTGCTACATTAATTAGTAGATAAAGGGGTCCAGATGCCTTTGAGGTTAAGTCCAGAAGTCCTGAGAGCAAAAAACAGGAGATGGGATTCAAACACACCCATGATGTCTGTACCCCTTTATAACTGCCATGATGGCACAGGGATGTCTTGGGGTCCAAGAAAGCACCAGTTACCTCTAAAGCATAAGCACCTGCAGGGAAATGGGACAGACTGACTTCAA
>NC_048219.1:102402069-102405920 GCF_002007445.2 Ailuropoda melanoleuca | reverse complement strand
AAGTAACATTTATCTTATATTTTATTAAGGATTTATTTATTTATTTGAGAGAGAGAGAGTGGGGGGAGAGGCAGAGGGAGAGGGAGAAGGAGAGAAGCAGACCCCCACTGAGCACAGAGCCCGCCACAGGGCTTGATCTTATGAACCTGAGATCATGACCTGAGCAGAAACCAAGAGTTGGACGCTTAACCGCCTGAGCCACCCAGGTGCCCCGTGTCATCCATTACTAAGACAAGGAGAAAAGGACCCAGACCATCTGACTCTAAAGTCAGTACTCTCTTTTATTATGCATAGCAGGAAATTTTATGATAAATCCTTACCAAAGTGTTAATAAATGGCAATAATTTTAATTCATTACCCCTTTTGTGTTTTATAATTTTTAATAAGGGTAAGTGCCTTAATCCAAATAATAAGCAAGTAGGTAACTACAGGATTAATCAAATAAATGAGAAAAATATCTTGTGGCAGAAATTTCCGACTTCTCTCAATTCATATTATTTATCCAGCTACTTATTTCAGCTGCAAAATGGTATAAAGGTACAAGCAAGGATTTGAAGTTAGAAAATTATGATTGTATAGCTTCTAAGTTGTATAACTTTGGGCAAGTGATATAGTTTTATTAGTTTCAGTTTCCTCGCCTATAACATGATGTTAAATTGTTCTCATGTAGTGGCACCAAACTAAGTTTATTATTTATTTAGAGGATTAGAAAAAAATTATGGTTTATTTCTACTTTCAAGTAACTCAAATAAATAACAGCCTCCATTATGATTCCACAAATCGGTATTCTACTTCTTTTCTAGAAATTTTTGAAGGCCCATGGCTTCTAGCTCATCTCAACTGTCATCAAAGGGGAGCACATAGGACAACATGACTGTGGAGTCACAAATGACTTCTTAATTAGAACATAAACTCCATGAGGAAATGGATCACATTATTTTCGTTGTTCTAGGCACAAGCCTTAGAACAACTGTTAGCACATAGAAGATGCTCAGTAAATATGTGCTACATTAATTAGTAGATAAAGGGGTCCAGATGCCTTTGAGGTTAAGTCCAGAAGTCCTGAGAGCAAAAAACAGGAGATGGGATTCAAACACACCCATGTTGTCTGTACCCCTTTATAACTGCCATGATGGCACAGGGATGTCTTGGGGTCCAAGAAAGCACCAGTTACCTCTAAAGCATAAGCACCTGCAGGGAAATGGGACAGACTGACTTCAACGGGGAAGGCAGTAACACAGGCACAGGAGGGACCTTTCTGTCATTCGTAATTGCCAAACACCTGTGTTCCTCCCCTGCAGTAATGGGGGACCGACAGAGGAAGTGGACCTCAGAAGTCTCAAAGGTACACTTGGAAACAGTACAGGGGAGAGAGAATAACTTAGAAATTGAAACTTTCCTTCTCTCTCTCTTTTTTTCACAAAAGGGATATAAATAAGAGGAAAAGGCCATAAGTTAAGAAAAAATATATATTNGTTAGAAAATTATGATTGTATAGCTTCTAAGTTGTATAACTTTGGGCAAGTGATATAGTTTTATTAGTTTCAGTTTCCTCGCCTATAACATGATGTTAAATTGTTCTCATGTAGTGGCACCAAACTGAGTTTATTATTTATTTAGAGGATTAGAAAAAAATTATGGTTTATTTCTACTTTCAAGTAACTCAAATAAATGACAGCCTCCATTATGATTCCACAAATCGGTATTCTACTTCTTTTCTAGAAATTTTTGAAGGCCCATGGCTTCTAGCTCATCTCAACTGCCATCAAAGGGGAGCACATAGGACAACATGACTGTGGAGTCACAAATGACTTCTTAATTAGAACATAAACTCCATGAGGAAATGGATCACATTATTTTCGTTGTTCTAGGCACAAGCCTTAGAACAACTGTTAGCACATAGAAGATGCTCAGTAAATATGTGCTACATTAATTAGTAGATAAATGTGTCCAGATGCCTTTGAGGTTAAGTCCAGAAGTCCTGAGAGCAAAAAACAGGAGATGGGATTCAAACACACCCATGATGTCTGTACCCCTTTATAACTGCCATGATGGCACAGGGATGTCTTGGGGTCCAAGAAAGCACCAGTTACCTCTAAAGCATAAGCACCTGCAGGGAAATGGGACAGACTGACTTCAACGGGGAAGGCAGTAACACAGGCACAGGAGGGACCTTTCTGTCATTCGTAATTGCCAAACACCTGTGTTCCTCCCCTGCAGTAATGGGGGACCGACAGAGGAAGTGGACCTCAGAAGTCTCAAAGGTACACTTGGAAACAGTACAGGGGAGAGAGAATAACTTAGAAATTGAAACTTTCCTTCTCTCTCTTTTTTTTTCACAAAAGGGATATAAATAAGAGGAAAAGGCCATAAGTTAAGAAAAAATATATATTAAGAAGACAAGAGTCATAAACGCTACCCCCTTGAGATAATAACTCTTGAAGATGATTGCATTTTAAAGCTAGGGATGCTTATCTACTCCAGATCCTTTTTTTACAGATGAAGGGACAGGGGCCCAGAGAGGCTGTTAACTTTCATAGTCGCATTCCAGTTCACTGGTGCATATATTGACGACTGAAAAAAGAATTGAAAGGAGAGTCTACTTTCCAGAAATGCATCACCAGCTCCTGCCTGGGCCCCTCCTGCCTGTCTGCTAATTAGTTAGCATTGATCCAAAACTTTGGGCCAAAAACATTTTCCAGAGCTGAGAGTTCCAATGATTTTGCCTTTTAAATATCAAAGTTAAAAATAACCTTTATAAAAACATTACACAAGGGCAACAAAACATTCCACGCTTGGCACCTTTCAGGGAAACAAGCTTCTCTTCTCTGCAGAATTCCAGCTCTTTGATGTAGTACAGGCATGTCATGCCAGATCAAATCCATCATAATGAATAGTGGGGGGAAAAAAAACCCGGAAACAATTGTCTCCCCCTATGAAATGAAGAAAAATTAGAATCAGGAAGTCCTTAAATGTATTTAACTTGGATCCAGTCATCAGATTTGGAAAGCACCCTGAAATCATGTTGCCTTGGCTTTCCCATGATTCATAGTGGTTTGTTGACTAGGTGTCTGGCAAATACTCCAGACCGTTGCTACTGGCATGCATGTCTAACAGATGTTAAAAATGAAACGCTGACAGTTTTTATAGTATAATTAAATCTCTCCTTATTTCTCAAGTGCTATTTAATTTAATTTTAATCAAAAGTAATAACCATCCATAATTGCTGTAATAGTGGCATTCATGTTCTATGTAAGGCATTACCTATTGTACTCTTGACAGAAGTCTTGCAATGGGAAAGCCTCTTGCTAAAGGAGTTTTGACACTTCTAAACATCGAGAAGCAGTGGAGATTCTCAAGACGATAAAGTTTCACGTTGTCTCATAAAATGTTAAAAAGGCCATGCGGTCAAGTTTCCAATATGATGTTCTTTGTCAGTATCTTGCCTTTGTAACTGAAATGGGAAGAATTTTTTTCTTAGAAGGGCTGTGTTATGAATACACATGCTAGAAAGAGGTGATTTTTTTTCATCAAGCTGATGAAAGGAACTATTGGTCTCTGTCTTAGTTCGTTAGCGTAGCTGTAATAAAATACCACCGATGGGTTGGCTTATAAACACAGAAACTTATTGCTCACCGTTCTGGAAGCTGGAGGTCCTGTATCGGGGTGTCTGTGTGGTCAGGTTCTGCGTCTGGTGAGGGCGTACTTCCTGGTACGTAAATGGCCAACTTCTTCCTATTGCCTCACATGGCAAAGGGGCTAGGGAGCTCTCTCAGACCTCTGTTTTAAGGACACTAATCCCATTACTGAGGGCTTTGCCCTCATGACTTAGTCACCTCCCAAAGGCTCCC
>NC_048219.1:102390955-102395142 GCF_002007445.2 Ailuropoda melanoleuca | reverse complement strand
TTTCCGACTTCTCTCAATTCATATTATTTATCCAGCTACTTATTTCAGCTGCAAAATGGTATAAAGGTACAAGCAAGGATTTGAAGTTAGAAAATTATGATTGTATAGCTTCTAAGTTGTATAACTTTGGGCAAGTGATATAGTTTTATTAGTTTCAGTTTCCTCGCCTATAACATGATGTTAAATTGTTCTCATGTAGTGGCACCAAACTGAGTTTATTATTTATTTAGAGGATTAGAAAAAAATTATGGTTTATTTCTACTTTCAAGTAACTCAAATAAATGACAGCCTCCATTATGATTCCACAAATCGGTATTCTACTTCTTTTCTAGAAATTTTTGAAGGCCCATGGCTTCTAGCTCATCTCAACTGCCATCAAAGGGGAGCACATAGGACAACATGACTGTGGAGTCACAAATGACTTCTTAATTAGAACATAAACTCCATGAGGAAATGGATCACATTATTTTCGTTGTTCTAGGCACAAGCCTTAGAACAACTGTTAGCACATAGAAGATGCTCAGTAAATATGTGCTACATTAATTAGTAGATAAAGGGGTCCAGATGCCTTTGAGGTTAAGTCCAGAAGTCCTGAGAGCAAAAAACAGGAGATGGGATTCAAACACACCCATGTTGTCTGTACCCCTTTATAACTGCCATGATGGCACAGGGATGTCTTGGGGTCCAAGAAAGCACCAGTTACCTCTAAAGCATAAGCACCTGCAGGGAAATGGGACAGACTGACTTCAACGGGGAAGGCAGTAACACAGGCACAGGAGGGACCTTTCTGTCATTCGTAATTGCCAAACACCTGTGTTCCTCCCCTGCAGTAATGGGGGACCGACAGAGGAAGTGGACCTCAGAAGTCTCAA
The DNA here is from genome assembly GCF_002007445.2 of Ailuropoda melanoleuca. Taxonomy (NCBI): domain Eukaryota; kingdom Metazoa; phylum Chordata; class Mammalia; order Carnivora; family Ursidae; genus Ailuropoda; species Ailuropoda melanoleuca. The sequence goes on along the minus strand of NC_048219.1, from coordinate 102,394,270 downwards.
AGGTACACTTGGAAACAGTACAGGGGAGAGAGAATAACTTAGAAATTGAAACTTTCCTTCTCTCTCTCTTTTTTTCACAAAAGGGATATAAATAAGAGGAAAAGGCCATAAGTTAAGAAAAAATATATATTAAGACAAGAGTCATAAACGCTACCCCCTTGAGATAATAACTCTTGAAGATGATTGCATTTTAAAGCTAGGGATGCTTATCTACTCCAGATCCTTTTTTTACAGATGAAGGGACAGGGGCCCAGAGAGGCTGTTAACTTTCATAGTCGCATTCCAGTTCACTGGTGCATATATTGACGGCTGAAAAAAGAATTGAAAGGAGAGTCTACTTTCCAGAAATGCATCACCAGCTCCTGCCTGGGCCCCTCCTGCCTGTCTGCTAATTAGTTAGCATTGATCCAAAACTTTGGGCCAAAAACATTTTCCAGAGCTGAGAGTTCCAATGATTTTGCCTTTTAAATATCAAAGTTAAAAATAACCTTTATAAAAACATTACACAAGGGCAACAAAACATTCCACGCTTGGCACCTTTCAGGGAAACAAGCTTCTCTTCTCTGCAGAATTCCAGCTCTTTGATATAGTACAGGCATGTCATGCCAGATCAAATCCATCATAATGAATAGTGGGGGGAAAAAAAACCCGGAAACAATTGTCTCCCCCTATGAAATGAAGAAAAATTAGAATCAGGAAGTCCTTAGATGTATTTAACTTGGATCCAGTCATCAGATTTGGAAAGCACCCTGAAATCATGTTGCCTTGGCTTTCCCATGATTCATAGTGGTTTGTTGACTAGGTGTCTGGCAAATACTCCAGACCGTTGCTACTGGCATGCATGTCTAACAGATGTTAAAAATGAAACGCTGACAGTTTTTATAGTATAATTAAATCTCTCCTTATTTCTCAAGTGCTATTTAATTTAATTTTAATCAAAAGTAATAACCATCCATAATTGCTGTAATAGTGGCATTCATGTTCTATGTAAGGCAATACCTATTGTACTCTTGACAGAAGTCTTGCAATGGGAAAGCCTCTTGCTAAAGGAGTTTTGACACTTCTAAACATCGAGAAGCAGTGGAGATTCTCAAGACGATAAAGTTTCACGTTGTCTCATAAAATGTTAAAAAGGCCATGCGGTCAAGTTTCCAATATGATGTTCTTTGTCAGTATCTTGCCTTTGTAACTGAAATGGGAAGAATTTTTTTCTTAGAAGGGCTGTGTTATGAATACACATGCTAGAAAGAGGTGATTTTTTTTCATCAAGCTGATGAAAGGAACTATTGGTCTCTGTCTTAGTTCGTTAGCGTAGCTGTAATAAAATACCACCGATGGGTTGGCTTATAAACACAGAAACTTATTGCTCACCGTTCTGGAAGCTGGAGGTCCTGTATCGGGGTGTCTGTGTGGTCAGGTTCTGCGTCTGGTGAGGGCGTACTTCCTGGTACGTAAATGGCCAACTTCTTCCTATTGCCTCACATGGCAAAGGGGCTAGGGAGCTCTCTCAGACCTCTGTTTTAAGGACACTAATCCCATTACTGAGGGCTTTGCCCTCATGACTTAGTCACCTCCCAAAGGCTCCCTTCCTAATACCATCACCAAGGACATTAGGTTTTCGACATATTAATTTGGGTGGAGGGACACAAACATTCAATGTATGGTAATCACTAAGAAGTCACTGAGGTTAACTCACAAATATTTATCCATTGGTTTGGTTATGAGCACGGCTCAGATATGCACTGTGCTTAGAATAAAATGCAATCGGACAGAACTAGAAGAAACAGTGGGAGATGGGCTGATCTGACCTTCACATTTCACAAATGAGGAAGGTGGAATCTCAGGAGTGCATGTAACTTACCCACATCCCTGTGAATGGTGAGTTGAAGAACCAGAACTAGAGACCTGGTGTCAAGACTCTAAATGCAGTGCCTTTTATGTCTAAGCTTATTGCCTTCTCATTAACGATGTTTTGATTATAAAAAAAAAAAATCAGTCTTAAGAAAATTCTAAAACAATATTGCAGAACCATATGATACTTTTCTGTATAAAATTTCCATAATGACTACAATTTAAGTGGTGATATCCTCCATCTCCCCCTAAACATGTTGTCTATCTCACTCTCAACTTTATTGGACTTAGCACAAAGACTATAGTAGTGGCCATTGTTTAAACTTAATAAATTTTAAATTACATTAGGCCTGGCTCTAAGGTTTAATTTGTTTTAGCATATCGATATGAACATTGTTGTGCTTAAGACAAATGTTATGTATTGTTTGACTATAACTATACTTCATATAATAAATTGTGGTGGTAGTCTCGGTAGTTTTTAATTGCTTGACTATAATGGATACCCCATTTGGGACAATTGCTGGCCCTGCTAACGAATGTCATGTGACTCATGCTCAAGGAAATAAAACTTTCATGCAGTAGATCTAAAATGGTGGTTGGGCAAGAGGCACCATAGTTTTGAATCCAGGGATCAGAGATGAGGAATTTAGGACCCCTTAGGAGAAACGAAAACCCTATTACATACCTATGGGTACTAAAGTAGTGAGCCCGAACCCAGGATGTTGGACCCTGTAGGAGAGGCATGACACACATATCTGAAAAGTGCAACACGCAGCCCTCTTGGTCAAAGGCAATATGTAGAGCAGGAGCGTTTTCACTTCAAATGCCCCATACCCAAGCCTTTCCTTGATGACAGGTTAATTAGTGGTAGGAGAAACTTTGGATGGTGGGTGTGTGGGAGAATTTGGCAGAGCACACTTATTTGAATAGGAAAAAACGAATCACAGATTGGGAGTTAGGTAGAAATGGACTAACCCTCAAACAAGTAGACCAGAAGATTGGAGCTTTTTCTGGAAAACAAAATTATTGCCTTTGACTGCAGCAATTTGGCTTGGGTTAAGAGAATATCAACCCTTGCAAAAAATTATTGGGAAATTTAGTAATTTTTTGTGTGCGATTTACTATGGGGAGTAATAATAATAAAAATAAGTTATGTTTTTATGAATACTAGAGTAGATATAATATGAGAAAACAAATTTAGAAAGTTAGACAGAAAGAAGTTATTAATTAGTAGTACCATTTTATAAAGAGATAAGACTTTAGAAATATAGGGAATGTTGAATATTCTTCAGAAAAAGTATTCAGAAAGTGAATCTATTATTTAAAGGAGCTAAATATAGCAGGCTTAGTAGAAAAAATGGAGTTGCTCAATAAATTTAGAAGAAATCATACTTGTCATTCAAAACTAAAAATATAAGAAATAAAAATTTTTTAAAAATTAAATCATTCACACACACACACACA
>NC_048219.1:102375609-102389815 GCF_002007445.2 Ailuropoda melanoleuca | reverse complement strand
GGCAGAGCACACTTATTTGAATAGGAAAAAACGAATCACAGATTGGGAGTTAGGTAGAAATGGACTAACCCTCAAACAAGTAGACCAGAAGATTGGAGCTTTTTCTGGAAAACAAAATTATTGCCTTTGACTGCAGCAATTTGGCTTGGGTTAAGAGAATATCAACCCTTGCAAAAAATTATTGGGAAATTTAGTAATTTTTTGTGTGCGATTTACTATGGGGAGNATCTGTATGGTAAATATATCATTATCCCTGTTATGTACATGTGGAAACCAAAGTCCAATTAATTCAGGTAAGTGTACCAAAGTTGCGCAATTCTGACTATCAAAACCCAGGATTCAAATCTAGGCAGGGCCTGCAGAGCCTGAGGCTGAAATACCACGTTGCATAGCATCANGATTATTAGAAACTTTTATCAACAGCTATATGCCAAAAAACTAAACAATCTGGAAGAGATGGAGGCCTTCCTGGAAACCTATAAACTACCAAGACTGAAACAGGAAGAAATAGATTTCTTAAATAGGCCAATTAACTATGAAGAAATTGAGTCAGTGATAAACAACCTTCCAAATAATAAAACTCCAGGCCCAGACGGTTTTCCTGGGGAATTCTACCAAACATTCAAAGAAGAAATAATACCTATTCTCCTAAAGCTATTTCAAAAAATAGAAACAGAAGGAAAGCTACCAAACTCATTCTATGAGGCTAATATTACCTTGATCCCCAAACCAGGCAAAGACCCCCTCAAAAAGGAGAATTACAGACCGATTTCTCTAATGAATATGGATGCCAAAATCCTCAACAAGATCCTTGCTAATAGAATCCAACAGTACATTAAAAGGATTATCCATCATGACCAAGTGGGATTCATACCTGGGATGCAAGCATGGTTCAACACTCGCAAATCAATCAATGTGATACATCATATCAACAAGAAAAGACTCAAGAACCATATGATCCTCTCAATTGATGCAGAAAAAGCATTTGACAAAATACAGCATCCTTTCCTGATTAAAACCCTTCAGAGTGTAGGAATAGAGGGTACATTTCTCAATCTCATAAAAGCCATCTATGAAAAGCCTACTGCAAGCATTATTCTCAATGGGGAAAAGCTGGAAGCCTTTCCCTTAAGATCAGGAACACGACAAGGATGCCCACTCTCGCCACTATTATTCAACATAGTACTAGAAGTCCTTGCAACAGCAATCAGAAGACAAAAAGGGATCAAAGGTATCCAAATCGGCAAAGAAGAAGTCAAACTGTCTCTCTTTGCAGATGACATGATACTCTATATGGAAAACCCAAAGGAATCCACTCCCAAACTATTAGAAGTTATAGAACAATTCAGTAAGGTGGCAGGATACAAAATCAATGCCCAGAAATCAGTTGCATTTCTATACACGAATAACGAGACTGAAGAAAGAGAAATTAGGGAATCCATCCCATTTACAATAACACCAAAAACCATGCGTTACCTTGGAATTAACTTAACCAGAGACGTAAAGGACCTATATGCTAGAAACTATAGATCACTTTTGAAAGATATTGAGGAAGACATAAAAAGATGGAAAAATATTCCATGCTCATGGATTGGAAGAATTAACATAGTTAAAATGTCCATACTACCCAGAGCAATCTACACTTTCAATGCTATCCCGATCAAAATACCGAGGACATTTTTCAAAGAACTGGAACAAATAGTCCTTAAATTTGTATGGAACCAGAAAAGGCCCCGAATCTCCAAGGAACTGTTGAAAAGGAAAAACAAAGCTGGGGGCATCACAATGCCGGATTTCGAGCTGTACTACAAAGCTGTGATCACAAAGACAGCATGGTACTGGCACAAAAACAGACACATCGACCAATGGAACAGAATAGAGAACCCAGAAATGGACCCTCGGCTCTTTGGGCAACTAATCTTTGATAAAGCAGGAAAAAACATCCGGTGGAAAAAAGACAGTCTCTTCAATAAATGGTGCTGGGAAAATTGGACAGCTACATGCAAAAGAATGAAACTTGACCACTCTCTCACACCATACACAAAAATAAACTCCAAATGGATGAAAGACCTCAATGTGAGACAGGAATCCATCAAAATTCTAGAGGAGAACATAGGCAACAACTTCTATGACATCGGCCAGAGCAACCTTTTTCACGACACATCTCCAAAGGCAAGAGAAATAAAAGATAAAATGAACTTATGGGACTTTATCAGGATAAAGAGCTTCTGCACAGCCAAGGAAACAGTCAAAAAAACTAAGAGACAGCCCACGGAATGGGAGAATATATTTGCAAAGGACACCACAGATAAAGGACTGGTATCCAAGATCTACAAAGAACTTCTCAAACTCAATACACGAGAAACAAATAAACAAATCATAAAATGGGCAGAAGATATGAACAGACACTTTTCCAATGAAGACATACAAATGGCTAACAGACACATGAAAAAATGTTCAAAATCATTAGCCATCAGGGAAATTCAAATCAAAACCACACTGAGATACCACCTTACGCCAGTTAGAATGGCAAAGATAGACAAGGCAAGAAACAACAATTGTTGGAGAGGATTGAGAAAGGAGATCCCTCCTACATTGTTGGTGGGAATGCAAGTTGGTACAGCCACTCTGGAAAACAGTGTGAAGGTCCCTTAAAAAGTTAAAAATTGAGCTACCTTATGACCCAGGCATTGCAATACTGGGTATTTACCCCAAAGATACAGACGTAGTNTGTAGTGAAGAGAACAGCCATATGCACCCCAATGTTCATAGCTGCATTGTCCGCAATAGCTAAATCGTGGAAGGAGCCGAGATGCCCTTCAACGGATGACTGGATTAAGAAGCTGTGGTCCATACAATGGAATATTACTCAGCTATCAGAAAGAATGAGTTCTCAACATTTGCTGCAACATGGATGGCACTGGAGGAGATAATGCTAAGTGAAATAAGTCAAGCAGAGAAAGACAATTATCATATGATTTCTCTCATCTATGGAACATAAGAACTAGGATGATCGGTAGGGGAAGAAAGGGATAAAGAAAAGGGGGGTAATCAGAAGGGGGAATGAAACATGAGAGNTGAGAGACTATGGACTCTGGGAAACAAACTGAGGGCTTCAGAGGGGAAGGGGGTGGGGGAATGGGATAGACCTGTGATGGGTTGTAAGGAGGGCACGTATTACATGGTGCCCTGGGTGTTATACGCAACTAATGAATCATCAAACTTTGCATCAGAAACCAGGGATGTACTGTATGGCGACTAACATAATATAATAAAAAAACATTAAAAAAAAAAAACCCTCCTCCTGTAATTTGTCTTCCAAAACAGAAATCTAAAGACTCTGACAAAAACTGAGACTTCTCTTCTCACCTTGGCTATTTTTTTACCTTTACAACTGGTTTTCCCAAGAGAATGGATTTCTGTTCTACACATGCTCTAATACCATGGAAAAACGGTAGCACTCATCACAAGGATGAAAATTGAACACTATTGTGGAGACAGGGAAACGGTAACGTGTGGCTGACTATTCTGATAGGTAGCAACAATCATGGAGAGCTAGATAAAAACAAAACAGAATAAAATAAAACACAAACAAAAAACACTCACCATGTTAGGTCTACTCCCAGCTACCAAAAGAAGTTGAGCAGCTAGATACTTCTTCCTTTTGGGCTTCAGTTTCCTCCTTTAAAAACAAAGAAGTTATTTGGAATTGATCATTTCTAAGGTCCCTTTTCAGCTTAAATATTTTATGGCCCTAAATTATTCAAACTTGCTAAGTATCAGTTCAGTCCGAACTTGAGCAGGGAAAGAAGTTTCACGGAGCCTTCATGGAATACCTATGGGAAGATTTCCCAGAATTTGGATTTCATAAAAAAGTAACATTTGAGAATTACTTTTTTTCTTACTTATTTACTTACTTAATTAATTAAGTGTGGCCATCTTTTAATCTTGTTTTGTCAGGCGATTTACGAAAAGTGAGGAATAAAAAGAAATAAGAGCTAATATAGGTCATCCATCACCCTGTGAAAAAAAGATAATTTTTTTTAAGTAGGCATCACACACAGCATGGAACCCAATGTGGGGCTTGAACTCATGACCCTGAGATCAAGATCTGAGCTTAGATCAAGAGTCAGGCACTTAGCCAGCTGAGCCACCGAGGTGCCCTAAAAAGATAAAATTTTAATACCAAAAAGGAAGAACAAAATATCAGAATAAAGCACATAGCTTCCAAATTCCATGTATTAAAAACTTACTACGTTGACCTTTTTTTTTCTTGCTGCAACACTGACCAAAAAATTTTATTCCCAAACTGCTTTTTTGGAATGTTAGGAACAATTGATCAGTTCTGTCATGTTTCTCCTCCTATACTCACACTATGGTGAGAAGCTATTGTGTTCATAAACCACAAAGCCTCCTTTATCACCAAGCTTCTATCATTTTTGGCCTCTCCTGATAGTCATCTAGCCAACCTGAAAAATATTGTCTGTCTCTGAGAACAGTTGAGACTAGTCTCAAGAATACCAAACACAGGCAAGGATATAGAAATAGAACTCCCACACATTGCTGGTAAAAATGGTACAACTCTTTGGAAAACAGTATGGTGGTACCTTATAAGCTAAATCTAGACTGACAATATGACTGAACAATGCCATTCCTAGGTGCTTGTTTACTCAAGAGAAATCAAATAATGTATACATAAAAGACTTGTACTCAAATACCCATAGGAATTTTGCTCATGACAACCCCAAATTGGACCAAAAAAAAAAAAAAAAAGGCCCCATCAAATTATGGGCTATCTTACCATGGTGTAGTACTCAGCAGTAAAAAGGAATATAGTGTTGATGCATGTAACATCTTGGACAAATCTCAGAGAAACATTATACTGAACAAAATAAGCCAGATACAGAAGAATCCGTCTTGGATAATTGCATTTATATGGAGCTATGGAAGAAGCAAAAGTAGCTTATAGTGACAGAAATCACGTAAGTGGTTGCCTGGGGTGGAAGGCAGTGGTGGTTGATTGCAACACAGTGGTTACATGAGTATATTGGCCTGTCAAACTCATCAAACTGTATATTTCAAATATGTGCATTTTATTACAGGTAAATTACACTTAATGTTAGTTTTAGAAGGCAAAAGAAATATATTCAAAATTTAGACTTTTCCCCCCAAACTTGATACATCTATTTTTACTCATAAATAAAATAATTCAAATATAAAGTCATTTCACACCTAAAAGAATTAGTGGAAAATGAAAAAAAGTGCAAAGTGTATAGTCATAAAGTTTATTTAATGCATGTAGTCATTTCAATATGACTTGCTTTGAGGCAGAAGTAATATGCATGCTCTATTTTAGTTTGTTCTTTTAGAAAATACATGTCAGCTAAAGGTAAAATTTGTAAGTGTACTTCTTTAGGCTACTTTTATTATCTCCAATCTGATCGTTGTTATAAATGTATATATAATTTACTAATGTGTAGATGCATGCTATTGAAACATCCTTCCACCTTCCTTAGGGGATCAAGGGAGTGTCATATTATGCATCTAACAATACCTGGCATATTGCCTTCTGTTACTGAATATATTGAATTGTATTAAGTTGAATTGAAATGAGCTGAATCAAAAAAAGATACAGCATAATGGGCACTAAGCTAGCACTGAAGAAACTTATGTTCTAGTCTTGATTCTGTCTCTGTATCAACTTGGATGAGTTACTTCATTTCTCTGAACTCCATTTTTCTCATTTATTGTAGAAACGTGTTGAGGACCACTCTGTGTCCAAACCCTGATCTATAAGCGAAGGAAAAACCCAAGGAAGGCCTGGACCCTAACAGGATGCAGATGACAGGTGGAGAAGACATAATTATATAATTATGACACAACAAGGTAGCAAGTACCATAATGAAGAACACAAAGGAAGGTAGACATAGTTGCTAGATCGTGCCCTAAACCCAAGCAGGGAGAGGCCACAGAATTGAGAAGCACACTCTGAGAGTCACCCCAGATTTTATCACTGAAAACCCTTATGTAGGTAGAAGCCAGAAGCATCCTTACATATAAGGGAAATTGCAGCTTAGAGTAGGAGATGACCAGGTGTCACATATGTTGAAAGAAAGCAGGTCTTATCATCCTGGATGAACCCTGGCCTTCCTCCACCCTCATGGAAGGTAGGAATGCAACAGTGATAGCCAGTGCCAACCACAGGAAGGTGGGTGACTTCAGGGCTGTGTGAGAGCTCAGCCCAGCTGGAAAACTGATGATGGGAGCAGATGGAAAGGCCTACTACTGAGTGTTCCCTCTTCCCAGGCCCTTCCCGTGTCCTGAACTGAGCAGTGTCAGCGCATGGTGGCCATCTATAGAAAAAGGCAAGGATGAGGCAGAAGTACTTTCAGTGTGCTGAGCGGCAGGATACTGGTGTCAGAAAAGCATGAGTAGTTTGGTCCAGATGTCACTCTAGGGATTCCTTCCCATGAGCTGTACTCCCTAACATAGACACCAGGAAGAGCACGTCAGTGCCTCTCTTTGGTTTCTGTCCCACAGACTGGTCAAAGTTGTGTGTGGTCCTTAAAACATGAAGCTTTCAAAGAAAAACAATGAAACACCTGGAGAATGCAAGAATTTATAGACAAAATGGAAAGACAAGAAAATATAATATGTCACCAAATGTGAACCAAGGAAAGCTAAAGGGGCAGGGTGGTAATTTAAATACTAGAAATAAAGACAGTTTAAGTCTGAAAACATAATATGTGAAAAACTTAATTCATAGTTTGGTAAGTAGAACGATAGAAGTGGAATATTCCACAATCATTACCATATATGTGCCTAAGCATATAGCCTCTCTAAAAAAACAACTAGCAATAATTTTTAACTGATTTTTTCTTTTTCTTCTGTAAATTGTGCCTTTTCATAGTGTTTTCCCATTTTTATTGTATTTTCTGTCTTTTGTTTGCTGATTTATAGGAGTTCCTAGCAATGTAAAAGGATTAGTTATTTCTCATTTGTAATCAGTGTAAAATATTCTCCACTCTTCTGCTGACTTTACATTTGCTGTTCTTTGTTGAGTGGAAATACATCATTTGTATCCTTTCAAATCCTTCAACTATTTTCTTCAAGCTTTGTGCTTTTAAATCTCTTTATTAAAATTCCTTTAAGGGCACCTGGGTGGCTCAGTCGGTTGAGCATCTGCCTTGGCTCAGGTCATGATCCCGGGGTCCTGGAATCTAGCCTCTTGTTGGGCTCTTTGCTCAGCAGGGAGTCTGCTTCTCCCTCTCCTTCTGTCTACTGCTCTTCCTACTTGTGCTCCCTCTCTGTCAAATAAATAAATAAAATCTTAAAAATAAAATAAAATTCCCTTATTAAGTCCTTCCTAATTTATATCTTCTATTATTACCTTTATAATTTTGCTGTACTCATTTAATTCTTTAATATATGTGGAGACCAATATTGCCCATGCTGTGGTGTAATGATCAATTTACTTTGGAAATGCACTGAGTTTGTACATGAATAGGGGGAGAATTTATGTCTTAATGATATTTAGTTTTTTTGATCCATTAACATAACATGAGTCTACATTTTTTAGAAATGCTAATGTAACGTGTCTATGCTTTTAATAAGCAGGGAAATTAAAAAGACTAAAACAAGTAGATACCATTACATTCCTACCAAAAAGTAGTGAAAATTGAAAAGATCGATATTATGAGGCTTTGGTAAGAATTTGTAGAAGAAGATTTTTATTCACTACTAATAAATAGTGCAAATCAATTAACCACTCTAGAAAATTGGTATTATCATTAGTGGTGGACATACCCTAAGCATATAGAAACACTAAACATAACCTAGAAATTTCACTTCTGATTATGTAGCCCAGATTTTGCCAAAATACGTAAGAGAATAATCATATTACTATTTTTTTGTGTTAGCTCAAAGCTGGAAAAATCCCTACTAAGGTGATTTTGTACTTTAAAAGAAAAGTGCTATATTCATCTCAATAGATGTCAATAAGACATTTGACAAAATTCAACACTACTCTTGGGGCGCCTGGGTAGCGCAGTCGTTAGGCGTCTGCCTTCGGCTCAGGGCGTGATCCCGGCGTTCCGGGATTGAGTCCCACATCGGGCTCCTCTGCTGGGAGCCTGCTTCTTCCTCTCCCACTCCCCCTGCTGTGTTCCTTTTTGCTGGCTGTCTCTCTGTCACATAAATAAAGAAAAATCTTTAAAAAAAAAATTCAACACTACTCTTGGCAAAACCACTCAGTAAACTAAAAATAGAAAATAAATGTTTAAACCTTATGAAGTATGTCACCAAGAAGCCCACAATGAACACTTTATTACTTAACTGAAAATTAAAAAAAAAAACCAAAAGGAATAAGATAATGTTGCCTATCAACACTTCTTTTTTTTAAAAAAGATTTTAGTTATTTATTTGACAGAGATAGAGACAGCCAGTGAGAGAGGGAACACAAGCAGGGGGAGTGGGAGAGGAAGAAGCAGGCTCATAGCGGAGGAGCCCGATGTGGGGCTCGATCCCACAACGCCAGGATCACGCCCTGAGCCAAAGGCAGATGCTTAACCGCTGTGCCACCCAGGCGCCCCTAGAAATTCTTTTCTAAATTTTTAAAAAATATATTTGAGAGAGAGAGAGAGCCAGCACTAGCAGGGGGAGGGGCGGAGGGAGAGGGACAAGTGGACTCTCAGCCGAGCAGGGAGCCCCATGTGGGGCTCGATCCCAGGACCCTGGGATCATAGAAATTCTTTCCTAAAATTTGTGAGTAAAAAAAATCATTGTCTGAAATTATATTGGTTCTTCTACAGCCATAAGATAACAGAGAAATGTAGCTTAAAATACTCTTCAAAATTGTTTCAAACATATAAATAACCTAGGATTAAATCTAAAAACGTATGTGTAAGAAAATTACAAACAGGTTTTTTTAATGATGAAGAGCCGTTATAGGAGACCGTATTATAAGTTATGAGATAGACTGTGTTCATTGACTAAAAAAATAAAATCGTAATGTTTTAATTCCCCTAAAATTGATCTAAACATTTAATTCAATCCAAACTAAAACACAATAGATTTTTTTTAAAAAGATTTTATTTATTTATTCGGCAGAGATAGAGACAGCCAACGAGAGAGGGAACACAAGCAGGGGGAGTGGGAGAGGAAGAAGCAGGCTCATAGCGGAGGANCAGGGGGAGTGGGAGAGGAAGAAGCAGGCTCATAGCGGAGGAGCCCGATGTGGGGCTTGATCCCAGAACGCAGGGATCACGCCCTGAGCCAAAGGCAGATGCTTAACCGCTGTGCCACCCAGGCACCCCAGATTTTTTTTTTTTTTTGAAATTTACATTTAGAATCTAAAATGGATGTAGATGAGCAGAGACCAAGGAATAAATAAGATGAATCCTGGAAAGAAACCAGGAATGTAAATTTATCACAGATTTATCATGAATCAGTAGTAATGAAAAAAGCATGGCATTGAATGTGAATAGACAGAATAATGTAAAACAATAGAGTCAGAACACAGAATGACAGAGCTCATAATGAAGATCATTGATTAAAGGATGAGCTTTGCAGTAAAACTACTAGGATAATTATAATGTAGATTAAAAAGAATAAAGTTTGTCCCCCTAGTTGTATGCAAATATTAATTCCAGTTGGATGAAGACTCAAATGTCAAAACAAAACTAAAATTTTAGAAGACAACGTGGAAGAGTATCAAGACCTCGTGCAGTGAAGAGTTTCTTCAACAGGACAGTTTAACACTAAAAACAAAAGAAGAGATTTAACTATATATTAATTTTTATTCAAATCAAACAAACTTGCTAATCAAATCACACAGAAGGATAAGAAAAGACAAGTCACAATACAAGAGGATGTTTAGAACATGGATAACTGACAATGAATTTGCAGCCAGAACATGTAAAAGAAAAAAACTTTTGCATATCAATAACAGAAAAATAGAAAAACTCACAAAAGATTTGGAAGGGCAATTTATTGAGAAGCATTCACAAGTAGCCAATTGATATTTAAAAAGATGCTCGATCTCAAAATAATCAGATTTTTCAAATTAAAACCACAATGAAATAGCATTGCACATCAGGTGAATTGGCAAAGATGAAGTCTGACATGTAGTGTAGGTAGAGAATAAGAAAAATAATCACATACTGTTAGTGGGAACATACATTGTTCAAAAAAAACAGGAAAAATGGCATTATGTTGGAAAAGTTAAAATAATGTATATGTATACCATAAGATTTATAAATTCCCCTCCTAACTTCCTAACATGGAGGTAATCTTGCAATTAGATTGATATTAGAATATCAGTACAAAATGTCCACTGCAGCACTGCATATAATAGCAAAAAGTCTGAAACAACTGAAATGTTCATTGATAATAGGGTAGGGGTGCCTGGGTGGTTCAGTTGGTTAAGAGTCTGACACTTGATTTTGGCTCAGGTCATGATTTTGGGGTCATGGGATGGACACCCGCATAGGGCATAAGATTCTATCTCCCCTCTCCCTCTGCCCCTCCCCACTCTTTCTCTCTCTCTCTTTCTAATAATAATGATAATAATAGAGTAGATAAATAACTAATAGTCATATGATAAAAACTATACACCAGTGAAATTGAATGGATTAGACTTATACCCAACAACACGGATGATTCTTATAACATAATATTGAGTAAACCAAAGTTTAGAAAACTTTCTACATTGCATAAAACTTTTGGAAAACGTACAAACAAGTATTATATTATTTTGAGATATAAAAATAGTCACGAAAACTAAAAGAAAATCAAGGGGAAAATACTTATGGAGTACAAGGGGGAAATAAAAAATTATAATGAAATATAATAGAGAGAAGCCTTGGAGGGCCTAGCGATTTCCTTTGCCCTGAACTGAAAAGTGTGATTATCCCAGTCCACCCAGGTAATCACAGGCTCCAGGGCAACAGAAGAAAACATCATCCCAGTTAAGGACAAAGAGATGATTTGTATTTTCATGATTTGCAGTCACTCTGTACTCTGCTATCATGCACATGCCTTGGGCAATAGGATAAAATAAAGATACGGATGGAGTCTCTGTAATTTCCTTCATTCATAACTTTTTAAAAAAATTCTGTAAATTGGTAAGAGTTCAGATAATTATCAGAAATGGAACATGTAGAGGGATGAGGTGACATCAGCACCCACTGACGTCCCATGTGTCCAGCAAGCTCACAATCACATTAAGGCCTAAAAAATATGGGGGGAGGGGGGCTGTTCTATGCCACTCATTTTTCGGTTATGCAATGTTGGCCCTAATACTTAGACCAAGAATGATTGGAGGAAAAAGTGCCTTCGTACATCTCTGTAGTTCTGTAGTCTTTTCAATGCTTTGGACTGGGCATCTTCATTTTGAGGCTTGCTGTGGTGTTGCTTTTGTTTTCAGTAAGGTTAGCGGTAGTGGACTCTCGGGATGGTCTCTAAATAGAGTAGATGGTGGTAAATCGAGGGAAAGATATTTTCATCTTTACTCTTTAACTAACCTTCACTCTTCCTGATGCTGAGTTGTCAAGTTCAAGCAGCCTCCCATTGATGACCCATCGCTCAGAGGACAAAAAGTCCATACATGGGGTGCATAATTCGCATGCTACCAGGCTCAGGTGTTGCTTCTAGAAGCTCAGGAATCAGTTGTTGAGACAGCATGTGACAGGTGTGTGTTATCAGCCACCTGGTTTCGCATAGAAGAACAGACCGCAGACTCCCTCCTGTATTTTGCCCCGTGGGATCTTCAGTCACCTTATCTTATCTTATATCCTTTCCCTGTCAGCAATTCTTTACCTTCTTCCCTCCCCCATGGCCAGGGGATGAGGAGGGGGCAGAAAAGATGTTTCTATGAATACCTGCAGCCTCTGAATCTCCTGAAGTCTGAAAAAACCTCTGTCAGGGGAACGCATCCTCACTGTTGAAGTCCTTTTGTAGATGGGAGAAGGTGATTTGACACTTGTAAATCTTTACTTCCTCTCGCTCTTTCTTTCTTTTTCTCTCTTTCAAAAATCTCCCTCCGTTCCCATCTAGCAGCGTAGACAAATACAGTGAACAAGATTATACCAAGGTCACTTGGAGCCCTCCTAAGGCCTCCTAAATGGCTAAGGTAAAAACCCAGCTACTTCAGACTCCTGTGTAATCCCATGTCATAAAGTGCTATTCAGAACTCCCAGGGAGTTAGGTAATAACATCTATTTCTCCAAGCAACAAACCTTTTTGAGTTGCAGATAACCTTATGGAAACCTTATTCACCCAGCATAGGAACGATGCAAATAAGTAAATGTTCTGAGACACCGAAACACATCCCTCAAGCTATCCTTCTCTTTGATGAAAATATTTCTAAAATGTATTACATTCTTTCTTACCTTCTTGAGCTGAGCATTTAAAAAAGTATTATCTTTGAGACAGAGTTGTCATTGCAGACATCCTAACCGTGTTGTGCGGTAATAGAGTAATGCCCTCAAGAATTGGAGTGCTGTAGAATTTCTCTCCCACATTATACCAAGATTGTGATTTCTTTTTTTTTTTTTTTGCCTGTAGGAAGTTTTATTTCTCTAAAATTTAAAGTAACTTTTCACAAACAATTAATGTGCTTCTATTGAGGTAAGAAAAATTGCTATAATGAAAACTTTATAAGACATTTGATCACGTGAAATAGCATCTATTTTTTTTCCTGTATTTGATTTTTAAGTAGCTTACACATATTTATTCACTAAAAAGGGCTTTTTAGAGGTGCCTCGGTGGCTCCATAGGTTAAGCATATGCCTTCTGCTCAGGTCCTGGGATCAACCCCCCTGGGCATCAGGCCCCCTGCCTCAGTCCCCTCCTTTCTCCCTCCGCCCCTCCCCTCTCTTGCGTGTTCTCTCTTTCTCTCTCTCATATAAATAAATAAAATCTTTTTTTTAAAAAGGCTTTTTAAAAAGGACCTATAAAACATATACAATAAAATTTGTAAAATTTACAAATCTTAGGTGTATAGACTTAAGCAGGATCCAGTAACTACTCTAGCTCATTAGATGTTCCCTTGAGATTACTTATCATCAGTAATATCTCCAAGAGGTAACCATTATTCTAACTTTCATTATCGATTGATTTTACCTGTCCCTGAACTTCATACGTATGGGACCATATGGTATGTATTTTTTAGCAATGACGTTTTTGCTGTGATAATAATGACAATGTCTATGAAACTCATCTATTTTGTTACATGAGTCAATAATTATTATATTTTAATGGCTGTATAGCAGTCCCTTGTATGAAACTTCCCATAACTTATCTGTTCTTTTATTAATGGAGATTTGTATAGTTCTACGCTTTGCATATTGTGAATAAAACTGCTATGCACCTATAATTCGGTAGACATATGCACTTTATTCTCTTGAGCTCAAACCCAGAAATGGATAGCACGTTGTAAATACTGCTAGATAGTCTTCCAAAATATCTGTAATGGATTTTAATTCCAGCTGGGCTGTATGAGAGTTCCAGTGTTTCCATATCATTGCTTATAACTTTGTATTGCTAATCTTTATTTCTTTTTTAAAATTGTAGCCATTTTGGTGGCTATGCAGTGGTATCTTAAGGTGGTTTTATGTCAGCTTTTTTATTGTGCTGTTTACAATAATTTTGATTTTCTTTGGTTTTGTTTTCTCATTTATTACCTCCTTTACTAAACAGCTTTTAATTGAACTTTTTATTTTGAGATACTTGTAAATTCACATGCAGTATAGACAGGCACTTGATTTTACTATTTTTCTAATATATCTATAGTCTTATATTTTGTCATTTTAATGTGGCTTTTTAAGTTTACCAAATAATGAAGTATTTGATGTAAAACAAGGCTTTTAAAGAATTTGAGATTTATAAGCAAATGAATGACATTTTAGACATGGACTTTGTAACTTTGAGGGGAAAGAGGATCTAAGGAGCTCCCACTCCAGCCCCGCCTCCCCAAAAAGCCAATTGCGTGACTCTTCCCTTTCCATCTGATAATCTCTTTATTCATATTTGTCCTTTCACGAATGAAGAACCTAAGTATCCCTTGACATCTCACAGCTCGCTAATTAACCATTAATGTTGATTTATTGGACTGATAAACCTACATAGGTGATGGTTCCTGCCATCCTCAAGGCTTAATGGATACCCCTCCTTAGACGCGCGCACACACACACACACACACACACAC
>NC_048219.1:102370785-102373200 GCF_002007445.2 Ailuropoda melanoleuca | reverse complement strand
TCCAGGAAGCTCCCAACTCTCTTCATGTTAATGCCTTGCTAGAGGGAAAAACAACCTTAACTTGACAATGGCAAGGCCTGGGTATCCTGCGAGTCTTCTTTAACATATGAAAGAACTACCTCAACCTCCCTGTTTCCTATCCTCCCCCAACCCTATAGTATAAAATCAGCCACCCCGCACAACCCGGGCTGCAGCTCTTTCTGCCCAAGGTCCTGTGCCCATGTTTTAATAAACCACCATTTTGCACCAAAGATTCTTTCTTGGTCGTAGGCTCTGGACTCCACCCCACCGAACCTCACCTATATTCCAAAACCACATCATCACCATAAAATAATTCGAACTATGACATTAGGTTCCAAGTTTGCCTTTTGATCCATTTGTATCAATGTGCTGGAAAGGAAAGTCCCTTCTCCTTCTGATTCTAACTAATACAACAGACCAAATAATCACTTGTTAACAGAGATCAAAATATTATCCTTAGCAATGTTTGAAAAGATGACTTACCACTCCCCTCTAAATGCAGAGCTCTCAGATAATGACCAGACTGGAGAATTTAGTTTCTAATTAACCCTGGTCTTCAGAATAGCCTGGGAGAGCAATTCTTGAAATACCTACCCCAGAGCTGTAGACAAAAANTTATTATTATCATTAACTTGCTTTAAATAAATCTAAACAACAAATTAAACACACACAAACATGTAATCATATATTTAAGAGTAATATGAGATAGATTCCTGAGACTTCTGGAAAAAGTTTAGATCTTGCTTATAGAATAATCCAACAACACAATCATCATCATCATCATCCTAATAAAGCAGTGGAATGGGACTAATCAGTCACTGGGAACTTAAAGACTCCTTTCCCCAGAGAAGCAAGCAGCATATAAGAACAATGCCAAGCACACACTGAGAAGATACTTTGCCGTACACAGTAAGTACTATGCAAGAGCTGCAGACAAGAACTGTAGAAAGCAGTTAATAAATTCCAATTAGTTTTGTGGTGAAAAATTTCCAAAAAAAGAAAAAATGTCAAGGTCAATCATGCTTCACAAATGGTTAGACCTCTAAGAGGAAGAGAAAACTTAAACCTTCAAAGCAAGCAAAATGTCATTTTAGAAACTATCCCACCTTGCCACTGAATCTTGGTTGGTGACCTGCCACTTCTGATGTGAACACGCTCAAGTGAAGAAATGAGATGGGAATGGACACCGGCAGGAGCTCCAGCTATTTTGCATGGTATTTTACCTGTTGAAATAGATAAGAACAGCCTTTGACAAATTAAAAGTCTTCACTGATACAAATAAATAATTAAAATCACTCTTGTTTGTGGGTAGCTTGTCTTGAATTGTTGTTGTCAGTGGCTATTTATTATAAAAGTTAGTAGAAGTAATGTGAATATCAAGGGTCCCTTTAAAAAGACCACCAGTATAGCAGGACAAAGAGAGGATTTAGGTGTTGGCCAAGCAAAAAAGGGAACAAGAAAATAAGAACATAATTGAGCACCAAGTCAAATGTCGCAGATCCGTTGGCATAAACATAAACAAGTTTGGAAATGAATATTCTTTAAGTTATTTAACAAGGAGAATGGACAGTGTAGGCAAGTCTGGGAGATTACATTCTGCTGTTTCAGTTCATCAAGAAAAAAATAGGTGCTTTAGGCTAAGGACTTGCAATTCTTGGTGACTGTGTTAACAGAACACTCTTAAACTCTCTTAGAATAATGAAGATTGTTCTATTAACAGTTACTGGTTTTTGAGTGTTTGAGTTTCATTTACTGTGTTTGAAATGCTGCAAATTTTACCTCTAATTTTTTGCAACAGTACTGAAAGGAAGGGGTCATTTTGTTCACTTTGCAGAGGAGAGTATGAGTGGCTCAAGGAAGACACCCAGTTTATAGTGGGGAGGACAAGGGATTGAGCCCAGGTCTATCTCATTCCAGAGCCCGTTCTTTACTACATTATCTTTATTACAGAAGAAAAAGAAGTATCAGCTTCTCTAAAGGAGATATTTATATCCCCATAGCATACGTGTAGAGAAAAATACATTTGAGATTGCTGGAATAATTTTCACCTACTTTCACCCCATTTGCCTTTTGATAATGTTTTTACATCTCTCAAGGAATGTTATTGATTTAGATTGTGTGCTGTTAATTTGTATGTTCTCCTCATTGGTTTCCTACAGGCATTTGGCTGTCTACAGATGTCAGGCCCCCAGGCTGTAAAATTCACTAATCAGATTGCTTTGAAATATTCTCCCTCCAAAGGCTCCTTGTTTAACTTCTGTAAATCTTCTTTGAGTTGCTTTCCCAACTTGACTTACATGGCTGATGTGTTTTTACACAACCAGTTTTATTCAGTGAGCGAGCAAAGATAGTTTTGTAGAATCCCCAAACTCAATCCTTCCCGTTCTGTACATG
>NC_048219.1:102357717-102370685 GCF_002007445.2 Ailuropoda melanoleuca | reverse complement strand
GAATACCTGCAGCCTCTGAATCTCCTGAAGTCTGAAAAAACCTCTGTCAGGGGAACGCATCCTCACTGTTGAAGTCCTTTTGTAGATGGGAGAAGGTGATTTGACACTTGTAAATCTTTACTTCCTCTCGCTCTTTCTTTCTTTTTCTCTCTTTCAAAAATCTCCCTCCGTTCCCATCTAGCAGCGTAGACAAATACAGTGAACAAGATTATACCAAGGTCACTTGGAGCCCTCCTAAGGCCTCCTAAATGGCTAAGGTAAAAACCCAGCTACTTCAGACTCCTGTGTAATCCCATGTCATAAAGTGCTATTCAGAACTCCCAGGGAGTTAGGTAATAACATCTATTTCTCCAAGCAACAAACCTTTTTGAGTTGCAGATAACCTTATGGAAACCTTATTCACCCAGCATAGGAACGATGCAAATAAGTAAATGTTCTGAGACACCGAAACACATCCCTCAAGCTATCCTTCTCTTTGATGAAAATATTTCTAAAATGTATTACATTCTTTCTTACCTTCTTGAGCTGAGCATTTAAAAAAGTATTATCTTTGAGACAGAGTTGTCATTGCAGACATCCTAACCGTGTTGTGCGGTAATAGAGTAATGCCCTCAAGAATTGGAGTGCTGTAGAATTTCTCTCCCACATTATACCAAGATTGTGATTTCTTTTTTTTTTTTTTTGCCTGTAGGAAGTTTTATTTCTCTAAAATTTAAAGTAACTTTTCACAAACAATTAATGTGCTTCTATTGAGGTAAGAAAAATTGCTATAATGAAAACTTTATAAGACATTTGATCACGTGAAATAGCATCTATTTTTTTTCCTGTATTTGATTTTTAAGTAGCTTACACATATTTATTCACTAAAAAGGGCTTTTTAGAGGTGCCTCGGTGGCTCCATAGGTTAAGCATATGCCTTCTGCTCAGGTCCTGGGATCAACCCCCCTGGGCATCAGGCCCCCTGCCTCAGTCCCCTCCTTTCTCCCTCCGCCCCTCCCCTCTCTTGCGTGTTCTCTCTTTCTCTCTCTCATATAAATAAATAAAATCTTTTTTTTAAAAAGGCTTTTTAANAACAATTAACGGGCTTCTATTGAGGTAAGAAAAATTGCTATAATGAAAACTTTATAAGACATTTGATCACATGAAATAGCATCTATTTTTTTTCCTGTATTTGATTTTTAAGTAGCTTACACATATTTATTCACTAAAAAGGGCTTTTTAGAGGTGCCTCGGTGGCTCCATAGGTTAAGCATATGCCTTCTGCTCAGGTCCTGGGATCAACCCCCCTGGGCATCAGGCCCCCTGCCTCAGTCCCCTCCTTTCTCCCTCCGCCCCTCCCCTCTCTTGCGTGTTCTCTCTTTCTCTCTCTCATATAAATAAATAAAATCTTTTTTTTAAAAAGGCTTTTTAAAAAGGACCTATAAAACATATACAATAAAATTTGTAAAATTTACAAATCTTAGGTGTATAGACTTAAGCAGGATCCAGTAACTACTNTTAGGTGTATAGACTTAAGCAGGATCCAGTAACTACTCTAGCTCATTAGATGTTCCCTTGAGATTACTTATCCAGTAATATCTCCAAGAGGTAACCATTATTCTAACTTTCATTATCGATTGATTTTACCTGTCCCTGAACTTCATACGTATGGGACCATATGGTATGTATTTTTTAGCAATGACGTTTTTGCTGTGATAATAATGACAATGTCTATGAAACTCATCTATTTTGTTACATGAGTCAATAATTATTATATTTTAATGGCTGTATAGCAGTCCCTTGTATGAAACTTCCCATAACTTATCTGTTCTTTTATTAATGGAGATTTGTATAGTTCTACGCTTTGCATATTGTGAATAAAACTGCTATGCACCTATAATTCGGTAGACATATGCACTTTATTCTCTTGAGCTCAAACCCAGAAATGGATAGCACGTTGTAAATACTGCTAGATAGTCTTCCAAAATATCTGTAATGGATTTTAATTCCAGCTGGGCTGTATGAGAGTTCTGGTGTTTCCATATCATTGCTTATAACTTTGTATTGCTAATCTTTATTTCTTTTTTAAAATTGTAGCCATTTTGGTGGCTATGCAGTGGTATCTTAAGGTGGTTTTATGTCAGCTTTTTTATTGTGCTGTTTACAATAATTTTGATTTTCTTTGGTTTTGTTTTCTCATTTATTACCTCCTTTACTAAACAGCTTTTAATTGAACTTTTTATTTTGAGATACTTGTAAATTCACATGCAGTATAGACAGGCACTTGATTTTACTATTTTTCTAATATATCTATAGTCTTATATTTTGTCATTTTAATGTGGCTTTTTAAGTTTACCAAATAATGAAGTATTTGATGTAAAACAAGGCTTTTAAAGAATTTGAGATTTATAAGCAAATGAATGACATTTTAGACATGGATTTTGTAACTTTGAGGGGAAAGAGGATCTAAGGAGCTCCCACTCCAGCCCCGCCTCCCCAAAAAGCCAATTGCGTGACTCTTCCCTTTCCATCTGATAATCTCTTTATTCATATTTGTCCTTTCACGAATGAAGAACCTAAGTATCCCTTGACATCTCACAGCTCGCTAATTAACCATTAATGTTGATTTATTGGACTGATAAACCTACATAGGTTATGGTTCCTGCCATCCTCAAGGCTTAACGGATACCCCTCCTTGATGCGCGCGCGCGCACACACACACACACACACACACACACACACACACACACGGCACGCCACCCAGTGTATAATCAGAGATACACAAAAGTTTTGCATTTCCCCATCTGTAATCTTCACATATGTTTTCAAAGTTCATTTGGAAGAAAAATTATAAAATGAGCTTCCTTGTGTCAATGTTTTTACTACATAATCACTTCCTAATTGAATGCAATCTGGATAGAGTATTGTGAAAGAAACAAAGCTTCACTTTGAATCTTGCATTAAAAACTGTCAGAAGTATTTGTATTTGGGATAGGCTTATTGCAAACAACTGAGCAGGAAGCCAAGAGAAAATAAATTACAGCCATCTCAAAAATCAAATATTTTGCTGAGGTTTTTAATGGTATGTATAAAATAAAATCTCATTTTAGGCTATCATTTTTATAGCATTAAGACTGGATTTAAAACTAGGGCCTACACAGATAAAATATGTTTAGTTCCCAGCTATTTGCTCCAAGTTCCCCTTTAAATAACATTGATCTGTTTTTAAGGAATTACTCACATGTCTGGCTTTATAATTTATCTTCTCAAAAAGTGGCTAATACGTTACTTTCTGGTCATTAGTCCATTAAAAAGATTTCACAGTAATATGACATCAGCTCTGGCCTCTCCTGTGTTTTACATACAATTAGTTATTAACCTCTCCAGGCTCCACATTCTCAGTGTCTTCTAGTTACAATAATATAATTTCCCTTCAATTCTTTCTACCGTACATAATTAATCTTTATAGAGATGCATATTAAAACCACAATAAAGTCAATGAAATACCACTTTACACACACTAGAATGGCTTGAATAAAAACAACTCACAAATACTCATGAGGATTTGGAGCCACCAGAGCTCTCATTCATGCTGGCAGCCATGTAAATGTCACAATCATTTTGGAAAACATTGTAGCAAATTCTAAGGAAGTTAAAACAACAACTACCCTATGATTTGGCAAAGCCAGTTCTTTTTTTTTTTCTTTTTTTTCTTTTTAAGATTTTATGTATTTATTTGACAGAAAGAAAGAGAGAAGAAGCAGGGAGAGTGGCAGGCAGAGAGAGAAGCAGACTCTCCATTGAGCAGGAAGCTTGATGAGGGGCTGGATCCCAGGACTCTGGGATCATGACCTGAGCCAAAGGCAGACACTTAACCAACAGAGCCACTCATCCAGGCACCCATTGGCAATCTCAGTTCTAAGTCTTCATCCAGAACTATGAAAAAAAAAATCTATTAAAGACATGCACAGAAATATACTAGAAATACCATGAATATATACCAACGTTGTGAAAAAATACGAATCAGACTGGCGAGAGACCAAGTGACACTCGGAGCAGTAGGAGAACTCGGATTTATTTTATGCCTGCGGACACAGATGAGCTCTTGCTGCAAATTCTGGGCCCCAGGCAACAGGGTTACAGGGCTTTTATAGGGGACTGCAGGCAGTCAGGCTCCAAAGGCTATGCTGACTGCTGGTAGGTGGGTTTGAACTGGGGGAGTGGGGGCTGCTTTAGGCGGGAACAGCAGTGCAGGGAGCCTGTGGCAGGAAGCCTGTTTACAGAAGCAGAAGTGGCTCCTGTAGGGCTTCTGGTTATCTCTAGCTTATTGTTAGTAACTTTCCATCTTTTGGGGCCTCCTGGCCTGAGACTGCTCTGGGCAGTTTCCCTCTTCACCAACAAAAAATGGATTAATTTTCACATATTCAATGGAATAAAGGAATAAACTCCTGATACATACGACAACATGGATGCATCTCAGCAAAGTTGAGGGAAAGACGACACACAAAACAGTATGCGGTATCTTATTTTACTTACATGCATCCAAGAAAAAGTGAAACTAATTTATAGCAATAGAAATTAGAAAAATACCTTCCTGTTGTAGGCAGGACGTTTATTGGAAGTGATCATGAAGGACATTTTTACGATGATTGTGGTGGGAGTTTTCAGATGGGTACCTTGAACTGTATTCTTAAATCTGCGTGTTTTGCTGTTTATAAATCATATCACTTTTGAGGGAGCAGAAGGCTGGCTGAAGTCAAAGAAGCTGACACCTTGCAACCCCTCCCCCGCCCCCTCTTGGGTGGGGCATGTGTGACATTCTTCCAGGAAGCTCCCAACTCTCTTCATGTTAATGCCTTGCTAGAGGGAAAAACAACCTTAACTTGACAATGGCAAGGCCTGGGTATCCTGCGAGTCTTCTTTAACATATGAAAGAACTACCTCAACCTCCCTGTTTCCTATCCTCCCCCAACCCTATAGTATAAAATCAGCCACCCCGCACAACCCGGGCTGCAGCTCTTTCTGCCCAAGGTCCTGTGCCCATGTTTTAATAAACCACCATTTTGCACCAAAGATTCTTTCTTGGTCGTAGGCTCTGGACTCCACCCCACCGAACCTCACCTATATTCCAAAACCACATCATCACCATAAAATAATTCGAACTATGACATTAGGTTCCAAGTTTGCCTTTTGATCCATTTGTATCAATATGCTGGAAAGGAAAGTCCCTTATCCTTCTGATTCTAACTAATACAACAGACCAAATAATCACTTGTTAACAGAGATCAAAATATTATCCTTAGCAATGTTTGAAAAGATGACTTCTTACCACTCCCCTCTAAATGCAGAGCTCTCAGATAATGACCAGACTGGAGAATTTAGTTTCTAATTAACCCTGGTCTTCAGAATAGCCTGGGAGAGCAATTCTTGAAATACCTACCCCAGAGCTGTAGACAAAAAACCGCAGACATAGCCAAACTTCCCACCCCTATAGAAGGATGTTGCCTCAGGTTTTTACAGCAAAGTACTTAGAGCAAGGAAACTCAAAGAGAATGTGCCAGTGGACTCTGCAAGATCAAAATGAAAAAGAATCAATTCCTTCCAGAAATAACCTTTAACACCATGACCCCACTTACTGAAAAACGGGACCCAATAATTAACCTTTGGGAGATGGAGACTGAAAATGTTCTTATCAACGTGCCTCCTCCATTGGGGCTAAGCAGGAGAAATGTCCTTCACGAGTGACAGGAGAGAATGTGCTTTCCCCACCCACGCTGAATAGACTAACTCAGTTCACAATAGTGGATTTATACAATGAAATAATCCACAATAGTGGATTTATACAATAAAATCACTAAAAGTTGTGTTTTTAAGAACAAATTATTGATATTGTACCATTACTGTTTTCAAACAGCAATGTGTTTTCAAAACAACAACTGCAATACTAGTTACAAACAGTATAAAAAGCAATCACTGTTTCATTAAATGTGTATATATATGCATATATACCATATGCACATATATATGAAATATACCACTTTATATTTTATTTACCCATGTAAAAGTTAAGAATGGTCATCTATGGGAGTTATGCATTAGCTTCATGGCCCTTTGTATAATTTTGTATGTTTCAAATTGTTTATTATTATCATTAACTTGCTTTAAATAAATCTAAACAACAAATTAAACACACACAAACATGTAATCATATATTTAAGAGTAATATGAGATAGATTCCTGAGACTTCTGGAAAAAGTTTAGATCTTGCTTATAGAATAATCCAACAACACAATCATCATCATCATCATCCTAATAAAGCAGTGGAATGGGACTAATCAGTCACTGGGAACTTAAAGACTCCTTTCCCCAGAGAAGCAAGTAGCATATAAGAACAATGCCGAGCACACACTGAGAAGATACTTTGCCGTACACAGTAAGTACTATGCAAGAGCTGCAGACAAGAACTGTAGAAAGCAGTTAATAAATTCCAATTAGTTTTGTGGTGAAAAATTTCCAAAAAAAGAAAAAATGTCAAGGTCAATCATGCTTCACAAATGGTTAGACCTCTAAGAGGAAGAGAAAACTTAAACCTTCAAAGCAAGCAAAATGTCATTTTAGAAACTATCCCACCTTGCCACTGAATCTTGGTTGGTGACCTGCCACTTCTGATGTGAACACGCTCAAGTGAAGAAATGAGATGGGAATGGACACCGGCAGGAGCTCCAGCTATTTTGCATGGTATTTTACCTGTTGAAATAGATAAGAACAGCCTTTGACAAATTAAAAGTCTTCACTGATACAAATAAATAATTAAAATCACTCTTGTTTGTGGGTAGCTTGTCTTGAATTGTTGTTGTCAGTGGCTATTTATTATAAAAGTTAGTAGAAGTAATGTGAATATCAAGGGTCCTTTAAAAAGACCACCAGTATAGCAGGACAAAGAGAGGATTTAGGTGTTGGCCAAGCAAAAAAGGGAACAAGAAAATAAGAACATAATTGAGCACCAAGTCAAATGTCGCAGATCCGTTGGCATAAACATAAACAAGTTTGGAAATGAATATTCTTTAAGTTATTTAACAAGGAGAATGGACAGTGTAGGCAAGTCTGGGAGATTACATTCTGCTGTTTCAGTTCATCAAGAAAAAAATAGGTGCTTTAGGCTAAGGACTTGCAATTCTTGGTGACTGTGTTAACAGAACACTCTTAAACTCTCTTAGAATAATGAAGATTGTTCTATTAACAGTTACTGGTTTTTGAGTGTTTGAGTTTCATTTACTGTGTTTGAAATGCTGCAAATTTTACCTCTAATTTTTTGCAACAGTACTGAAAGGAAGGGGTCATTTTGTTCACTTTGCAGAGGAGAGTATGAGTGGCTCAAGGAAGACACCCAGTTTATAGTGGGGAGGACAAGGGATTGAGCCCAGGTCTATCTCATTCCAGAGCCCGTTCTTTACTACATTATCTTTATTACAGAAGAAAAAGAAGTATCAGCTTCTCTAAAGGAGATATTTATATCCCCATAGCATACGTGTAGAGAAAAATACATTTGAGATTGCTGGAATAATTTTCACCTACTTTCACCCCATTTGCCTTTTGATAATGTTTTTACATCTCTCAAGGAATGTTATTGATTTAGATTGTGTGCTGTTAATTTGTATGTTCTCCTCATTGGTTTCCTACAGGCATTTGGCTGTCTACAGATGTCAGGCCCCCAGGCTGTAAAATTCACTAAGCAGATTGCTTTGAAATATTCTCCCTCCAAAGGCTCCTTGTTTAACTTCTGTAAATCTGCTTTGAGTTGCTTTCCCAACTTGACTTACACGGCTGATGTGTTTTTACACAACCGGTTTTATTCAGTGAGCGAGCAAAGATAGTTTTGTAGAATCCCCAAACTCAATCCTTCCCGTTCTGTACATGTTTTATCTTTGGCTGGTTTGCAGACGTGAATAACCACAGTGTTGACAATCTGTGTATTCCCACTTGAGCACCACCATATTGGCAACATAACACAGAGAAATTGCGTTTTTCATGCTAAATGAGAGCATTGTTGAGTCGTAATAGATATTTTATGCACTGTGAGCCTCTCAAAAGTTCTCCAAATTATTCAAATGAGTGCACACACACACAATTCTCTATCTTGGTTTTTTTCTCTCTCTGACTCATTGTCATTACAATGTCTGTTTTGGATTTCACATTTTTTTGCCCAAGATAGAGGCTGTGGAGATGATAAAGTTCATTTTTTTGCATAATCCATTTTGCTGTACAGTATCTCTCCAACATAAAGCATTTTATGATCCATAGCTTTCATCTTCAAGTATACATAGCAATTCTGCTCTGAGTCTTACTCAGTTGAGACATCTGTCTTTGCTAATACAGCAAGGGTATAATCCTTAAATAATTTAGATTTGAGCTTCTTATTGGTAAAGCCCATACCTTCTTTGATTTGTCCTTGTGGAAGCAAGCATGTCCATCCACTCTATCACCATTAAATGAACATCAACTCTGTGCCATACATTGTACTAAGCGCCATGGAGGCACAAATGAAAAAGATAGTCTCTATTTTTAAGGAACAAACTGCCTCATGGGAAAGATGGTCAAGTAAGCAAACAAGTATAAGGCAGTGGGGCAATGCTTTGAAGTAGGAAAGTACAAAGGATAGGAGAATCACAAAGCAAGAAACACTCAATCTTCCCTGGTTTGGAGGATGATGAAATAAATTTCTATAAAGCACACATCTGGGTTAGTCTAGATGGAGTTAGCAAAGCCTTAGAGAAAGAGAGGGTATTGCAGGTGAAGAATCAGTATGTACAAAGATAGGGACTCTTGCAATAATATCTCAAGTGCAGAGAAGTGCAAGGGGTTTGGTATTAGTAAAGAATAAAAGGCCGATTGAAGAATTCTAGAAGATTGGAAATCCATATAGAATCCGCAGTTTGGAGTCTTCATAGATCATTCTAAGAAGTTAACTTTTACACAGGAGAGAGTTAACCCAGCTAGGATATTTTTATAGGTTGTGTGCATGTACATTTTAATAATAATCAATAAATTAGAAAATAATTTGAACATCTTGTGCTCTTTCATACACAAATTATGATCATTTATGTGTGCACTCTTGCAAATATTGAATTACCAGGTGAAGGTACTATAAACAAACACTAAAATATATGTAATACATTGTCAGGATATTTCACCATTATTAATTTAATATATTTTAATGTGAAAAATACTCAAAACTATCCCATTTACCTTCGTATACATTCTGACTAATCTTAGCAGTTAGAAAGATAATTTTCCCCCACTAACTATGTACAATTGAATTTTTTTTTTTTTACAGATTTAAGACTTCAGTTTCTAAATTTAATAAATTGAGAGTTTTTGCTTGGCATCTTGAAACTATACAATGCTGTGTAATACTGTTCTTTAACTGCTGCGGGCTTGTGACAAAAAATCAGAGGCTGAATCAACACCAAGTATGATCATTTGTCATACTCTGCAGAGGACAGTGATAGCCATGATGACATATGCTTGGTTGCCATACGAAGAGAGGCCTCCTGTAGTTGGCATGGAGTTCATGGTGAAACGTGGAGTCTTCAGATGGCCACGGGAGGCACAATGGACTCAGAACATGTCTCTTAGCACTGAGTCTCCCATTTATATTTCAAGCCTCTCTTCGGTTTCTGATGTGTGACATCAATGATGACACTAAAGTAGTTCATTGAATGTTATGTTTTCAGTCGTTTTTATTTAATATATTGTTATTTGCTTTTAACAGTTGGATAAGCCATAGAGACATTAATAGTTTATGAGTCATTATTATTTATATATATTTAAGTAACACTAATGAAATAGTTTTCAATCGAAGTGGGATATCTGTAACAATTATTTGGTTTTTTTTGGTAAAGATTTTTTAATTTCTTTATTCGACAGAGATAGAGAAAGCCAGCGAGAGAGGGAACACAAGCAGGGGGAGTGGGAGAGGAAGAAGCAGGCTCACAGCAGAGGAGCCTGATGTGGGACTCGATCCCATAACGCCGGGATCACGCCCTGAGCGGAAGGCAGATGCTTAACCGCTGTGCCGCCCAGGCGCCCCTGTAACAATTATTTGTTAATCATCTGTCTGATACTCAGGTTTGAGCAAGTGTAATAGGAAACCAGGCATCACCATTAGCTACTTCATTAAAGAGGCATCAAAGCATCACGGAAACTGGCACTTACCATGTGTCACAGACCTAGGTTCATATCTTTGCTCTCTAAATTCTTTGTGACCCTGAGTTACTAATCTGTTTCCACNCAGATGCTTAACCGCTGTGCCGCCCAGGCGCCCCTGTAACAATTATTTGTTAATCATCTGTCTGATACTCAGGTTTGAGCAAGTGTAATAGGAAACCAGGCATCACCATTAGCTACTTCATTAAAGAGGCATCAAAGCATCCCGGAAACTGGCACTTACCACGTGTCACAGACCTAGGTTCATATCTTTGCTCTCTAAATTCTTTGTGACCCTGAGTTACTAATCTGTTTCCACATCTTGGAAAGGGAGGCCATGATATCTGTTTTCTAAAAGTCAGTGAGATTCAATATGTAAAGTATCCAGCACACTGCTTGTACTTAATCATGTCGACTTCCCCTTTTATATAGCCGAACATCTAATTTTGTCATCTAATTACATCAATACTTACCTCACAAAGCTGTGCCAGTGTGCTAAAATACCTCGTTGTGTTCCTGTAGGGATACACAGCGGCTGTTCCACTTACAGGACGAGGGGCAGAATGATGACGTTTTAATTCCAGAAGGTTGGGCGAACCTTTGCCAATAAAGCACATAAGGGCTGAAGCGCAGTAGTTTGGTTAACTGTTACACTGAGGGTTGTATTCCCATCACAAAAAAGGAAAGTTCCACACCCAATTGACGCATATAGCATCACTTTACAAGCTGCGTATTACAACATAAACGTAGTATTCCCTCACTTATGCTTTTCCTCACGTATGGACATTTACATGGAACAAAAAATTGAACACAGTATGAGTAAAATGTGGGGTTCGCAGTGAGAGAAATGTTAATAAAATCAAACTTGGTATCAGAGAGAGGGACACCCATTATGCTTCCGGTCCATGCGTTGTTGTTTGGATCCTTGCTTGTCTCCTAGAATATGTCCCTCAACCTTTATGGTCACCGAGATATCTTGGGGTGATGTTTCCTGAGTTGTGTGTCTTGCGACTCCTGCTTCATTTGCAAATTATGCTGCATACACCTTTGAAGTCCCTGTGCTGTGCCACAGCCTCTGGCCCTAAGGTCCATGTCCGCTGTAGCCAGAGGCCTCAGAGAGTGAACTGATTCTTGGAATCCTAGACCTCTCTGCTCCTTTCTCTTTTCTGGGCTGGATTCTGGGTTGCAAGTTTTCTAGGAAGCTTCCCATGAATCCACTTTCATTTTCCTCAAGTTATTTCAAATTCACCTTTTGGTCAGCAGCGTGTGGCTGGCTCCTGCACCATGCCGAGTACAAGGTTTCCCTCCAGGAGCTTGGACTTTCTCTAAGATGAGCATTCAGAAACAAGAGCAAAACCTTCTCTAGGATTCCTTCAGAATGCATCAATTGCTTTGAATCCACTTCTGGGGTTTTTAACACTCAACGTTTAGAAGCTAGACCACTCACATGTCATGGCTTGTCCGCTAAATTCCTCCTTTCGATCCCTGTTCGACTTCCCCTTCATTGAAGGCACATCTTCCTTTTTTCCTAATCTGCCCTCATGGGCCTGTCCTAACATGGTAAAGGCTGTGGGACCAAAATGCAAATTACAGAGAAGGAAGAAATATGCTGAAAAATATTCCAAGAATTCTACGCACATTATTCAAATATAATTAAATATCATTAAATTCCTCCTAAAACTATTCATTATAAGGCTATTTCTGTGTTTTGCCAAAGCAAAAAAAAAAAAAAAAAAAAAAAAACACCNAAAAAAAAAAAAAAAAAATCAGCCAGCCAAATGGTTTACTGCCGATATACTAAGGACCCAGTTGGTGCTAATCCCTTATTTCTGTGGCCCCATCCACACAAATCTCTACTTTCTGCCTGGTAGCTCTCATTGGTCAGATTAGTGGTGGGAAATGATGACTTTTCTGTTCTGCACCTGATAATCTTTAATACTTGGACCAGTTCAGCATTTTAACAGTTTGGAATACTGACGAGAGATGAAGGTGGGTGTAGTGACAGATTCTGATCTTTCATCTTTAATCTGCTGGCATTATTATGAAATTTAAGGGTAAATTTATGCTGGATTAAAATCTGAGTCCTTATAATTGATTGTATTAGAAGGAATTGTTTGATCTCACTGAATCTCAATTTCTTCATTTGTGTAATAGTGTTGATAACATCTACTATTCAAGATTGGTATGAGGTGGGAATATAGACATGTTTATATGTGTGTATGTATTTTTACCTGGAATATAGTATCTGTATTGATATATATAAATACACACACACACATATATATTAGAATATAGTACATAGAATATAGTATATATAGGTATATATTTATATACAGTATAAATAGGTATATATTTAGTATATATAGGTATATATTTATATATATATTATATAGGTATATATTTAATATATAGTATACAGTATTTATATATATTTAGCATATGGTATATATTATTTAGTATACAGTATTTATACATATTTGGTATATATTATGTAGGTAGATATTTAGTATATATAGGTATAAATTTATATATATATGTATTTNATTCAAGATTGGTATGAGGTGGGAATATAGACATGTTTATATGTGTGTATGTATTTTTACCTGGAATATAGTATCTGTATTGATATATATAAATACACACACACACATATATATTAGAATATAGTACATAGAATATAGTATATATAGGTATATATTTATATACAGTATAAATAGGTATATATTTAGTATATATAGGTATATATTTATATATATATTATATAGGTATATATTTAATATATT
>NC_048219.1:102352617-102357617 GCF_002007445.2 Ailuropoda melanoleuca | reverse complement strand
TATATATATATATATATATATATATATATATATTCTTTCTTAAATCAGGATGGATTGTAGATTTGTCATGAAATTCTGCTTCCAGAGCAAATCTGTGAAAAGCAATGAGTCCCCCCACCCCCTTCCTTTTTGTGAGATGGTTAAATACTTTTTCCAAATGTTTAGTTTTGTTTGGGACCTATCTTTGGAAAGGAAAAGTATGAGAAGTCACTGAAAGCTCTTTCAAATAAAGGCAGCATATTGCAAAATATAGAGATGAATCCCTTCATCTTTCTTCCTTATTTTGTTAAAATAGCCCAAATCTCACAACACCTACTATGAGAACTTCTGGAATCAATACTAAGTATAGTTAGAGTATTATCAGTCTGGTATTTAATTCATTATAGTTTTCTTCTATTCAAAACTGGGTTATTGGAAAATGGACCGATGCCTAATTTTTCGAAGTACATGTGGAATGTTAGCATTGAAAGGAGTTTTAGAAGTCCTATGGTTTAATTCTAGCATTTCCAGATGGAAGAACACAAAACAGTTGAGAGAGTTGCCCATGATCATACATCACGCAGAAAGGAGAGAGGGAGGGAAGGAAAGAAAGGAAAATGGCATTGATCGTCATTTTTACAAAATAGACTTCATTGGCCAATTACCCTGACTTTACCCCTAGGGAGATGATTTTGTATTTCACTCTTCTTATAAACTCACAGTGTTTGATGGATAGACTTTTGTTGTGGTAGGCCAGATTGGATTTAGGTCAGGCTTTGAAGAAGGATGCAATTTCTTGAGAAATAACCAAGATGCCTTTCTTTCCCTATAACATGACCTAATGTTTCTAGGAATCACCCTAACCTGTGTTCCATGCAAACTTGTGAACTCAAGTCTATACCCGCACTCAAACTTTCACTGTATTCTGGTCTATACTCGTGTATATTCTATTGTATTTATCCTGATCTTTCAGGACATTCAGTTTCTTTTACCTGAACTCTTATAAACTCTTTGGTATAGAGATATGTATAAGACATGGTGATTAAAGTTTTAAATCAATGAACTGCCACACCTTGATAATTTTGAATCTGTAATGGAGATTTCAAATCAGAAGCAACCAAAGGGATGATTCTTTTTAAAAAAGATTTTATTTATTTATTTGACAGAGAGATAGAGAGAGAGCACAAGTAGGCAGAGCAGCAGGCAGAGGGAGAGGGAGAAGCAGGCTCTCCACTGAGCAGGGAGCCTGACGCAGGGCTCGATCTCAGGATGCTGGGTTCAGGACCTGAGCCAAAGGCAGCTGCTTAACTGACTGAGCCACCCAGGTGCCCCACAAAGGGATGATTGTGAATGGAAGTATTGCAACAATGTGCTGGGCCTTCAGAAGACCAGCGTTCTCTGTAGCCCTTAAAAAATAATATCTATTTTGTCCAATTCTGGCCCACCTCTCTTTCCATGATAATCTACAACCTATATTTCAAGGACCTATCACCCGCAAGCCTTGCCATCATTTCTGGCTGACCTGTGAAGCTGATAGATAATTCTGACTGCACTCCAAGAAATGCCCCCAGTTCAGGGGACCAGTCCATCTACATTGCCACTATCTTCCCAATCCCCAGACGACACCACAGGAGACCACACTGAGGAAGACACAGGAGGAGAGAAAGCAGGCAATGCGAGCAACCTGCCCAGGATCATACTTTAGGTACCGTAGTTCCAACTGACTACCATCCAGGTGTCAGGATCTCTGACCCAAGAATAGAACCTGCAAGAAAGAAGCCAAAGGAGTCAGGAGTTCTTCTGCAGAAGACCAAAAAAGACATCAGCCCAGATTTTCCAAGGTGATCCGTGCCAGATTTTCAAATTAAAAAAAATTCAGTTAGTATCTCTGTTCCAAGGGACTTTTTAAATTATCTCTGTTCCAAGGGACTTTTTAAAT
The DNA here is from genome assembly GCF_002007445.2 of Ailuropoda melanoleuca. Lineage (NCBI taxonomy): Eukaryota > Metazoa > Chordata > Mammalia > Carnivora > Ursidae > Ailuropoda > Ailuropoda melanoleuca. The sequence continues at coordinate 102,355,699 of NC_048219.1, read as the reverse complement.
TATTTCTGGATGAAGAAACCATTAACATCATTGTGAATGAAATCAATATGGTACTCAAAAAAAGCTATACCTGAGGCTTGCTTCAAGAAACTGAAGTTTTGATTTTGGGTGTTTTGATTTTGAATAGATATCTTCTATACCTGAAGAAGAGTTTGTTTTGAGACAATTCTCTGGGTATACATCACAGCCTAGTCACAAATGCCATTGGAGAGACAGGTTTGAAATGATCTTTGCCATCTCCACTTTGCTAATAACCATCTTGAGGAAATGAATAAATTTATAAGGATTGAGCCTTTCGTTATAAGAATGATTAAAAATCACATGCACCCCCTAGAAGAATCCTGCACCTTGGACAGGTCCATGAGTGTTTTAGGCATCAGTGATTCCAGCAATCCCTGCAGAGAAAGCCAATTTAATTTGGTTATAAAATTTGGTGTGGGGTAACTAAACTTGGCTACTTGGTTTAGTTTGAACCCTACCAGGCTGTCACTAGTTCCTATAAATAAGGATCTTGGGTTTTGGGGGAGTCTGATGATGAAATTTGCTAATACTCTTCAGGAGCAAAGCCAATACTCCTTATCATTTATGTTTTGTTGTTGCCTCCACCAGTGGAAAGCTGATGGCAGCTTGAAAGGAGAGAAGAATCAAAGCAACAGAAATGATTTATGAAAATAAGACTGAATAGTATCCTCTCAAAAATAGCACAGAAATCAAAAACAGGAAGAGAGAGGTGTTTAAATCCCAAGTGGATGAGTAAAAATACATAGTAATGTGCCACTAGCATGGCAATGACATTAACATCCACTCCAAAGGTATGGGCATTGATCCTTTGAAAAAGGCCAAGCACTATTCAGCAACCAAAAAGAAGATTCAGGTCAATCATCTAGCAGTAATGAGTGTATTCAAAGAGAACACTGAAAGTATGAAATGGATGTATCAAAATATCTCTAAGTATAGGGTTAAGGTTTCAGGCAAGACATGGTACTGCAGCTTGATCAATTACATCATCAGTGTGACTCTCACCGATAATGGCAACTGCACAGACTGTGTCAATGAGACCTGGATAGATCTGGCTCTCCTAGGGATGTTGCATGTTTCTATTTGTGATACAATATGGAGCCACTAAGACAAGAGAACAGAGGGAGGTATGTCCAAATAGAAGATGAGATCAGATATAATACGACATCTCACTGGATAAGTCATCAAGACGAGAAAACATGGCATGCCCTCAGTCGTGTGCACTCCTACACTAGGTGTGAAAAATGTCAAATAGGTGTATACATGCAAAATGTTTCCAAGCATATCACAAAAATAGTGTCTGAGATGATGTCAGTAACTTACATGCTGGACTTCCTGAGCATTCCATTAATATTATCATTTATTTCGTTATCGTGTGTTTCCCAGCAAAATACCAGCTTTTGGTTCGGCTGTAGTGGACTGAGTTTGTTTATAAAAAGTCAAACTCCTTTCTTTTTCTTTACCTCCAAATAAAGCAACCCCAAATCCCTGTGATCTGTTTATTTTAAATCTCAGGAAATCCTCATGCCTTCTGTGGATGAAAAACTCTCCGTGCATATTTTCACATTTCTGAAAAGCCTGGGTTTTCTGAATAAAGAATACTTGTAACCTAAGTTAAAGGATTTGAATGGTAAACATGCCTCAGACGTTAGGACTTAAGACACTTAACTACCCTAAGAGCCCTTTTCTTACATTCCAAGTGTTATACAGCAGGGAGACCTTGCCTTTTCCCTGCAAAGGATTCCCGAGTAAAAAGATATCTCTTTCTCCCACCATCCCTTCTCTCTATCTCACTCTCTCTCTCCCTCCACCCAGGGAAGAGGAACAGATTTGGACCCATGTAAGCTCCGTGTCTCCTACTTTTGTGGTTAGCAGTGTGGTGTCAATCTTCACTACACACACAGGTAGCGTCAAGCCCTCAGCGTATTGTTCCATAGGGAACGGGAGCTCGGGAAGCAGTCCACTAAGGTGCTCTGACTCAGAGGCCTGGTGCTTCTCCTTCTATACATGTGTGACCAGCACACTAACTTGTTAGCTTGCGGGTGGGTGTCAGACATGGCATGTCAGACCCTTCCACAGTTTTGAACTTCACATTTCCTTTAATGGTTTTATGTGTGTCACCAGCCTTGAACCACACTTTAACCTTAAAAGTGACTGAGAGGGGAGTAGAACCTTGTGAAATAAAGAAAGTTAGTAACTTTTTAAAAAAAGATTTTATTTATTTATTTGAGGGAGAGAGCACAAGGAGGGGGCACAGTAGAGGCAGAAAAGGAGACGCCCTGCTGAGCAGAGAGCCTAATGTGGGGGCTTAATCCCTGGACCCTGGGGTCATGACCTGAGCCAAAGGCAGACACCTAAATGACTGAGCCACCCAGGTGCCCTGAAAGTTGGTAGATTTTAGAGCTTAATGTTCCTTACATCAGTTCTCTTAATCGACTTTGTCAAATGACAGGTCAAGAATGGTGACCAAGAATATTGAAATGACTTTCTGGAATAAGTAATCATCTAGGCTAATAAAGTCTTGGTGAAAGAAACTTAGCTAGAAACCACTACTAAGGCTCAGCTCCTTCTTTCTTAACCCCCACATCCCAGCCAATTCTGTATGCTATTATGTCTCAAGTCTTTCTCAGCAAGGCTGCAGCTTGCAATAAAATTTCAGTTCCGATTCCAGTTAAGAAATGTAATGCATATGGTCTTGTTGTTTGATTAATGTTTTATTTTGTTTTTTTTCTCCACCTCCCTGCTTATGGTCTTCCACTTCCAGCGACAGCACTGTTGATGCTTGGAGATTGTACTGTTAGCCCATCTGNGGCCAGGCCACAGCAACTTTGACAATATATCTAGGTCTTAATCTAGGTGGGATTTTCTAATAATATTTTTTGAGTGAATAAATGGTGGTATAAATTCTGAATTGGAGACAGAATTATCACAGAATGATAGACCCCCTAGATAGAAGGAATCTGAGCCCATTCTCCCAGGAACACATTAGGATAATTTCTTTTTATGAGATAAATGAATGAGTCCTTCCCTTCCCTTCCCTTCCCTTCCCTTCCCTTCCCTTCCC
>NC_048219.1:102316908-102352567 GCF_002007445.2 Ailuropoda melanoleuca | reverse complement strand
TTTCTTTCTTTCTTTCTTTCTTTCTTTCTTTCTTTCTTTCTTTCTTTTTCTTTCTCTTTCTTTCTTTCTTTCTTTCTTTCTTTCTTTCCTTCTTTTTCCAGAATGCACATCAAAGATACAAAACACAAAATTTTGGGGGTAGAAAAATTCTGGTTAGACCAAAGTGGCTGAGAAAGGTACGATGGACATCTCAGAATTGAGAACACAGTGTAAGGGGCACTACCAGAGGAAACAATATAAAAAAAAAAATCAGCAGAAAATGCAGTTTTATCAAAACTTTATTACATGTCTACTAAATATCAGGCACTACACAAGACACCAGATATTGATAGGTAAATAATTAGACAGGCAGGGTCAAGTCTTTTTAATTTTTTTTAATTTTTATTGAGATATAATTCAATACAATAACATTCATTGTTTTAAAAGGTAGAATTTAATGATTTTCTATGTATTAACAAGATTGGGTAACCATCAGCACTACATAATTCCAGAACATTTTATCACCCCAAAAAGAAACTTCGTATCCATGTGCGAGTACCATTTCTTTCTACTTCTACCACCAGGCTCTGGCAACCACTAATCTATTTTTAGTCTTTATAAAGTTGCTTATTCTAGACATGTCATGGAGGTGGAATCATACCACTTGTGGCTTTATTTTTCCCTAGCTTTTTCCATTCACCATAATATTTTCAATGTTCATTCATGTAGTAGCATGAATTAGTACCTCATTCCTTTATATAGCTTAATAATCCCTTGTATGGATATATTACATCTTATTTATGCATTCATCAATGGATGAAACCTTCGGATTGTTTTTACTTTTTGGAAATTATGAATAATACTGCTATGAACATTCTTGTGTAAGTTTTTGTCTGAATAGTTTTCAGTTCTCTTGGGTATATAACTAGTGGTAGAATTGTTCCTGTTGTCATATTGTAACTCTATGTTTAACATTTTGAGGAACTACCAAACTGTTTGTCAGAATGATTGCCATTTTACATTCCCAATGGCAGCGTACAAGAGTTCTGATTTCTACACAGTCTAGCCAACAGTGAGATACAAAGTGGAATCTCGTTATTGTTTTGATTTGCATTTCCCTGACGTCTAATGATATTGAACATCTTTTCATGTGCTTATTGGCCATTTGCACCTCATCTTTGCAGAAATGTTTATTCAAATCATTGCCCATTTTTCAATGGGGTTAGTGCCCATTTATAGTTGGGTTGTAAGAGTTCTTTGTATATTCTTGATATTGGCCTTTATCAGATTATGATTTATGAATATTTTCTCCCACTCTGTCGGTTGTCTTTTCATTTTCTTGAGAGTGTTCTTTGAAGCATAAAAGTTTTTGATTTTATTAAAGTCCAATTTATCTATTTTTCTTTGGTTGCTTGAGCTTGAGGTATCATATTGAAGAAACCACTGTTTAATCCAAGATCTCGTAAATTTACCTTGTAGGGTCATCAGGGGGCCCGAGTATAAGAGCATAGAGAAAAATAGCACAAAGATCTATGAACTGTGCAGTTTCAACATACTCTACCAGCCTCTCTAATCTTTGAACAGCCTCTGAAATGATGGTGCCTTTTTTTAACCAAATCACTATGAGCCAAACTACGTTTAATTGCACATATAAATCCCCAAGAGAATAAGATGAATAAAGGGTCTGTTTTAGGAAGTATAGACGCTCCAAGCATCTCACTGCTAATATGCATCACTTCTACATAATTGCCAAAATTTGCTTTTAGACTAAAATCCTTACAGCCATACAAGGAAAGGCAGCGCCCTCAGTATTCTAGGTTGTTGACTTGGAAAGACCTTATCTTGAATGCTGGGACTGTGGGCACAGGAATGTTTGATTGGAAAGTGACCTGATAGTATTTCTCTCTCAACCTTTTATTTTTCCAGTGATAGTTTTCAGGCAGCAAGTCAAAATTCAGGAGAGAGATGAATTCCTTCATATAAACAAGCGGCAGTAGTGAAATCTGAACTTTGGTTTGTATCTTGGAGGAGCATGAACCTTTCTTTTTTCCAGTTAGCTGGCAATCTGATGGGGTGAAGTAGAATGCTAGGAAAGAAGAGGCAGTGCATGATTGGTCTGGATTTTTTTTTATGGATAAACATATGCTTTACTTTAACTTTCTGTGGTGAAAGAATATAGGTCCAGAAAATATGGGATCACCTGGGCTAGTTGTAAATGATGTATGAAATGAAAACTGCTCAGGGGCATGGCTCTGCAAACACTGTCATGCTAGGCCATTCAGAGCTGTATTAAGCTTAAACAAAGCAGAAAGATCTAGGATTTTCAAGGCCAAAAGGACTGTTTGCAAGTATGCATGTGGATGTGAATGTGCACATGCACACACAAAATAAAAAGCTTCTTGAAAATTATTTTTTAAATTTTCATTAACAAAAACAATTATAGGAATATATTTTCTTCCAGAATATTTTTTCCACATTTATCATCAGTTACTAAGAACATAAGGAAAATATTTGAAGTTTCAAAGACCTAAAATATAGTTTTGATATGTTGATTGACAAAAGAAACTAAAACTAAAACAGAAATTAAGCAAAAAGGTGCAATTACATAATGTTTATCTAAATTAGTTGGCAAGAAAAAAGTGTTAATGCAGCCAAACACAAGGTTTCACTCCATACAAAGTTCCTAAAAGCTTCCAGGTCACTTATCATATGGCCTTCTTGGCTCTGTACACAAGCTTGGTCACAAAGCGTGCTGTGTGAGAGTAGGAATAGGTCGACAGAAGCCTGACGGTCTCTGAGGTACACCCAGTCCTAACTTTGAAGCTAACTTCCAATCATCCCTTCCATCTAGGAGCTGAATTCTCCCAGTGGAATCTCAATCTCAGTTGCAAATTGCACTTGGTCAAGCGTCTCTGGGGCAAAATTCTGCCATACCTCAAAGTGTTGTGCCCTTCTCTAGAGCCCAGAAGCCATTTCTTTTGTATATGATGGCCCCTTGAACTGTATGATTTGAACAATGAATTCCCTGCATGGAACACTCTCTCGAACTCCCATCAATTCCTAATTTATCCATAAAACTCAATGATAGATAGTATCACTCAGTAAATATTTTATCTACAGCTCCCCATTTCTCAGCCTCTGTTACAGTTAGGAGAGGAACACATGACTAGTTCTGGTCATTGGACAGTGAGAATAAGCGTTTAAAAACTGGTACACCCCCTCTATGCTTTCTCTTCACTGTTCACCGAAAGCCCTATGTTCCAGGCAATGTCGCCCCATGATGGTAGACTTGACACTAATTCCGTGTGGAATACCCCTCAGCCCACGTTAGGTGGATAATGTGAGTGTGAAATCAACTTTGTCAAGTCAGTCCCTTGAGATCTGGGGGTTAATGTGTGAATAGCCCACCTGCCTATTAAAATCCGAATAGCAATTTTCAAATACTTTGCAAACAAATATATAAATTTGAAATATCATTTTGAAAGTAGGGAAAGCACATCCGCCTGTCATTTATCTCAGTAATTGCATCTTTCAATAAAGGAAGTAGCCCAGTGAAATACTGTGACTTTGTTAAATTAGTGTTTGCTAAGTAGAGCTCCAAGGTGTCAGACGGTGAGCCATGGTTCAACAGAAGACCACAAGGGAATCGAAGTAAAGAAGTTTATTACTCACAGTCTAATTACTTCCTGTAAGAAGGACAGCATGTCTTGAGGAGGGAGATCGGGGCAGAGCCCAGGGCACATGTCTTTATTAGGATCCATGGGTGGAGTGCTTTGAGGTTCCCACCCTAAGGCCGGATTGATCAATCGCAAACAAAAAGAGTGAGTTTTAATAATCCTCTTGATCGTGGTAACTATATCACAGTTTGAGCATCTTTTCATGAACCTCTTGGACTTTCATATATCTTCTTTGGAAAAATGTCTACTGAGCTCTTTGTCCCATTTCTAATTGTTATTTATTTGGTTTTTGCTATCAAGTTGCATGAGTTCTTTATATATGTTGGATATTAACCATTTATCAGATATATGGTTTGTGAATATTTTTTCCAATCTGTAGGTTATCTTTTCACTTTGTTGATGGTTTCCTTTCTTTTGGTGATGGTTTCTTTTTAGTTTGATGTAGTCCCACTTGTTTATTTTTTATTTTATTGCTTGTGCTTTAGGTATCATATCCAAAAATTCATTACTAAGACCTACGTCAAGAAGATTTGTTCCCATGTTTTCTTCTAGGAGGTTCATAGTTCTTTTTTTTTTTTTTGAAGATTTTATTTATTTATTTGAGAGAGAGGGAGAGAGTGAGAGACAGCACAAGTACAGTGAAGGACAAAGGGAGAAGCAGACACCCCGCTGAACAAGGAGCCCAATGTGGGACTCAATCCCGGGACTCCGGGATCATGACTTGAGCTGAAGGCAGACACTTAAGTGGCTGAGCCACCCAGGCACCCAAGGTTCATAGTTCTTAGAAATAAATCTTAAACAAATATGATATCACATGACCCTGTTCTAGTACACATATTCTTCCCTCTGCCAGGCCTGTCCTAATATCCTTTGTTCTGTTTGCTACTGGGGACAACATTCATGTGTTACCTACTATGAGATGACATTCCTGACTCCAATTACGCTCCAGCCTCTTCTATCTGCTCCTGTATCACTGCACACATTTGCATCATTGGACTCACCACCCTCTATTAAAATTCTCATTTATTCTTTTCAATCACCCACTGACTTTATTTAATGGAAGGAACTGTGTCTTTTTCATAACTCAACCACAGGACCTCATCAGTATCTGATACACATTGGATATTTAGCAAACACTCATTGGCAATTAGATGATGCAAATTTTTCCCAAATTACAAACAAACAAACAAACAACTATGGAGAATAAAGACCATTCCAAGTAAGGTACATGCTCAACGTACACTATTTTTATAGCTTTCATTCTCCAATGTGTATAACTCATCTGTTTTCTCAAACTATTTTTCCGGCTAATCTCCTCAAAGTTATAAATTGTGTTTTGTAAATAATCAGCTTCAATTTCATGGTTTTACCTGATATAATTAAATTGAAAAGGTTTCAGTTCGGTGACACTAATTTTCTGGTCCTGCTTTGTCCATTGATAAGAATCAGTTCGAGAAATACCCCACATTGCTACAGGAAGTGGTAATTTGCCACATCCATCATTTTCTGTCTCCTGTGGAGCACAGTTGCCAGGCTTTCTGAATTAATATGATGAAATTGAAGGCAACTGTAATTATAATAGTTTTATCTCTTCCTCCATCATCCTTCATCTACATTGTTCCATTGAACTATATGAGAAAAGGAAAGCCTACTTATCTTCTTGTGCTATTACTTGCCATCAAATTGATTCATTATGTTTCTCCTTTGTTCCTAATTATAGTTATCCACCTTCCCCATCTGCAAAAGTAGAAACAATATGTCTTTGGCTCCTTGACATCTTTTATTTCCATGCAGTGTGAAGCTGTGTATAGCATGTAGGTTATCAATCAATGGATAATGAGTGAGCACCTACAAAATGCAGAACATACTGGAGAATTTGATAACAGGAAAAGGAGAGAGCTGAGATCAGGGAGGTTAAAGTCCAGTTGGGATAATGAAGCATGCGTTAAAAACAAATTAAATAAATAAATAAACAAACTAGAAAAGTTGTGGAGATAAAATCTGAAGAACAAGTTTTTAAGAAAGACTCCTTTTCAGGATCCAAGGAGGTTTGGGGGAGAAAGGAATTTCGGATAATGGTAATTTGATGAACAGGTATTTTACTGGCGAAGTGCAGAGGATTGCAGGCAGAGGTGAAGGAATGTCATGAAGAAGAGGGGAATGTTAGGAATGAGGAAGACATATACTGAGAGGAGTGAAAAAGCCGGCTCTCTAGAATAAAGGGTTTGTGTAGATGCATGGTAAGAGATGGGGTTGTGTAAGTTTGGCTTGTGGCCAGCTGCAGAGTATTGTGAGGCTGGAAACACTGGTGGCTTTTGAATAGGGAATTGACTGGAGGAAAAGGATGTTTGAAGCAAATTACAGTGTTCTCCTTAGCCTCACTCAGTTTTCTAAAGTTCTCTTCTAATGTTATCAACATTATTGAACTACAATTTACGTAAAATTAACTGCAAATCTAACGCATATGGTTATGGAGTTTTGGCCAGTGTATACACTGTGTACTCACACAACAATCGAGACNTCGAGAAATACCCTACATTGCTACAGGAAGTGGTAATTTGCCACATCCATCATTTTCTGTCTCCTGTGGAGCACAGTTGCCAGGCTTTCTGAATTAATATGATGAAATTGAAGGCAACTGTAATTATAATAGTTTTATCTCTTCCTCCATCATCCTTCATCTACATTGTTCCATTGAACTATATGAGAAAAGGAAAGCCTACTTATCTTCTTGTGCTATTACTTGCCATCAAATTGATTCATTATGTTTCTCCTTTGTTCCTAATTATAGTTATCCACCTTCCCCATCTGCAAAAGTAGAAACAATATGTCTTTGGCTCCTTGACATCTTTTATTTCCATGCAGTGTGAAGCTGTGTATAGCATGTAGGTTATCAATCAATGGATAATGAGTGAGCACCTACAAAATGCAGAACATACTGGAGAATTTGATAACAGGAAAAGGAGAGAGCTGAGATCAGGGAGGTTAAAGTCCAGTTGGGATAATGAAGCATGCGTTAAAAACAAATTAAATAAATAAATAAACAAACTAGAAAAGTTGTGGAGATAAAATCTGAAGAACAAGTTTTTAAGAAAGACTCCTTTTCAGGATCCAAGGAGGTTTGGGGGAGAAAGGAATTTCGAATAATGGTAATTTGATGAACAGGTATTTACTGGCGAAGTGCAGAGGATTGCAGGCAGAGGTGAAGGAATGTCATGAAGAAGAGGGGAATGTTAGGAATGAGGAAGACCTATACTGAGAGGAGTGAAAAAGCCGGCTCTCTAGAATAAAGGGTTTGTGTAGATGCATGGTAAGAGATGGGGTTGTGTAAGTTTGGCTTGTGGCCAGCTGCAGAGTATTGTGAGGCTGGAAACACTGGTGGCTTTTGAATAGGGAATTGACTGGAGGAAAAGGATGTTTGAAGCAAATTACAGTGTTCTCCTTAGCCTCACTCAGTTTTCTAAAGTTCTCTTCTAATGTTATCAACATTATTGAACTACAATTTACGTAAAATTAACTGCAAATCTAACGCATATGGTTATGGAGTTTTGGCCAGTGTATACACTGTGTACTCACACAACAATCGAGATATGTAAGATTTCCACTAACCCCAAATTTCTCGCACCATCTTTTTAATCAACCTCTACTTCTCACCTCTATGGCTTAATTTGCATTTTCTGTTTTCCAAGTTGTTTACTTAGAATTTTTCTTGGAGAAGTCCTGAGGAATATTTGACCGTTTTTACTTTTAACAAAAGCAAAAACAAATAAAATTTTCATCTCCTAATATCAAGGGATGGCAATATGTGTAGGTGGAGTGGGACTGGTAACATAATGCAATGTTAGAGATCATATTGAATAATTCACCATAAAATGAAATCCTGGTTAAATTGGCTTATGTCTTTCTTTTATTTAGGTATTAATAGAAGGTAATAATGTTAAAAATGTGGCTAGTAAGTGAGCAAAAGAGTTGGAAACTGAAACACTGCTGTCTTTTATGGACATTTAATTAAACCTTCATTTCAGATTTTCCATTTTCTTCATATTTTTGTACAAAGTGTTTATTTTACATTTCAAATATTTTCATAATTCATTTAAAATCTTTGCAGAGTTTATGCACTGAACTATAGAACGTCTAGCATTTTTTAAATTTTTAGACAGTTGAAAACAGATTCTTAGTAGATAACTTAATTCTTTCAATTCTTCTTAATCTAGTTAATGCCCTTATAATATATACATGGCAATTCTTTCTACTCCATTTTAAGGAAACAACTTTTTTTTAGATTTCCATTCATTTTTAGAATTAGAAAAAAACTGGAGTACTTCATTTTACAGTACAACAAAATTTCTATCATTAGTGACTGGAGGAAAAAGAAGAGTAAGATACANGAGAGAGCTGAGATCAGGGAGGTTAAAGTCCAGTTGGGATAATGAAGCATGCGTTAAAAACAAATTAAATAAATAAATAAACAAACTAGAAAAGTTGTGGAGATAAAATCTGAAGAACAAGTTTTTAAGAAAGACTCCTTTTCAGGATCCAAGGAGGTTTGGGGGAGAAAGGAATTTCGAATAATGGTAATTTGATGAACAGGTATTTACTGGCGAAGTGCAGAGGATTGCAGGCAGAGGTGAAGGAATGTCATGAAGAAGAGGGGAATGTTAGGAATGAGGAAGACCTATACTGAGAGGAGTGAAAAAGCCGGCTCTCTAGAATAAAGGGTTTGTGTAGATGCATGGTAAGAGATGGGGTTGTGTAAGTTTGGCTTGTGGCCAGCTGCAGAGTATTGTGAGGCTGGAAACACTGGTGGCTTTTGAATAGGGAATTGACTGGAGGAAAAGGATGTTTGAAGCAAATTACAGTGTTCTCCTTAGCCTCACTCAGTTTTCTAAAGTTCTCTTCTAATGTTATCAACATTATTGAACTACAATTTACGTAAAATTAACTGCAAATCTAACGCATATGGTTATGGAGTTTTGGCCAGTGTATACACTGTGTACTCACACAACAATCGAGACATGTAAGATTTCCACTAACCCCAAATTTCTCGCACCATCTTTTTAATCAACCTCTACTTCTCACCTCTATGGCTTAATTTGCATTTTCTGTTTTCCAAGTTGTTTACTTAGAATTTTTCTTGGAGAAGTCCTGAGATATTTGACCGTTTTTACTTTTAACAAAAGCAAAAACAAATAAAATTTTCATCTCCTAATATCAAGGGATGGCAATATGTGTAGGTGGAGTGGGACTGGTAACATAATGCAATGTTAGAGATCATATTGAATAATTCACCATAAAATGAAATCCTGGTTAAATTGGCTTATGTCTTTCTTTTATTTAGGTATTAATAGAAGGTAATAATGTTAAAAATGTGGCTAGTAAGTGAGCAAAAGAGTTGGAAACTGAAACACTGCTGTCTTTTATGGACATTTAATTAAACCTTCATTTCAGATTTTCCATTTTCTTCATATTTTTGTACAAAGTGTTTATTTTACATTTCAAATATTTTCATAATTCATTTAAAATCTTTGCAGAGTTTATGCACTGAACTATAGAACGTCTAGCATTTTTTAAATTTTTAGACAGTTGAAAACAGATTCTTAGTAGATAACTTAATTCTTTCAATTCTTCTTAATCTAGTTAATGCCCTTATAATATATACATGGCAATTCTTTCTACTCCATTTTAAGGAAACAACTTTTTTTTAGATTTCCATTCATTTTTAGAATTAGAAAAAAACTGGAGTACTTCATTTTACAGTACAACAAAATTTCTATCATTAGTGACTGGAGGAAAAAGAAGAGTAAGATACAGCCATAATAATGAAACCCATCTCAAAAAACTTTTTCACATCTTAAAAAAAATCAATGGTAGGGTATAACATCAAAATTATTCAAAGTATAAATTTAAAAAGTATAAAGCAAAGCAAAATTAGCTCATTGTCCATATATTGACCAATTCATTCAACAAATATTTATTAACAGTCTACAAAGTACCTGGCAATAATGTGTTGCAGGGGATAGAGTAGAGAACAAGAACAAAATGGACCCAATCATCACCCTCATGAAAGGTACATTCTTATGGGGAAAAATGAATAAGAAGAAATTAGGAAAATATGTGCTACAGCTGGTTGGCAAGAATGGGGCATCAAGAAGAGAAATAGATAAGAAGTATAAAGAGGGATTGAGGTTACAGTTTTTGAGGAGTGATCACAGAAAAAGTATTTTGATGGTGATATTTAGGAAAAGACCTGAAGAAGATGAGTCAAGCTGATACCTGGGGGAAGATCATTCCAGAAGTCAATGCGCTGAGTGAGAATTTGCTCAGTTTGTTTAAGAATGATCAAGGATGCCAATGAGGCTGGATGACTGTACTGTTATGTCACACTTAACCTCAAAGTGACATATAAATCTTATATTTTGGATCCATTTCCTTAAGCCTTTATTTTGCCCCCATTTATAACTTTTGGTCTCTTTGTTTTTACCAATTGCTTAATTTTTTCTCTCATTATTAACAAGTCTTCAAAAACATTTTAATCAACGCAAAATACACTATTTTGGATATGTCATGGTTTACTTAAACATTACTCTTGGTACACATTTATTTATCATTGTAAATCAGTATAAGTATTACTGCAAGGAGCTTCCTTATATAAAGATTTTTGTTAATATTTCTGATTATTTCCTTAGCCACAGTGGCCAATGAGTGGTAGGGGACTAAGGATTGAGAATGATTCCCCATGAGCATGTATCCCCATTTCCTCCTGGAAATACTAGGGTATGTATAGAAAGAAAGTAGAGGTATCCATAGGTTAATTTTCCCTCGAGAGAGAAATATCACACTATATCATTACTGAAAGCAAATTGGCATTTAAGAAATCAGAAATTGGGGTGCTGTGTGACTTAGTCAGTTAAGTGTCTGCCTTTGGCTCAGGTCATGACCCTGGAGTCCTGGGATCAAGCCTCACATCGGGCTCCCTGCTCAGCAGAGAGCCTGCTTCTCCCTCTGTCCCCACCTGCTTGTGCTCTCTCTCTCGCTAGCTCTCTCTCTCTTTCTCTCTCTCAGATAAATAAATAAAATCTTACCAAAAAAAAGAAATCAGAATTTGTTTGAGCAAATGTTTTCTTGGATTATAGAGGCCAAAAATCATATCACTAACTTAAAATACAAACAGCAAATAAAATACATCCATGAGTTTTTGTCTAGTCAAGTGAAGAACAAGTAAATACCTAATTGTGGGCTATAAATTTCATTTAGTGTATTATGAAAGGATAAAAAAGAAAGGAAGAAATAAAGAGAGTGAGAGAGTGAGAGAGGGAGGGAGGGAAGCAGGAAGGAGGGGAAAAAAGAAAAGAGGGAGGAAGGGAATATCAGACTTTAAAGCCAATTTTAGGGAATGAGTGTCTAAAATCCTACCAGCTCACCTTCATCAAAACCCAGATACTCAAACTCCCACCATGGCCCTATTGGTAAGATATAGAGAAAATAGAAAAGTTGAAACCTCTGATAATCACCAGAGACCATTGGATATAGGAAGACGGGCAATAAACCATAAATAGCAATTGTTTGAGGTCTGGACAGAGATGGTCCATAGCTCAGCTCTCTCCATCTCGGAAGATGCAGTCATATACAATTATACAATAGAGCTCAGTATTGCCTTTAAACCCCGCTCTCCAACCTGTAGTTAAGAACTATGGAAGGAGGTGCTCCTTGGTGAACACCCGAAGTTACAGAGCTGCCTTACTCAGATGGACTCATAAATTGCTGTAGCAATGGTTGCAAGATAGGAACTCACGCCTTTGGATAGGCTCCTAACAGCCTGAGTTTCTCCCAAATTTTTAGAAGGTAGTGACTATCATGGCCACAGCCAGAGATCTTAAGATCTCTTAAACGGACTATTAGCTCTAAAGGCAAGCACATTTAATTTCTTGCTTTTCAATAAAATCACGGTAATGAATCTCTCATTTTACTGGTTTCAATGAAACTGATGTCCTTATTTTTTTTTTCTTTAAAAATAATGCAGGGAAACCACGACCCAAATTCAAAAACATTGATGAATACAGAGAGAAAGACAGCTGGATGGGAAAGTAATAGTGTTCTAAACAGCAAGGTTTTATTGGATGATAAGGAGAGCAACCCAAAACGTAGTTGGCTGGTGTACAACCTGGATCAGTCTTTCTGGGATATTAGCATAAACCTTCTTAATTGGGAAAGATACTTTTACCTAAAGGGCTTGTAAAAATGGATGAAGGTTTTAAAAAGCATCTGGTGACTAAGCTCCTCAGAACTGCTGATGTACTTTTCTTCATCTTAAAGCACAGCCTAGACACAATACAAAAACACCGCAACAGCACTTTCTAAAATATTTGCTTTGTAAGTTCTGGTGAAGAAAAACTTCGTGTAGTAGAGTAGAGTGAGAGAGTCAGGGAAATCAGAGTATGAATTCCATTTCTCTCCCTTCCTATAGCAGTGATTTAGATTTAAAAGAAAAATAACCTCATGGATCTTCATGTTTAATATTGAATTGCTGATCTCTACACCATAGAATTGTGGTCGGGTTGTGTGGGAACGTGTGAGTATAAAAAGTTCATCACCTAATGACTGCACGTAACAGACTTGTCATACGTGATAGCTATTTCTCTCATTCTTCCTTCCCAATCCAGAAATAATACAATGCCTCAGAGTTTTTCTGTATAATTATCCTCCATAGTATAGGTTCTCAAGTTTTGCTGTGATTTCATACAAAATCACCTGAGAAGGTTTTTTGAAACATACCTTTCTCAGATTCTACCCTCAAAGATTTTGATTCGGGAGGTCCTGAATGTAGCCGGAATCTGCATTTTGTCAAGCCCTGCCTGTGACTCGAATGGCCCCTTGAAAACGTTACTGTTTGCTTTCCTTGGTCTATATATGGTACATTTCCTTTGTATTATCAAGTAATTAACTCTATTACCCCCAATTACTGAAAATTCTTTTCTAAATTCACAGTTTTGCCTTGTTTCTTTCCACTCATGAATTTATTAACACCTTTTCTGCCAGCTCTTGATTTTTTATTATTCTTGTCAAAATCATTCATGAACGTTTAGTTTCTGACACCTTATACTAAAACAGGAAAGGTATTTATGGTCTTTATTTTTCAGCCAAGGAAACCAGATGAATCGATAGCAAGTGCTCATAATTTAGAAAAAAGAGTTACAACTGAGATATATGCGACACTCCTTATACATTCAAATCTACAAAGAGAAAATTTAACTTAAAGCATCTGCAAGCTGCTTTCCTAAAATTGTGCTAGAGCTTAAGTGGTCTTGGGCATTCAACATGGCTTAGAAGAAATGTCAACACATAGGACATATTTTAATTTGGAACCAATCTCAGAATCGTAGCAAATATAAAGATCAGCAAATTGCAGACCACCCAAGAAAATGAGTAGCCAAAGACTGATGATGTTTCTCCCGTAGAAAGAGATTTTTTTTAAAGCGTAGTATCAGATTAAGTTGACAAATTGTGATGAGGCAAATGTAAAGTGCAATATATAAATTCAACCAATATAGATCCAGCAATAACTTGATTCATCCAAGAAAATTTTGAGGCAAGTATTGATTAGTTAGTAGGATTTTAAACTTCATCTTCACTAGGTAATGGGCTGAGCTCTGACAGTCCTTGGTAATAGAGCCTTTACTTCACATACGAATGAGGACGATATATTAAATTAAAACTGACACTCCAGTTTGGGTTTTAAAAAGAACCATATTATTGTCAGAATTAGATTAGTGTATGACCTTGTTGGCTCATTCCTTATTGGTTTTGTTTTCCCTTTTATCCTCCTTTCCTTTCTATCACACTTTTTTTCTTTCTCTCAATTTCTCTCTCCACTCCTTCTCTCTCTCTGTGTTACAGAATTTTTGTAATGTCTACAACCATGAATTTGTAACTATAAAAATAGAAATAAAACATTGTTTATAAGAACTCAAAGAGATATAGTCTCACTCACTGAATTGAGATCTGGCTAATTAGTGGTCTCTCTAAAGAAAATAAATACTTCTGCCTTATATAGAGAGATCAAAATCAACTATGCAAAGAACCTCTTGGGCGTGTTTCTGATTCAAAAATCATGTGAGAACATTTTAAATGGATGTTTTAACATAAGGTTCTAACAATTGCTGCCAAGTACAATATAATTTTCAACGCATTGTTATCCCTAAAAAACTTTCTGTTACTCCAACAACAGCTTGTTTTGACACGCTCTACCTTACAGCAATCACCTGGCTAATTTCCAAAATTTAGAAAAAGGTATGAGTGCGGTTCATTGACAGGTCTTCTTTAGGTTTTAGAACCTCAAACCTGACAAATGAAAATATTCGCTTAGATATAATAAATCAAATTTCTAAAAGACTTAAAATAGATTGTTCCAAATAATGACATAGAAAAGAAAGCTTATCTTTTAACTCCATCTGTCCTCACTCACAGCATATAATGTATGTGTTGAATGAATGTATGAATAAACCAATAATACAAAAACAAACGAGTCATCTGCAGATATTAAGGGCACAGATAGGTTCTTTTTAAAAAGAAATTTATTACGCTTTTTAATTTCAGTATAGTTAACATACAGTGTTATATTAGTTTCATGTGTACAATATAGTGATTCGACGAATCTATACCTTCCCCTGTGCTCTTCATGATAGATGTGCTCTTAATCCCCTTCACCTATTTCACCCATCTCCCCACCCACTCCCCTCTTTTCTTTCTTTTTTTTTTAAAGTACATAATTTATTGGATTATGAATATGTTGGGAATCATTCCAAAGCTGTGAAGCCTACTCTGCTACTACATGGTTTTTTGGTTTTTGGGGTTTTTTAAAGATTTTATGTATTCCTTTGAGAGAGAGAGAGATTGAGTGTGGGCAGGGGGAGGGGTAAGAGTGGGGAGTGAGGGGAGAGCCAGAGGGAGCAGGGAGGGGAAGAGGGAGAGGGAGAAGCAGACTCCCCGCTGAGCTGGAGCTGGTAAGGGGCTCTATCCCAGGACCCTGAGATCATGACCTAAGCCTAAGGCTGACACTTAACTGACTGAACCTCCCAGGTCCCTCTGCTACTACATGTTTTAACAGCAACCCATTGCCCACTTTTACATCCTCTCAAAAATGAGAAATCGGTTGCACTGGTTATAGAAATACGTCAAAGCAGCTTTCATCTACTAAGTTTAGTTCCATTCGATGTGTGCTTTATTCACACACATTCATGGCCGCCACAGCAGAAGTATTGCTTACTCTGTAGTTCTTAACCCTCAGAGTAGAAATGAACATTAATATTCTTCTTGAAGCATTTGACGTTTGGTTCTGTGTGACTACATTTGAATTTCATACTTCCAAGTGGGATGCCTGTAATAGGAAGAAACTTGAGGATAACCTAAATGCCACATTCACACAGTCATATATGTGAACAATGACAGTATGATAACAATTTGTGAGCTAGCTGGACTTTCGTGCTCTTGTAAAACTGAGAGTATCACATTAAATAAAAGTGATAATCCCTTAGTAAGTGAAAGAGAGAGAGTGAGCAAGCGAGTGTGCGAGCTCATTACTCAAAAATACAAGAAAATGTAGAGGCAAACACCACTAAAAATCCTGCAGACTCTAAAATATAAGATGATGTTATGAATGACAGTACCATTAAGTTTAACAACCTAGATGAAACCAACGAATTCCTTCAAAATACACTTTGCCTATCAAAATAAACCCAAACAGAAACAGAAAAATTAAATAATACATATATTAAATAAATGTAATCGACAATTTAAAATGTCTGCAGAAACAAAATTTTGGGCATAGATGACGGCACATTTGAATTCTTCCAAACATTACATTAGGAATGACATGAATCTTCACAAAATTTTTCAGAAAGTAGGAGAGAACACTTCCCGGTTCATTTTATGAAACAAGCATCATCCTGACACTATCATGGGACAAATATTACAGGAAAAGCAATTTATATGCACATATCACTTATAAACATAAATGTAAAAATCCTAAAACAAAATCAGATTGAAAAGGACAATACAGGGGTGTCTGGGTGGCTCAGTCAGTTAAACGTCTGCTTTCAGCTCAGGTCATGATCCCTGTCCTGGGATCAAGCCCCAAGTCCTGGCTCCCTGCTTTTTGGGGAGGAGTCTGCCTCTCCCTCTCCCTCTGCCCCTCCCCCCGCTTTGTGATCTCTCTTTCTCTCTCTCTCTCTCTCTCAAATACGTAAATAAAATCTTATTGTATTTTATAAATAAATAAAGATGTATTTACATCTGACCAAATGAGGTTAAAAATTTTTTATTGAAGAATAATTGGCATACGATATTATATTGGTTTCAGGTGTACAACACAGTGATTTGAGATTTATACACATTATCAATGTCTACCACAATAGCTGTAGTTAGCATCTGTCACCTTATAAAGTTGTTACAATTTTGTTGACTACATTCCCTATGCTGTTCTCACATCTTATTTATTCTCATATTACGTTCTCATACCTTATTTATTCTATAATTGAAGATTGAACCTCTTAATCCCCTTCACCTATTTTGTTCACTGCACAGCCCTCCCCTCTGACAACCATCAGTCTGTTCTGTGTTATGTGTTTGTTCCTTTGTTTTACATTTTTTAGATTCCACGTAAATAAAATCATGTGGTATTTGTCTTTCTCTGGCTAACTTATTTCACTTAGCATAAATCCTTCTAGGCTCATCCATGTTGTCACAAATGGCAAGATTCCATTACTTTTGATGGCTGAGTAATATATATTTATTTATTCATCTATCAGTGGACATTTAAGTTGCTTCCATATGTTGACTATTGTAAGTTATGCTGAAATGAACATAGGGGTGCATATGTTTTTTTGAATTAGTGTTTCCATTTCTTGGTATAAATACCCAGAAGTGGAATTACTGGATTGTACAGTAGTTATATTTTTAATTCTTGAGGAACCTCCACATTATTTTCCATGGTGGCTGCACCCATTTACATTTCCACCAACAGTGCATGAGGATTCCCTTTTCTCTAAAACCTCACCAACACTTGTTATTCTTATCTCTTCGAAACTAGCCATTCCGACAGGTGTGAGGTGATATGTCATTGTGGTTTTGATATGCATTTCTCTGATGAGAAGCGATCCTGAACATCTTCTCATGTGCCTGTTGCCCGTCTATATGTCTTCTTTGGAAAAAACGTCTATTTAGGTCCTCTGCTGACATTTTAATTGGATTTTTTGGGGGGGATAATAAGCTATTCAAGTTCTTTGTACATTTTGGAGGTTAACCCCTTATCGGACATATCATTTGTGAATATTTTCTCCCATTCAGTTGGTTATCTTTTCTGTTGATAGTTTCCTTCACTGTGCAAAAGCTTTTTAGTCTGGAGGTATGAAGTTCTGGGGTGATGGAGTGCTCTGTATCTTAATAAGGTTTTTGAGTAGTTAAGTAGATGTATTCATCTCTTAAAATTGATCAAACTGTACACTTAAGATTTATGAATTTCACTCTATATAAATTATACCTCAATAAACTTAACATTTGGGGAAGGAAGAAATTAAGAAATTAAATCATAAGAATTGTGGGGTTGAGAGTATTTTATTGGTAATACCCAAAACAAGTATTCATATTTTTTATTATTAACTTAGTCTGGTTATATTTTAACTATGACAGTGTGCCTACTTATAACTCTCAAGTGTACCAATAAGTTATCAAATAATTAGCCTTCAGGAGCATTGCATATAACCTATTACATGTTTACAATATTTAGCATATAGTTTTGATATACCCCTTCTTGAAATTAAAGAAAAAGATTAAGAAAAGAAAAAAAGAAGAAAGAAGTTGATAAAAACGAACAGTGTAAGGAAAGGTATGGTATAAGCATTCTTGGCCTCCTTTATTTACTGAGCACCAAACAATGATTATCTGTTATTATTAAGCACATTGTTATCTGCTGGAAGATTTTTTGTTTTTTGGGTTTTTTTTAGATTTTATTTATTTATTTGTCAGAGAGAGAGAGAGAACACATGCAAAGGGAGCTGGGGAATGGCAGGTAGAGGGAAAAGCGGGTTCCCCGCTGAGCAGGGAGCCCGATGCGGGACTTGATCTCAGGACCCTGGGATCATGACCTGAGCTGAAGGTGGGCGCTTAACCAACTGAGCCACCCAAGAGTCCCCCTCTGGAGGTTTATAAGAAAAAATATAAAGCATGAAGTGAAGAGTGATTTCTGATGTAATTTAATTTAGGAACAAGTTTTACATGTACGAATTAAGTAACAGCAATGCAATGTATAATTATTTCTCAAAATTAACGGTAGAGGTCATGAATATGTACAGAAAGATGGAGAAGCAATATTAACAGTACTGGTTTTGTTTATTTTCCTGTCATAGAGTCTGAGAATTTAAACTGAACCCTTAGGCAGGGGATATTATAGTGGCAATACTTTTTCCTTCCGTGTCTGTGAAGGTAATGTCAGTCAGCAGGAGGAAATCCCCGAGAGAGGTGTTGTGTTGTTGAATGTGTGGACCCGTAGATTAATGTATGCAGGAGAGTTGTATTTGGGCTGCAGACTGAGGGTTTTTGTCAGGTGGGTCCAAGATTGGATTTTTGGCACTTATACTATAAAAAAACAATAATGGGCAAGGCAACGTACTTGACCCTAAGTCGTTGATTTCTATTGTTGTTGTTGAAACAGAAACACAAATGTTTACTAAACCTCCAGATGTTTCAAGAAAAGCTAAGCTTAAATGAGATGACAACCTCGAGGTAGACAGGCAAAGAGAATTTCCAAGGACTACCACCCCCCACAAACATAATCATATGCATACTGGGACTTCCATCTTTCTTCTCTTTGAATATCACTCTATTATGTTTTGTCTGTATTAAAAATAAATTAGGTAATTTGCTCTGTTGCCCTTCCTCATTTCCTTGAACATTTCATTTCTTAAAACAAATGAAAATATGCTGTGATCGCAATGCATGACCATATAACTCAGAAAATTGAAACTGAGCATTTTAATTGCCATTTAAAATCATTTGATATTTCATCTACAAGGAGAATTTTTCATATTGTCCTACATATGTGTTTCTGGGATATCCAAATAAATGACATCTTCCATCATTATTTCATTGTCACCATCCAAGATCCCTATATTTTGAGTTTGAAATGAAATATTCCTTTCTATCCCATAAAAAATTATCAAAGTTTATTTGTTGCAGCCAGTAATGTCCTATATAAATTTAGCTGATTTCGCAACTTTTTTTTCTCATTTACAAAAAGAAAGCAAATGATTTTGTCCATATAAACAATTAAAAAAAATCATGCCAAATGGGATGTTATGATAAAAGTGTTTTATGTATCTAAGACAAAGAGGAAAAAATAAAATTCTTACTATAATTATAAATATCAACTAATCAATTTATTTATAGTCATTTTGAAACAGGCATGCTGGAAGAACAGGAGTCAATCTAAAGTCAAGAATGAGGGCTCTGGAAGAGGAGTCTCTGCAAAGGACTCCAGAGTCCATGAGAGGATTTGGCTCTAACACAGGTCACTTGGGTTCCCTTATTTTCTCCCTAGAACATGGACAGATTTATACTGTTTAAATTTAAAATTAATGGTACCATTAAAAATGAAACATTTTGTGTAATCTCAAGATGGAAACCAAATGAAACAGGAACTGCTTTAGTTGAATCTAGGAAGCTGGGCTGAGAGTTTCTCCATCTGTCCCCTCATTTCCCTTCCAATATGGAATCTCCCAGATTCTGAAAAGGCTCTTGACATTGACCATCTCTATGATCCTTTCCATTTTTAATGCCCTATAAACAAAATTCCTCAACCATGTGCTGACTCAAATCCCTTGTTCTCGTGATCTGTTTCTTTTCTTTCTTTCTTTCTTTTTTTTTTTTTTTAAAGATTTTATTTATTTATTCGACAGAGATAGAGACAGCCAGCAAGAGAAGGAACACAAGCAGGGGGAGTGGGAGAGGAAGAAGCAGGCTCATAGCAGAAGAGCCTGATGTGTGGCTCGATCCCATAACACCGGGATCACGCCCTGAGCCGAAGGCAGACGCTTAACTGCTGTGCCACCCAGGGGCCCTGATCTGTTTCTTTTCTCCTACTTCTACTAGACTGTCACTGACCTGACGTCCTGCCCTCCCCGCTTTCATCTGTTCAAATTCTGATTGCTACATTTCTTTTCTTTTTCCCAGAACATGATGGCACTTCTCTTTGGATAATCTTGATATGCCAACTCAACAACAACAAAAAAATTCTGGGCCCTTCTCTTTCAAGAATCAACCAATTCCACTGTGCCATTCACCAGCTTCAAAACCTTTGTAGACCCCGCTGCTTTGGGGAATTCAATACGAACAAATACACCAAGGTATTAATCTGCCTCCAAACTCTATTTGTAAGCTTACTGTCAAAAACTGCCCCATATTAGTTTCATGATAAATACACACCCTTCATATTTTCAAACATGCTTTACAAATTCCCATCTCCCTGTTTCTTTTATTTCTGTCTCTCCACATGAAGTATCGTACTACACGTTTCTCACCTATGCAAATTCAAGATCTTTTTCTAGTCAAGATTCTTTTTTTAAAAACAGTATTTTGAACATAAGCTCACTGAAACTAACTGAAGTAACAAATGAAGGGTTTACAGCTCCAAGGAACCAGGCACAAACTGCAATTAAATACATGCACATGAACCGTAAAGTCAGGAATCTACACTGTGTTCCCCATTTCTCTCTTCCCTAGGTAACTCCCCAAATCTCTTCTTCCTGTGGACAAGTTCCCTCCACTTACTCATTTACACATAGCCCAACAGGGCCACCAGAATCACCTCTGCATGTTGAGTTTTTGCCTTTAAGCCAATACCAGTTCTGATTTGGTTTGGATGTTCTCTCTTTAAGGACCACAAAAATCCCCTATCTTCCATGAAGTCTTGTTCTCTAAGCCATTTGTGCACACATTTACAGACTTCAAATAACTCCTAGGATTACTTGAGTGTGAACTGTTTGGATTGGGGAATAACAACTTTGTTCATGAACCAAAATTTGGATGCAAACTGCAAGAGGGTTCTCTGTTCTATGGGTTAGTGGAAAGTGTTTAGACACAAAGAGAAATTTTGTAATAGGGAGAATAAGTGGGTTTTAAAATTTATTGACTAACCTTAAGGCAAGCTATCACTGATGATCCTTCTCTTTGCTATATAACCTATTTAAATAATTTCTCATTAGATGTTTGGACCCAAATTCATCAGTAGTAACTTTAGAATTTTTTATAGGCAGACAGAATTATTTTGGACCCTGGACCTATAATTAAAAACAAACAAACTTTGTTTTATCATTCCAACTGTGGCTACTTACCTAAGGATTTACCTAAGCATATGTGAGTGAAAATTCTCAAAGGTATGGAAACTAATTGGAATAATGCCAGTGTATAATAGGAATATCACAAGCTCTCTCCCATGCTCAGATAAATCTAAATTGCAGAGATGTTTTCCTAATCCCTGTACTAATATATGACATTGTCTTCACAGATTTGTAATAATTTAGATGGCAGGGAGCATTAGAGATAATTAAATATATTTTATCTATTTTATCTACATGCTGCAGTTAATTTCTGCTTACCTGCATATGTGTATCTTCACAGCAATAACATCTGCTTTTACTCATTTTCCCCTTGCACTTCCAGGATTCAACAAATATGGATTATCCGATTCTCCACTGACATGCTTTTGAAGAGAATACATTTGCAGCTCACGGAGTAATGCCTTGGGCTATATATAGAAAGGGGATTTTCTGACAAAAGAAAATCATTGATATCTCTTACACAAATATTAATATCAGTTTACCCTGACAAAACCTATAAATGGTTCCCGGAGGCATACCTGGCACTTATTTATGTGTTTCCATAAACAGAAAAAGAGAAAGAATGGCTCCACCAAGCAATAAATACATTACAATTAATTACATATTCCATAAATATTTCCTCTTTTCTATGTCCTAAAAAGTGGTGCATAGACCTACTGACTAGGAAGCCATTAGCCTGTGCTATGGTCTGAAAGTTTGTGTCCCTCCGAAATTTATATCACCCCAAGGTGATGGTATTAGACAGCAGGGTTTTGGGAGTTGATTTGATCATGAGAGTGAAGTCCTCATGATTGGGATTAATGTCCTTATAACAGAGACCTGGAGAGCTAATTTGTCCCCTCTGCCAAGTGATAGTACAGTGAAAAGATAGCCATCCGAAAGGAAGTGGGCTCTCACCAGACACTAAGTCTGCTGACTCCATGATCTTGGACTTCTCAGCCCCCAGAATTGTGAGAAATCAATGTTTGATGTTTATACGCCCCTCAGTTTATAGTATTTTTGTTATAGCAGCCTTAATGGACCAAAATAACCTGGGATTTTTGAGAATTTATATTTGATGGTCTAAGTATTGCTTTTGAACTTGTTGATGGTGAAAATTCTAAATAGTAAAAGTAAGTTTTATGAATTGTTTTTATGTGTGCTCAGCATCTAAAATAGGAGTATTGTCCTTTAATAATTATTTCTTAATTGATGAAATGAGTGAGGCAAAGAGAAGTTAAGGAGAAATTGACTTTATACAATCATTTTCAAACTCTGCTTCATAAGTACAATGGATAAACCCATATTTTAAAAGGCAGCCTCTACGATCTACATCCTCATCATACATGACCTTTCTTTAAGTGTAGCACATCTTCTAATCCTCAGTCTTCTTACCTTGATGAAGAACAGGTTTTATTCCCTTTCTTAATGTCCATTTTCTGTTTCCAAAATTGTGGTGGATATGGACACTAATTTTAGCGCACATGAAATCTCCTCTCTCCCCATCTCTTAAGAGGCTCAGCATTTGCCTTAATCAAATTGGGAAGGGGAGAGACATTCAGAGAAGTCACCACTTCCTGTGGATATCCATATAGTTGCTCTTAGGCTTGGCTTTTTTATTCTTCTAGGGAAATCTTTGTAAGTCTGCCTTTAGTCTTTACCAGTGTAAAAGAATAATCAGAGCCGAACAGTAGTTAAGGTGATAAAAGCAAAATTTTTTAGAAATATTGTAATAGGGGAAAAGAGACCTCAGTACAGAGCTGGTTTCAATTCCAAATACAAGATGGACACATGAGAAGTTATAGCCAAGGAGTAGGGTGGGGTTTGATGGATAGAAAATTATTAAGGGGAAACATTAAGGATTAGAGGGGATTCTGGCTAAATCCATGTAACAGGATTCTTATTGAAGGCAGGCCAGGGTGCTCAGACCTGGGTAATGCTGGAGGATGAGGAACCCAGTCAGATATGAGAGGTGATCAGATATGAAGGAATTGGGCATTCATTAATCTGTTAAGTAATTAATTACTGGGTAGCATCCTTGGATATAATCAAACAAATGTTTACTAAGCAACTGCTGTATTTATTTCTTAATCATTTAATGATTTTATTGAGCAGCTACTATCTGCCAGGCATATTTCTAGATGTGAGGTGTTAGCAGAACACACATTTTACCTTGATGGATTTGACTTTCTAATTGGAAAGAAACAAAGTATAAATGCAGCACGTATATATAATACATGGTATTTGGATGGAGTTAGAGTCTATAGAGAAAAAAATGAAACAGGGAAAGAGGATAGAAAATCTGAGTGGTGAGGGTATTCCAGTATTAGATAGGGTGGTCAGGGTCTCACTGAGAAGGCAGCATTGGGATACAGACTTAATGGGAACAAGAGAGATGGCATTGGGTTTACCTAGGGAAATGCGTTTCAGGAAGGGAGAGAAGCAATAGGAAGGTCTTCACGTGTAGGTAGCTGACACATTTGAAGAATAGCAATAGAGTAGTCTGACTGGGGCAACGTGAGTTAACACTAGGCTTATAGGAAATGAGTGCAGAACGGTAATTGGGGAAAGAGACCAATTAGGTAAGGTCTTAAGGAATTTCTTTGGCTTTTATTCAAGGAAGATTGGAAAGTATTGGAAGGTTTTAAGTAGCTATGTCTGTCTCATGAACTGACTTAGATTTTGCAGATATGACAATGGCTACTACTCTATGGAGATTAGATTAAAAGGGGCCAAGGGCAGAATCAGGGAAACTGAAGAGATCCTTGACAATAATCCAGGTGAGAGACCGATGGTGGGTTTGGAACAGAGTGATAGCAGGTGGAGATGAGAACAAGTGGTAGAAGGTAGAAGCTTCTTTGAAGGTAGAAGCTAAATTTTTTGCTAATGAATTACATGCTAATAGATGGGTTTAAGAGACATAGAAGAGTCAAGAATGACCCTAAAAATTTTGACCTGCACAAGTGGAAGATAGGAAATGCCATTTACTGAGGTGAAAGACACGGTAGGAACAGCAAGTTTGGGGAGCTGGTAATTGGGAGCTCAGATTATAACATGTTAACTTTGAATGCCAATTTCATATTGACTAGAGGTGTAAACTAGTCAGTCGAAGAGAAGAAGGAAAAAAACAACTGGAGTTTATGGGACACATCTAGGAAGAGATGTCGCGTTGGAAGTCAGCAGAGTATAGAGATTCATAAAGACAGAAAACTAAGGGAGATTTTCAGGTAAGCAGCATAGAATGAAAGGAGCTGAGGCCCTAAGGTGCTCCAATATTTAATGCTTGGGGGGAATGAGCAGAACCATGCCAAGGAAACAAACAAAGAAGGAAAAGCTAGAGAGATGCCAGATGACTATGGTTTCCTTGGAGCTAGTGGAAAACTGGATTCACGCAGGAAAGAATGAACAGCTCTAACACAGGCAGCTGATAAGGAACAGGAGGATATAGTATTGAACTTTGGACTTAGCAACATAGAAGTTATTGCTGACCTTGATAGGAGAAGTTGGTGGAAGGGCAGCCTGGGTGGCTCATCATTAAGCATCTGTCTTCAGCTCAGGTCATGTTCCCAGGGTCCTGGGGTCACGCCCCGCATCAGGCTCCCTGCTCAGCAGGAAGCCTGCTTCTCCCTCTCCCACTCCCCCTGCTTGTGTTCTTTCTCTATCTGTGTCTCTCTCTGTCAAATAAATAAATAAAATCTTTAAAAAAAAAAAAGGGAAGTTTGTGGAAAGGTGGTAGTCATCACCTGATGGCAGGTAGTCCAATGGAGAACAGAGGAGAATTAGAAAGAATGTGTATTGAAAACTTGTAAAAGAATTTAATTTTATTTTACTTTTTAAAGATTTTATTTATTTATTTGACAGAGAGAGAACGCAAGCAGGGGGAGTTCCAGGGAGAGGGAGAGGGANATATTTGATGGTCTAAGTATTGCTTTTGAACTTGTTGATGGTGAAAATTCTAAATAGTAAAAGTAAGTTTTATGAATTGTTTTTATGTGTGCTCAGCATCTAAAATAGGAGTATTGTCCTTTAATAATTATTTCTTAATTGATGAAATGAGTGAGGCAAAGAGAAGTTAAGGAGAAATTGACTTTATACAATCATTTTCAAACTCTGCTTCATAAGTACAATGGATAAACCCATATTTTAAAAGGCAGCCTCTACGATCTACATCCTCATCATACATGACCTTTCTTTAAGTGTAGCACATCTTCTAATCCTCAGTCTTCTTACCTTGATGAAGAACAGGTTTTATTCCCTTTCTTAATGTCCATTTTCTGTTTCCAAAATTGTGGTGGATATGGACACTAATTTTAGCGCACATGAAATCTCCTCTCTCCCCATCTCTTAAGAGGCTCAGCATTTGCCTTAATCAAATTGGGAAGGGGAGAGACATTCAGAGAAGTCACCACTTCCTGTGGATATCCATATAGTTGCTCTTAGGCTTGGCTTTTTTATTCTTCTAGGGAAATCTTTGTAAGTCTGCCTTTAGTCTTTACCAGTGTAAAAGAATAATCAGAGCCGAACAGTAGTTAAGGTGATAAAAGCAAAATTTTTTAGAAATATTGTAATAGGGGAAAAGAGACCTCAGTACAGAGCTGGTTTCAATTCCAAATACAAGATGGACACATGAGAAGTTATAGCCAAGGAGTAGGGTGGGGTTTGATGGATAGAAAATTATTAAGGGGAAACATTAAGGATTAGAGGGGATTCTGGCTAAATCCATGTAACAGGATTCTTATTGAAGGCAGGCCAGGGTGCTCAGACCTGGGTAATGCTGGAGGATGAGGAACCCAGTCAGATATGAGAGGTGATCAGATATGAAGGAATTGGGCATTCATTAATCTGTTAAGTAATTAATTACTGGGTAGCATCCTTGGATATAATCAAACAAATGTTTACTAAGCAACTGCTGTATTTATTTCTTAATCATTTAATGATTTTATTGAGCAGCTACTATCTGCCAGGCATATTTCTAGATGTGAGGTGTTAGCAGAACACACATTTTACCTTGATGGATTTGACTTTCTAATTGGAAAGAAACAAAGTATAAATGCAGCACGTATATATAATACATGGTATTTGGATGGAGTTAGAGTCTATAGAGAAAAAAATGAAACAGGGAAAGAGGATAGAAAATCTGAGTGGTGAGGGTATTCCAGTATTAGATAGGGTGGTCAGGGTCTCACTGAGAAGGCAGCATTGGGATACAGACTTAATGGGAACAAGAGAGATGGCATTGGGTTTACCTAGGGAAATGCGTTTCAGGAAGGGAGAGAAGCAATAGGAAGGTCTTCACGTGTAGGTAGCTGACACATTTGAAGAATAGCAATAGAGTAGTCTGACTGGGGCAACGTGAGTTAACACTAGGCTTATAGGAAATGAGTGCAGAACGGTAATTGGGGAAAGAGACCAATTAGGTAAGGTCTTAAGGAATTTCTTTGGCTTTTATTCAAGGAAGATTGGAAAGTATTGGAAGGTTTTAAGTAGCTATGTCTGTCTCATGAACTGACTTAGATTTTGCAGATATGACAATGGCTACTACTCTATGGAGATTAGATTAAAAGGGGCCAAGGGCAGAATCAGGGAAACTGAAGAGATCCTTGACAATAATCCAGGTGAGAGACCGATGGTGGGTTTGGAACAGAGTGATAGCAGGTGGAGATGAGAACAAGTGGTAGAAGGTAGAAGCTTCTTTGAAGGTAGAAGCTAAATTTTTTGCTAATGAATTACATGCTAATAGATGGGTTTAAGAGACATAGAAGAGTCAAGAATGACCCTAAAAATTTTGACCTGCACAAGTGGAAGATAGGAAATGCCATTTACTGAGGTGAAAGACACGGTAGGAACAGCAAGTTTGGGGAGCTGGTAATTGGGAGCTCAGATTATAACATGTTAACTTTGAATGCCAATTTCATATTGACTAGAGGTGTAAACTAGTCAGTCGAAGAGAAGAAGGAAAAAAACAACTGGAGTTTATGGGACACATCTAGGAAGAGATGTCGCGTTGGAAGTCAGCAGAGTATAGAGATTCATAAAGACAGAAAACTAAGGGAGATTTTCAGGTAAGCAGCATAGAATGAAAGGAGCTGAGGCCCTAAGGTGCTCCAATATTTAATGCTTGGGGGGAATGAGCAGAACCATGCCAAGGAAACAAACAAAGAAGGAAAAGCTAGAGAGATGCCAGATGACTATGGTTTCCTTGGAGCTAGTGGAAAACTGGATTCACGCAGGAAAGAATGAACAGCTCTAACACAGGCAGCTGATAAGGAACAGGAGGATATAGTATTGAACTTTGGACTTAGCAACATAGAAGTTATTGCTGACCTTGATAGGAGAAGTTGGTGGAAGGGCAGCCTGGGTGGCTCATCATTAAGCATCTGTCTTCAGCTCAGGTCATGTTCCCAGGGTCCTGGGGTCACGCCCCGCATCAGGCTCCCTGCTCAGCAGGAAGCCTGCTTCTCCCTCTCCCACTCCCCCTGCTTGTGTTCTTTCTCTATCTGTGTCTCTCTCTGTCAAATAAATAAATAAAATCTTTAAAAAAAAAAAAGGGAAGTTTGTGGAAAGGTGGTAGTCATCACCTGATGGCAGGTAGTCCAATGGAGAACAGAGGAGAATTAGAAAGAATGTGTATTGAAAACTTGTAAAAGAATTTAATTTTATTTTACTTTTTAAAGATTTTATTTATTTATTTGACAGAGAGAGAACGCAAGCAGGGGGAGTTCCAGGGAGAGGGAGAGGGAGAGGGAGAAGCAGACTCCCCACTGAGCAGGGAGCCCAATGTGGGGCTTGATCCCAGGACCCTGAGATCATGACCTGAGTTGAAGGCAGATGCTTAACCGACTGAGCAACCCAGGCGTCCCTAAAAGAATTCTATTTTAAAAAGAAGAATGAGGTAGCGGATGGAAGCAAAAGTGAGATTACTAGAGAGCCAGGAATTGTTTTTAGATTTGGGAAATAGAAGAGGTATGAAGTGCAGGCTTATTCTCAGTGAACACAGGGCTTTAACACCTAGTTCCAGCCCGGGAGAAGGTTAGCATCCCTTTTTTTAGATAATCATGCAATCTGTTAAACAATTGAGTAAAAACATCCACCAGCCTGCATCCAAAATGAGTGGCACAACGGACATGGGAAATTGGAGAAGAGCGGCCTGAGTCACTTCCAGAGACGTCCTGGAAGAGGCGAAACAGGAGCTAAGCGTGGCCATCTGAGCCCATGAGAACAAACGGAGAAAATAGTTGTACTGGTGTTTTTATTCTCAAAATTACCATAAGACATGGAAATTTGTATCACTTTGACAAATCCTAGAACACAGTGATCATTTCTCTTGCTCTCAACTGTTACTGCAAATTGCCCAGTGCGTTCACCCGGGCCCAGCATATGCCACTCCAGCAGACAGATTGCAGACATGGCAGCCACAGGCACTGAACACTGTCTCGTCGAGCCAGCTCCTAATGAGGAGATGCCAGCTCTGCCTGGTGAGCCAGGTCTAGAGTCACAGACTGAAACCAGCGCTTGAAGTTAATCTCAGAGTCATTAGTGCTTCTCCTCACCCCAGTGTGCGTTAAAGGATTTCTGATAAACTGACTTCGCAGACATTATATTAAATAATTTGACCAGTTTAAGAGCTATCCTTTTACTTTGTCCAATTCCTACTTTAGCTGAAGAGCTGCTTCCAAGAGACTGACAGGGGGAATTAATTTCTTGCCACCAGACAGGCCACCCATTAGAAAACACACTGCAGCTTGGATTTGCTGGCTGCAGGGATCATTTATTGTGGGAGAACCTGAGATTAAGATGTGAACTGTCACATACGTTGATTTGAAAAAAGCTCCCCAGCTGGCCTGTGCAGAGGTGGGATATTACCTATCTGGCGTGTCTGATTTGAGTGGCACTGGTTCACTTACTTATCTCCATTTGCTGCCTCACAGGGGTATTGTCTTAAAGCTGGAAATGACCATCATGCATATGATTTCTGAAGAGTCCTATAATTTACTCGGTGAAGTCTTACTGTGTCTAGCATCCTGTCTTTGCCCCATTTGGGTGTGGATGTATTAACCACACTGAGGTGAAAATCAGAAAGGACTCAAACCCGGTGGCATTTACTGAGTAGCAACGATGAGATCCACCTATAAACCAAGAAATTTGTAGGGCAGATCTCGTGCCTCAGTTAATTACTTGGTTGGAAACAACACTAACCTAAAATCGGCATGCAATCTACCGGAGTGTATGAGGTGATAGGAGGTGGGCATACAGATTTCTGTCACGCATGAGTTCACATAGTGGGAACCACAAGCCAGGACTACTGGGATACTAACTGCCAAACTGGTGATGAGGGATCAAATTGATTATGAGGGCCCACCTGCCGGTGGTATAGCTACCTTTACGCACACTATCTAGGAAGATGAATATTTTCAGATGAGGAATCTCTGAAAGGCTTTTCTCATTTACTCATCTCCTTCGCAGTATTTAATTTTTAAAAAAAATAGCAGAATGGAAGAAACAAGAATTTTAGAAACAGGGGTGCCTGGGGGGCTCAGTCATTAAGCGTCTGCCTTTGGCTCAGGTCATGACCCCAGGGTGCTAGGATTGATCCCTGCATCAGACTCCCTGCTCAGCAGAGACTGCTTCTCCCTCTCCCACTCCCCCTGCTTGTGTTCCCTCTCTCATTGCCTCTCTCTCTGTCAAATAAATACATAAAATCTTAAAAAAAAAAAAAAAGAATCTTAGAAACAAGTTTCTGAGACAAAAGAAGGTCGACAGGCCTTTATTTCATCTAAATTTCCAGACTGAATTAACTCTTTAAAAGAAAGATCTTATTCCACGCTTCCTGGGGCAGCAATTGAATACTCGTTATTTTAGTTCTTACAAGGCTTGGATTGCTGGACCATAGCTCCCTCCCAGGATGCCAGTAACCACCTATATAAAGGAGCTTCCATAGTCTTTTGGGCATTCACATGAGACAAGTGAAAAAATCATCCACAGGGCAGGATGGAGAGACCAGCACTGTGAATTCTCAACCTGGGTTTACTTCCTATGACTGATGGAGAAATACTGAAAACATTACTATTACTTAAAACTTAGGCAGTTTAATTTCTGGTTACAATTGTGATCTAATTACTCCCCTTCACAAAACAGTAAATTTGGTCTTGTTATCCTCATTTTATAAAAGGAAAACAGTAGCTGAATGATTAAGAAATATTTTGATGCCTAAAGAAGAAATTAAATTGTAAGTGACAATTGTTGTCTCTGCCTTAGTTTCTGTCTTTAATGAACAAGAAAAATAAGATAATTATTCAAGAATATTGGATACCTTGGGGACCTTCCATCCTCCTTGCTTTTTGGGTGATTAATGCCCCCACAACCACAACCTCCTTTTTTTTTTTTTTTTTTTTTGGACAATGGTGAGTTCTCCAGCAAAATATCTGTGGTGAGGTCACCTTCAGGCTACCACAACATTTAAGTCATATTTATGGCTTATTTCTTAATGGGGGTTCTCTTTGTCAAGGTAAGAAAAACAAGAGTTATATTAAGGTATAAGACAGAAAAATCTGAGGGTTTCCTCTAAATAGCGAATCATTATCTCATAATATCTTTTCCTTGTCATGCAATTCACATGAAGAAAAACTCTCTCTCTCTTTGACTCCTACAACTTGACACTTGTATTTCTAACATGGCTATTATAAACATGGGGGTAAGGTTTTATTTGATGACTTTTTAAAAAACGAAAGCAATACAGTTTCTGAACACTAAGCATACATAATCTAAACAAGACAGCACTGATGTGAAGGAGAGAGAGAGACAGAAACCAAGAGACAGAGAGGGAAGAGATGAAGGAAGATGAGGGAAGAGATAAGGGAAGGGAAGGGAAGGGAAGGNGGGAGGGGAGGAGGGGAGGGGAGGGAAGGGAGAAAAAGGAAGGGAAGAAGAAGGACAGAAAAGTAAAGAGAAAAGAGAAAAATAAGAAAGAATAAAACTGAGAGAAAGACAATGAGAAAGAACTGTCAAGAAAAGGAGGGGAAAGTAAAGAAAAAGAAAAAAAGAGAAAAATAAAAAAGAATAAAATGAGAGAAAGACAATGAGAAAGAACTGTCAAGTTCAAAGACAAGGTAAGGCCAAACCTTGATTGATTTGACCTATAAAGCTAAGAGCCACTCTCAGACAGGACGATGTATAATTTACATCAACAGTGAAAAGAATAAGCCAAATGTGCTTCTTCTGGTGCTTGCCTTATACCCCCCAAAAGACCACATGAAACAAAATTTACTGCCATAGGGATTGTAGGCTTGTCCATGACTGGAGAAGCCAAATCCAGAATGTAGCTAAGTGGCTTTAATTTCTGTAGCTTTATTATTAGGGGAGTGCAGTAGAAAGAACCCTGGAGGTGATAAGAAACTGTCTCGTGACAGCCTCCAAGGAAAGTTAGGAGGGCAAGTGGGAGGTGGCGTCTTAGCAGCTCCTTACAGCCCACCATCCTCTGCTGCCCGCAAGTTCTCCCCAGACTCAGAGAGGCCGTGGTTCAAGCCTTCCCCTACAAGGGCACAGGCAAAGTCACTGGGATGCCACACATTGTTCTCCGACAAGAATCAGGATTATGAAAGAGCTTACTTTAGTGAGAGTAAGGCTCTATTACCCTCCCTGTACCTTTCAATAACAAAATATTGAATAATTTTTTTTTAAAGATTCTATTTTTTCATTTGAGAGAGAGAGAGAGAGAGAGAGCGTGCTCGCGCATGCAAAAGCGGGGGGGGGTGTTTGAGGAGCAGAGGGAGAGGGAGAAACAGGCTCCCCGCCGAGCAGGAAGCCCAGCTCTGGGCTGGATCCCAGAACCCCGAGACCATGACCTGAGCTGAAGGCAGATGCCTAACCGACTGAGCCACCCAGGTGCCCTGTATAACTTACTGAACATACACTGTCTGCCAAGTATGGGGCTTGATATTGGAAACACAAAAGCAAGGAAGATATGTTACCCTTCCTCAAGAAGATAGAGGAGTGATGAGAAAGATGGTCTTGAAACTGTATCAAATAATGCCTGTCAGAATTGTGTATGGGGACCAGAGGGGCCCAGTGCAAGTCAGTTACTTCATGGGGGAAAGGTTCATGACCAAGGCAACACATGCTATGCAAATTTTGAAAGGTGAATATTGCACTCTAGTTCAGAAAGGGAAGTAGGAACGAAACCTCAGACAAATGTTACCAGTGGGAAAAGACACATTGGCATAAAACAAAGAATTTTGAGTAGTTCAATGTGACTGAAATTTCAAATGTTTGACGGAGGTGACAGTATGGACAGAGCCGACAGGGATAGCGGGGTGGCAAAGAAGCAGAGAGCTGGTGTGCAGTCATAATAATCCTTGTCTGCCATTGGTTTTTAGGTCTTTATTGGCAAGGCTTTAAGGCGTCCTGAAAGATACTGAATCGAGGGCTGACAATGGCGTAGTTTGCACGTCATTGGTCCTGGTGGGGAGAATGGTTCAGAGGAGGGTACCTCTGGGGTTCAAAGGTAAATCTGGGGTTCAAAGGTAAATCAAGACATTGTCAATGATGCCAAAATGGAAATTATGGGAAATCCGGTTTTAAAAGAGAGGGCCTGCAACCTCAACGTAAACCTCAGAAGGGATCAGGTTGGAGAACATTGTTAATTCACATGGAGAAAAACACTCTTCTCGTTTTGACTCCTACAGCTCGGGACTTGTTTTAATAAAATTGCTATTGAAATTAACAGTTTAATTTACTTTTCCATTTATGAGATAAGTGCTCATGTAATATAGTGCCATGGTGACACCCGTTTGCTTTGGATTTAATTTACATTGACGGCCTATTTGCCTGTTTTTACGGGAACTGAATTAGGTTGTCCGTGTATAGCACACAGTAAGTTTAATGAGGTTCAGACCTGTCTCCCAAAGCTACCGCTGTGTAAAAAGTGTTTCACTTGGGAAATTAGAATCTCTGTTGCCACCTTCATTAATCTGCAGAGGGGAATTTGCTCTCTTTTGTATTACATATCTATAACAAGTGGAAACAGGATGATAAATAGTGGTCTATCAGTTCCCAAAACAATTTACACTAAATCATTTATGATTGCTTCCCACGTCTAGTCGCTTCACACGGAAGTACAAAGCAAATGCCTATGTGCATTAGAGTCCTCGGGGTCTTTTCCACAAATACAAAGACTTTTTGGTAACTATCGTATAAACAGACGTGGAAAGATAAATCCTGTAAAGTCAAGGAAAACACTCCTGCACAGTTAATTACTTGATAAAGAGAAAGCAAGCATGACCCGCAAATCTAATAAAGGAACATTCTTTATTAATGCTTCTGATCCTTCTATCACTTTATACGTTTGAAGTCATTTTCATATGCTTTATCCTGGAGGAATCTCGTAAAGGCCTTATAAGAAAGCTCTCCAAGCCATCTCTGGGAGGTTAAGAGATTTTTCTAAGCACAGTGCCTAAAGGAACGTATTCCGTTGCAGTCTCTCCGTGTGGATGTGTAATTGAAGGAACTACACAATGAAAAAGGTGTAAGTGGCTGTTCTCTTACACAGAACTGAAAGTCTGATTATAAAAAATTATACTCCACTAAAAAGGAAGAATCCCATGGCATCCAGGTATATGAGACAGTTAGCTCTTCTTCGAACCCGGACATATCCTACAAGCCAACAGTCGTACTTATGCAATCCAGCAGGAGACAAATGATTAATCATGGTTGTTTGTCTGCAAGAAGGTTCTAGGAGGAACTAAGAAAGCTGGAAGCAATAGGCTGAAGGCAATTGGTGAAATGAGATTTGTTTGCATTTCTCTAACCCCATCTGTATTTCTCCCCTGAGCTGTAGAAGGGAAAGTTTCTTCTTTGGCTGAAGTCTCACCCATTTTATATTTTTCACAACAGAACCTGGCCACAGGCCATTTCAGGCAAAATGCTTGTTCACATTAGAATGAGACAATCTTTACATGCCCAATATTTAGCAAACCGAGAGCCAGATATTTTGCATGATCTGATTTATGACTCCTTCTAAAAGATGTTTTATGGCCCGTTTTTAGGTACGAAAATGGAAATTCAGTCAGTGAATGCTGGGTGTCCAAATTCACATGCTGTGAACTTCCGAAGTGAAGAGAATGGGTTTCACCTTCAGACATAGACCCTCCAAGTCTGCTATTTTCCGGAAATGGGTCTTTCACTCCCAGTGAAAATTAAGGATGGTGGGCATATATGTAATGGTGAAATGTCAAGAATTTATAAGATACAGGGCTAGTTTTAGCGGACGTGCCGGCGATGGTTAAAACCTGTTTGCCCAGATTTGGCTGGAATGGCTAGGATGCGTGTGGGCACCCACGGGGACGTTGGTATATTGCCTGCATTGCTTCAGACTGTGGCTTGCTGCTACTCATGTTCACACGGTGAGAAAGATCTTTTTTTCTTTCTTTTTTTTTTTTAGGATTTTATTTATTATTTATTTGAGAGACAGGCAGAGATAGTGAGAGCACAAGCAGGGAGGAGAGGGAGACGCAGGCTCCCCTCCGAGCCGGGAGCCCGATGCGGATGCGGAACTCGATCCCAGGACCCGGGGATCATGACCTGAGCCGAAGGCAGGTGCTCACCCGACTGAGCCACGCAGGCGCCCCAAAGAAGATCTTTCTGAGCCAGTGGAAATCACATGCCGCCTCTTTAAACACTAGATGCAATAGAGCTGGGATATCCCCCAGTTCTTGTTTCGCAGACACTGTCTTAGTGCAAATATCAAAAATAGGTACCCCAAATCTCCAAAGCCCAAATATCTAACCTTGTTTCAGAACTTTAAAAAAATTATATTCTCAACTTGAATATTTTGTTGGTTATAAGGGTATTTTCTACCAGTTTATACTTTGACTTTTCACTTTTTATTTATTTATTTATTTATTTATTTATTTATTTTTTAAAAGACTTCATTTCTTTATTTGACAGAGATAGAGACAGCCAGCGAGAGAGGGAACACAAGCAGGGGGAGTGGGAGAGGAAGAAGCAGGCTTCCAGTGGAGGAACCTGATGTGGGGCTCGATCCCAGGACTCCGGAATCACGCCCTGAGCCGAAGGCAGATGCTTAATGACTGAGCCACCCAGGTGCCCCAAGACTTTTCACTTTTTAAATGTGTCTTTTTTAAGGCAGTTTTAACAATCTTTGTTTTTCCTTTTTATTTATTTATTTATTTAATTGATTGATTTTTTATTCCAGTATAGTTAACATATAGTATTATAGTAGTTTCAGGTGTGCACTATAATGAGTCAACACTTCTGTACATTACTCAGTGCTCGTCATGACAAGTGTGCTCTTAAATCCATCACCTATTTTACACACACGCTCCTGCCTCCTCACCCCCTGCCCTGACACTGCGCTCTGGTAACTATCAGTTTGTTCTCTGTATTTAAGAGTCTGGGTGGTTTTTGTTTTTTTGTCTCATTTTTTCTTTCCCGTTTGTTTTGTTTCTTAAATTCTTTTTTTTTTAATTTTATTTTATTATTGTGTTAATCACCATACAGTACATCCCCAGATTCCGATGTAAAGTTTGATGCTTCATTTAGTTGCGTATAACACCCAGTGCACCATGCAATACGTGCCCTCCTTACTACCCATCACCAGTCTATCCCATTCCCCCACCCCCT
>NC_048219.1:102265953-102306300 GCF_002007445.2 Ailuropoda melanoleuca | reverse complement strand
TTTTTTTTTTTATCCATGTTACGGGTTGACTTTTGTTTCTCCAAAAATATATCTTAAATTCCCAACCTATGGTGCCTCAGAATGTGGCCTTATTTGCAAAAAGGGCCATTGCACATGCAATTAGTCAAGATGAGGTCAAATTGAAGTAAGGTGAGCCTCTACTCCAAAATGACTGGTGTCCTTATAAGAAGAAAAGGCAGAGACACAGATGGATGGTGGCCATGGGAAGATCAAGGCAGAGATTGGAGTGATGCTACCACAGCCAAGGAATGTCAGGGCCACCAGAAGCTGGAAGGGGCATGGAAGGATCCTCCTCTAAAGGCTTTGGGGAGAGCACAGCCTTGCCAATACCTTGATTTCAAACTTCTAGCTCCAGAACTGTGAGAAAATAAAAATTTGTTGTTTAAGCCACCCCATTTGTGATGCTTTGTTAGTTAGGGTAGCCCTAGGAGAATAATACAATCCGTTCTAAGTGTCTACATTTTTATCTTCCTTGTTTCACCTTTTCTTTCTCCTCCACCATTTTTTTCATCCCTCCCTACTTTAATTCCTTTATGTTCTGTACAAATTTTCTATCTTCTCAATTCATTTTTTTGACAATAAAGTTATTTGGAAATAAGGTTGCTTTCTAGGAACTAGATTAAGAAACACACACATAACGGAATGGAATAGAGAAATGCAAGTCACCCACCTTCTGGGAACAGAATAGTTCCTGTGACTCCATGACTTGATGGAATAATAGTGTTGCACCATATGTATTTCACTTCTGAATACAGTTCTAAGTGGGAGAGGAAGACATAGAGAAATTGAGTGCTCCAGGAACCAGTTCCAGACCTTCTCTGCTATACTCTAGGAACCCTGAAGAATATTATCTAAGACAATCACCCATGGACAAGAGAGCCTCTGTGAAAGTTCGGGTTTCTGGCAGGTAAGTTCCAGCACACTATTAGAACAAAAAATACGAGTTTTGATGCATTGAGGGCATTAAGAAGAAAGATTTCTCTTTGCCTGTGCTACCTCTCTTCCAAGGTAGCATAGCTCAGTGCCAAGAGAGACTTTCTCTGCCTGTGACTTCTTCTGCCAGGAAAAATAAGAGCATATGACTGAAGTCCTGACTTTCCCAGCTGTGCAGAGCACTACCAAAGAGGTCCATTTATCTCTTGTATCATCTTGAGTTGTAAGATGAATGACTAGGGAGTAGGAAGAGGCTGGGAGAGTGGCAGATAGAACTCTTGGAGGGCATTAAAGATATGTGGACCCTATTAACTTATTCACAGCCTCTTTGAAGAAGCCCACCCTTGAGCATCTGGGGATGCCTTGCCCATAGATCCTCTCAACTGGTCCATAGGCACTTCCACTACTCTACACACCTCACCCTCCCTCACGCTATGGCTGGTTCCCTCTACATGATCCCAATGGCACTGAGAATGAGCTTTGCAGACAGCTAGCAAGCATGTGTAGAACACTGGACCAAAGCAGTGGGCTAGGGAAAGACCACAAACTTGAATTTTAGTTGCCCCTGTGGGAAAGCAAAAACAGGAGGCTGTCTATACATGGCCTGGTGCACAGCAATATTAAAAGAAGGCATACAAGCTTAATAATTCTGCCACCAGAGAAAGCAAGAAGCACGGAGGAGGCATAGCATAGAAGGTCTGAGAAAGCCTCAGAATCTCTGGCAGGGCTAGAAGTGAGTTAGTAAAAACTGAAGGAGGTGACTGCTATTTCAAATGGGAAGACAGCAATGCCAAACTTCAAGGAACATGTAAAATCAAGGAAACCTAAGAATACCAAAGAATCACAATAATCTTCCAGCAACCAGTCCCAAAGACATGGAGATGTGTGATTTATCCAATAAAGAGTCAGAATAGCCATCTTAAGGAAGCCCAATGAGGTACAGGAAGACACACAAAGACAATTCAATGAAATCAGGAAAATAATACATGGACAAAATGAGAAGTCTAACAAAGATAGAAACCATAAAAAAGAACCAAATGGAAATTCTGGAGCTGAAGAATACAATGAGTGTACTAAAAAATATAATAGCATCAACAACAGAATGAATCAAGCATAAAAAACTATCTGTGAATTAGAAGGCAGGACATCTGAAATAATAAAGTCAGAGAAAAACAAAGAAAACAAATGTAAAAGAGTGAAGAAAGCCTACACAATCTACAAGATGCCATCAAAAGAAACAATCTGCACACTATAGGAGTCCCAGATGGAGAGCAGAGGGAGAAAGGGGGTAGAAAGCTTTTTTAAAGAAATTATGACTCTAAACTTCCCAAACCTGGGGAGAGAATGGATGTCCAAGTTCATGATATTCATATTCAATAACCAAACGCAACTTAAAGAGATCTTCCCCAACACATGTTATAATAAAACTGGCAAGAGTCAAAGACTAAGAAAGAATCTTAAAAGTAACAAGAGAGAAGAAGCTTGTAATTTACAAGAGAACCCCCAAAAGGCCATCAACAGATTCCTCAGCAGAAACCTTACATGCCAGGAGAGAGTAAGATGATCTATCCAAAGTGCTGAAAGAAAAACTGCTCCAAGTACTCTATGCGGCAAAGTTGCCCTTGAGAAAAACTCCATGGTCAGATTGTCTTTCTCCTTGGACTCTCATTCTCCCAACACAACAGTGCCTCCTGA
Organism: Ailuropoda melanoleuca; assembly: GCF_002007445.2. Lineage (NCBI taxonomy): Eukaryota > Metazoa > Chordata > Mammalia > Carnivora > Ursidae > Ailuropoda > Ailuropoda melanoleuca. The sequence continues at coordinate 102,303,651 of NC_048219.1, read as the reverse complement.
GGCCACCGTAATCTATCCTGGAGTTATAGTAGACATTTGGGATCTGACTTTTTTCCCTTGGTGTACCCCTGGTTTCATTTCCTTTGCAAAGACAAGTCATAGTCTGGAGTAGAAGTTGGAGGGAGGTGGTGAAATAGAGCAATTTTTGTGGTCTGCTTGGATCTGAGCCTATTTCAGCTGAATGAGGCTTGGACAAAGAAGCCCTCCATGTTGCTCTGGCCAACTCACTAGAATTCTTTATCAGCATTTGAAACCTTTGTCCAGCTAATGAGCAAACATAACCTTCACTGTAGTTTGCCTGTGTGACTTATTTTCTTCATATATCTATAATGGGGATACTACACCAAAATGTGATTGTGGGAAAGATTATGGATTTTTGGACCCATGGCTAATAAATAATTGTAATTGTACCTTAATTTCACACAAATTTGAGGGGGGTGTTTAGCCAGTAGAACTAACAGCAAACTGGCCTTATTGGAAAAGCCTTCTTTATTTTGGAGAGGGGATTGCCTGAAATTTTGGACTACTCTCCTTCAAATTGCAATACCATCACTGTTTTGAAATATATGCATCAGGACTTTTTATCATTTTATCATTAAGATATTTTTCTTGAAGTCATTAGCTAGTTCCTAACGTCAATCTACACAGCAGGGAGTGACCGCGCTGGCTGTATAGCTCAGATAGTTCTGTGACAGGCATCTTTCATTTCAAATCGGGGGCAACTCTGTTTATGGTTTGGCCTCTGACTCAGCTTGATGACAGGCAGGTTAAGAGTGAAATAATCACGGGTTTGCAAGTATTCTAGTTGAGGTCCATTATAGCTTCCAGTGTGTCCCTCTGGCATCTTTATATTTAAAGGACTTTTGTCTGAGGCACCTGGGTGGCTCAGTTGGTTAAGCGACTGCCTTCAGCTCAGGTCATGATCCCAGAGTCCCAGAATCCTGGGATCGAGCCCACATCAAGCTCCCCACTCAGTGGGGAGTCTGCTTTTCCTTCTGACCCTCTCCCCTCTCGTGCTCTCTCTCACTCTCTCTCTCTCTCAAATAAATAAATAAAATCTTAAAGAAAAACAGAAGGCTTTTGTCTGACTTCAACCAGGAAGTGTCACTATCCTTTTCTGGGAAAAGCACAATCTCTGGATGAGAGACGAGTCCACGATAGTCTAACCACCCTGGTGCTCCCCCCAATGTGATGGGAGGATCCCATCTAGTGTGAGAATGTTTAACATTAAAGCATTAATGTTACCTGTATTTGCCTATTTCAACAGCTCTGACATCTGATTAAGGGAGAGAAAACAGAAATAAAAGCAATACTTCCAATAATTCGATAACTGTCATTCCTTCTTCACATTGATGCAGCTTTGCAATTCAGACATTTATTTTACCTTAAATAAAAGAATCAATATCATAAGGCAGATGGTATTTAATAGGGTGGATTATCTTCAGAGAGAAGATTTAATCCTTTATGTCATTTAATTAAAAAATTACTTTATGTAATGAAACCGCTATTCTGCCAATATATTAGCCATTTCCTAAATGATTTTCAAGCAGGGAAATAGTTATAGGAATTTCTTTTGGTCAAGCTATTTGATTTCTTCTATTTGTAACTTATGAAGGGAGGTAACAGACAAGGATTTAAGTTTATAGATTTCTAAATGACTTATCCAATCCAACTCTTTTGTTTTTCTGGAATTTATGTAGTTGGAAACCAGATATGAGCTATTGTGAGTGCAGATAACCTAAGTGCTTCTTGATGATCAATGGATTGTTGGATGTTACACTTGTAATAACTGCTTGTCAGTGTGAGCGCCAATGAAATTTCTCAAAAATCTGAAATTGGCTTCTGTATCTAAAAGTCTGGACTCCAATTAAACATACAGGGCATATGACAATAATTGCAAGCAATAACAAAGTTTTACCCCCTGAGCTGTTAAGTGAATGAAAGCAATGAGTGATGGGTAGAAATGTGCAGGGAGAAAAAAAGGCTGAAATTTCTCTCTCTGTGTGCCCAACAGGAAAGCCCTGTCAAAGAAGGAAGGAAGTCAGATTTTTCCAAAGCTGACACAATGAGGGAACTAAGGCTGCTTCGTTTACAAAGTCAAAGCTGTTTAATTTCTATTCAGGAATGATGGGATGAAAGGCAGCAACATTCTTTTGTTCCCTTCACCTTCAAATCAGACACACTTACATTTCAAGTTAAAATGTGCAAATCAGATTGTGTCGCTGGCCACGAGTAATTTAGTATCCATACATTAAATGGAAGGCTAATTTATTTCACATGCCACAATTTCTGGAGTTTTCTTTTCATTCTGGCAATTATGCTAAAATTGTTAGTGACATTTGCCTAGAACACCCCCCTTTTATCGTTTTGGAGAGTTTTATTTTCTGTCACTTATTAATGGGGACAAGGGGAAAACAGGATGTAAGACAATTTATCCCTGCCAGAAATCAGATTATAATGTATGGAGCCTCTTTACAAAGAATATTTCTATAAATAGAAGTCATGAGGATCTGTCGTAAAATATCCAAAGGCTTTGGAAACCCAGTATGCTGGTTATATAGAGCTGTCCTCCAAAGTACCACTATAGTCCTTGAAAATGTCACATTCACTCTGCGTTAACATTTCCTAGCATACCTACATGCAGAATAACTTTCAGAGAGTAAAGTAGGGAAAATAAATATTTAGCATCCCTAACTGCTTCTGAAATTGTCTATGTGAGTTTGCCCAAATTACTGAATACCCTGTAAGCATTCTTCGCGTGTATTTTTACAGAATGATTTAGAAGCCTTCTACAGCAATAATCACTGGCCTGGATTTGAAAGTGACTAGCTATAGAAGTTGTTTTGCACAATGTCTATAACAGGTTAATTAAAGGACTATTCAACATAATTGAGGTCTCCTGGGCTCTAAATAGTTCTTCAATTCTGTAAATCACTTCTGTCCATTATTGAAGATTCAATGTGAAGAGTCTTGAGGAATAATGCAAAAGTTTTAGAGTGAGGCTGATCTGGATTGAAATTCTCTCTCTCCTACAGGCAAATTGTGTAATCTTAGGCAGTCAATTTATTTTCTCCTCCTTTTAGTTCCTTTATCAGCAAAATGGAAACACACACACACACACACACACACACACAGAGTTCATTGTCACTGCAAGGATTAAGCAACAGTTTCAGTATAGATTGTCATTCAAGCAGCATATGTTCATTGCATGGTAATTTTCTTGTTTCTTGAAAGTGCTTGTATCTATGTGGGTCGGCTCACAGCAAGCATTTGTAATAAAAGATTTATAACGTCACAAAGAGAACTAGCTGGCTGGCTTTCAGAAAGATATCACCTTGGCAAATTTTAAGAGCCCAGCTGTGAACTTTGAGAGACCAGAGCATGAGCTTCTCAAGGACCCAGAGATGGAGTATCTCAGTTTCAGAGCACAAATTTTAACAAAGAACTGTGTATAATTGCAATAGAACAGATCCTCTGTCCAGTGAAATCTTCTCTGGGATCTTTATATGGGACTATGATATATACTTATGGAGATGTTTGGTTTTGGTTGTGTTACTGCAATGAGACAGAGATCTCTAATTTGAATATTTTAATCTTGTTTTTTAATTTTTATTTATTTATTTATTAGAGAGAGAGAGCACAAGCAGGGGGAGCAGTAGAGGCAGAGAGAGAAGCAGACTCCCCACTGAGCAAGGAGCCTGATGTGGAGCTCAATCCCAGGACCCTGGGATCATGACCTGAGCTGAAGGCAGACGCTTAACTGACTGAGACACCCAGATGCCCCTGATTTGAATATTTTAATATATTTTCTGGGAGTTGTTGTGAACGTCTCCATATAAATGTCGTACCTAGATGGCATCCCCATAATAAGGTTTTACTCTCACCCCCGGGGCCGGGGCACTCTCTTCCTGAAGTATGTGTAAATGGATTATGTGGCTTTCCTTTTGCTAGCCATATTTCAGTTTTATCTTGTTGTATTAACCTATGTTAGATACAATACTCTTAGGACACCTCTTGTATCTTTATAAAGACTTTGTCTATATCACTATGTCTTTGTGTTCCCTCTAGGTTTGCTACTGTGATGGTTCTGTGATAACGCATTGTGATATAATTTGATTTTCCCTGATAATTAGTGAATGGAGTGTCTTTTCATATATTTATGAGCCATTCAAATACCTTGGTTTGTAAAGGAGCCTTTTTTATATCACCATGGTTTGATGCCCTTAATTGATGTATATGGAACTGACCCTATTCCAGCAATATTGAAAGCAACGTTAAAATATGCAGTGTCATATAATAAGCACAATATTAACGCAAGTGGGTGGAGAACTTAAAGGCCAAATAAGCACAGATTATGACATGAAACTGGAGGTAAGTTTAACAAATTAAATGTATATGTTAAGGTTTAGTGTACCATATAAAGACAGCTCATAAATTCAGATCTGGATTCCAGCGACCAGAGCAAAGTGGAAAACCTTTCACCACACAATTCGGAATCCATAGCATAAAGGACAGCCACCTACTGTTCGGAAAAACTGTGACTTCTACAACTGGGATTTGGAAACTTTTCTCTATTGGAGCAGAGGCTGGAAAGAGGCTGGGTCTCACATGCAGATTTATCAGACTTGGTTTTAGGGCACAGTATTTTACACACTTTTGAATTAATTATTGTATTTTGTATGTACTCTTTACATTTTAATCAAACCCTACGCCACATGTGGGGCTTGAACTCATGACCCCGAGATCAAGAGTTGCATGCTCTACCAACTGAGTCAGCCAGGTGCCCCTAAGGATTGATATTTTAACATCAAGATGCTTGTATACCAAATTCTGGGCTCCAGATTTCTGGAGCAGCCGGACCCAGTGTGTCTCTGCGCCTGCATGTAGCCAAGTGCCATCCCTTGGAGAGAACATGTTTTTCTCCATTTTACAAGGACTCCCATCAATTCCTGGTGTCAGATGTCATTCATCATTATTCTTCTGCTGGTTCCATTTATTTTTTATTTAGTGATTTTCTGCCACTTTACCCAGCCCATTTACCTCATTTCTGTTTCCAGCTGGTCCCTGTAGGCATCTGAGTTTGTGTTCCTCGAGGAGTAGATCAGATGTATATGCATCAGTTAAGCCTTTAGAAGCGTTATTTCTCAAGGAAACAATACGCTATGAGATCATCAGCTTCTCGTTTTGTTGCTAAGCCTAAAAAGAAAGCACAGAAAACCCAAGAGGCTAATAATCTGGAATTTATGTATGCTTGTTTTGGCATATGTTACCTAAGTATTTTTTGAAAATGCTAGGCCTTCCAAATCAATTTCTGTGTTTGTTAATTGTGAAATTCAAATGCAAACAGCAAAATAATGCACAGGCAAAGAAGAATGGAACTAACAATGTAGAGAAATCCATCTGGAATTATTTTTCTAAGATGATTGATAAACCACACAATGCTCACATGAATAATTGAAACTTGACCGTATTGCACAGTGTTCCAGACACTATACTTTTAGATTAATAGGAATTATGTAATTGTTTTAATGTATGTATTTTTAAAGTAACTATTTTATTTAAGGTGTAACATATATTTAAAAAGTATGCAGATCATAAGTATATAGCTGAATGAATGTTTGCAAGTAAACACGTTGAGGTAACCTTCATCACTGAGACCAAAAATAGATGACCAGATCCCCAAATCCTCCCTCATCCCCTCTGCTCATCATTAGCTCACTCTGCTCGTTCCCACACCAAAGATTACCACTCTTGTGTGACTTTTTTTTTTTTTTAAGATTTTATTTATTTGACAGAGATAGAGACAGCCAGCGAGAGAGGGAACACAAGCAGGGGGAGTGGGAGAGGAAGAAGCAGTTTCCTAGCTGAGGAGCCTGATGTGGGGCTCAATCCCATAACGCCAGGATCACGCCCTGAGCTGAAGGCAGACGCTTAACGACTGCGCCACTCAGGTGCCCCCTCTTTGTTTCATTCTGATATATATATAAATATTTTTATATTTTTAAAAATATGTGTCCAATTACCTTATCAAACTCTCTTGTTATTAATTCTAGTACTTCTTTTTTTTTTTTTTTAAAGATTTTATTTATTTGACAGAGATAGAGACAGCCAGTGAGAGAGGGAACACAAGCAGGGGGAGTGGGAGAGGAAGAAGCAGGCTCATAGTGGAGGAGCCTGATGTGGGGCTCGATCCCATAACGCCGGGATCACGCCCTGAGCCGAAGGCAGACGCCCAACCGCTGTGCCACCCAGGCGCCCCAAATTCTAGTACTTCTTAAAAGATTCCTCTGGATTTTATAGGCCCCCCCAGTCATGTTGAATAAAAAAAATAGTTTAATTTCTTCCTCTCTAAAATTTACACATTTTATTTCTTTTTCTTGTCTACTGCATTGGTTGAGACAACAATGTTGAACAGGAGGTATGATAGTTGGTCTCTGTGTTTTTTTTTTTAACAGAGATTTTTATTTATTTATTTGACAGAGAGAGAGACAATGAGAGAGGGAACACAAGCAGGGGGAGTGGGAGAGGAAGAAGCAGGCTTCTCACAGAGCAGGCAGCCCAATGTGGGACTTGATCCCAGAATCCCAGGATCGCACAGTGAGCTGAAGGAAGATGCTTAAGGACTGAGCCAGCCAGGCGCCCCCTGTGTGTACTTATTGATCACAGAGAGCAGACTCTCAATATTAATCATTAGGGATAACATTTGTTATAGGTTTGTTAGTGTATAACTTTATCAGAATAAGGAAGTTATTTTCTATTAATAGCTTGTCAACATGATGAATGTTAAGTTTTATCTCTCTTTTAAAAAAATCTAGAGATAGTGATGGCTTTACTCTTATTTTAACTAATACAATAAAGTGCGTTTTCAAATTTCAGTTATTAGCTCGTCCTTCCATTATGATTTTATATTGCCTTTTCTCTGAGCATAGGAGAAAATCTCTGTTATCTAGGGTTAGGCCAAGATTTCTTAAAACGGTATTCTGAAAGCACAACCCATACAAAAATAAATTAGACTTCATTAATTTTAGAATATTTCCTTCTTTGAAAGGTACTGTTGGGGTGCCGGGTGGCTCAGTGGGTTAAGCGTCTGCCTTTGGCTGGGCTCATGATCTCAGGGTCCTGGGACTTGGCCCAGACCCAGGCTCCCTGCTCAGTAGGGAGCCTGCTGCTCAGTGTTCTTCTGCCCCTCCCCCTGCCCATGCATATTCTCTTTCTCTCTCTCTCTCTCAAATAAATAAATAAAACCTTTTAAAAAAAGGTACTGTTAAGAAAATGAAAAGTCTTTACCTTGTTTTAATTCTAATATCTGGATCATCTGTGAGTTCTATTTTAGTCAACTTGTCTTGTCTACTGGCATATTGGGTAATTTTCATGGAATTCAAGAAGTTGGGCATATAAACTTGCAGTGATTCCATATGATATTATCTTCCTTCAGAGAAGATTTACTTTTGCTTGGCAGGCCATTATAGTAGAAACAGTTAAACCAAAATTCATAAGAAATTTAAAGAGTTTTTTTTAATTTTAATTTTTTAATAATTTTTATTTTGTTGTATTAGTCACCATACAGTACATCCCCAGTTTTTGATGCAATGTTCCATGATTCATTATTTGCATATAACACCCAGTGCACCATGCAGTATGTGCCTCCTTAATACCCATCACCGGCCTATCCCATTCCCCCACCCCCCTCCTCACTGAAGTTCTCAGTTTGTTTCCCAGAGTCCACAGTCTCTCATGGTTCATTCCCTCTTCTGTTTACCCGCCCTTCATTCTTCCCTTCCTTCTCCTACCGATCTTCCTAAGGAATTTAGTTTTAGGAAAGTTTTGCTCTTTTTGAGAGTTTAAAAAAACTTCAGTTTGCCCTTTCTCATGGTATGGATTTTCAGTAGTTGCAATTCGAAGTCTGGAATGTTAATCAGATCTCCTTATTCTTGGTCAGCCTTGGACTCTATGTTTCACTCTAGTGAAATGAGACTATCAAAAGTGCGACTTATATTTTTAGCTTCTAATCTGCCAGTTGGCTTCTAGCTCTATCATCATTCACAGGTTAAAAATCAGCAAATATCCTCAAATGCAAACATTGTAAATAAAGTTGGGCTCACCTAAATGCATTTCTTTTCACCCTGGGATGTGGATCCTTCAAATTCTGGATGTGATCATTCCTATTCTTCTATCTTCAAATTGTATTTTGTAAAATTCATTTTATAAAGCCTTTATAGTTGTTGAAAGTAAGGATATTGGTCTGATAGAAACTATTCTGCCATTGACAGAAGTGCATGTCTGTCTTCTAGGTTGTTTAATAATATAAAGCCATTAAATATGAGAAAGAAAGTGGCATACAATTTTCTCCAAAGAGTTTTGAGCAATTTATTGAATCCATATCATCAATCTTTACCATACCCTTGTCAACACTGGTAACTCATTAACTATCCAAAGGTCACCCAACAAACCCGTCAGAAGCCCAGAAATAGAAGCTGAACATCCAGCTCAATCCCCAGAGCCACATAGACTGATATAAAAATTACATCCTCATTCAGGAAGTACTAAGTAATTCCATCAGTGACCTATCTGTCATTTTCTCAGCTCCCTATCCTCTGTAACAGAGGGAAAGGAATAAATGAAAGCATTTTGGTCTTAGATTTTCAGTAAGAGAGGTGACTAGTGCTATTTTTTAAATTCACTTTAATCTTAAAAAGTATTTTTTCCTACTCACAATAGTAAAAGTAAAAGGGCAAAGAGTCATCTGGTTTCTGATGATCTTTTCTAGAAACTTAGATAAAATGAAAACCTGATTTTATGGTAGTTAAATCCTAGGCTAAAAGTGAGGAAGGAACCAATATGTAATTCTAACATGTCACAGAGATTCAGCTATTCATTCAGTAAGTATTTATTTAAGATATACTATGTGAATCACTGTTCTTGGTGCTGGGGACATAGCACCGTATGTAACATAGTAGTTACTAAACACATAACACATATATTCTTGTGGAGAATAGGGATAATAAATCAATATATGTCAAGCAGTAATAAATGCTATGAAAAAAAGGCAGAACAAGGTATAGAGAAGAGGAGGAACGCCACTTTGTTTTTTAAAAATTTTTTAAAAATGTATTTGAGAAAGAAAGCGAGGGAGAGAACGAGCAGGTGGGGGGAGGGTACAGAAGGAGAGGGAGGAACAGACTTACTGCTGAACAGAGAGCCTGATGTGGGGCTCCATCCCGAGACTCTGAGATCATGACCTGAGCCAAAGGCAGATGCTTAACTGACTGAACCATCCAGGCACCCAGGGAATGCCACTTTAGATAAGGTGAGGAGGGAAGACCCTTCTGAAAAAGTGACTTTTGAACAATGGTCTTAATGAAGTCAGGGTTGTGGGAAAACCATGTAAATTTCTGTAAAAGCACTTTCCAAGCAGAGGGAAAATAAAGTGAAAAGACTCTAAAACAGGAAAATTCTTGGAATGTTTGATAAAGAGCAAGCAAGACTGTGGTGAGAGTATACTGAGTGGAAATGAAAGGTTGGGAAATGAGTAAAAAGTAAGATCAAGTATGGACTTGTAGGTCATGGCTAGGGCTTGAGTTTCTATTGTAAGTATGATGAAAAGCCATTGGCTGGCTAGTTAAGGTGAGAAGAATAAAGGATAAGGGGATTAGAGCAGAAGCAGAAGGAGGGGGATCAATTAGGAGGCAATAATTAACGTGAGTGATAATAGTGGCTTGGACTAAGATGGTGGGAGAGAAAGAGGTGAGACACAGAGGGATTCCAAATAGATTTTGTTGTTGGACTTGACAGGATTTAGCTGATGGATTGGATGTAGAAAAAAGTGAGAAATCAAGGGTGATTCCAAGATTTTTGTACAAGAAAATGGGTGAATCATGGTGCCATTTACTGAGAGAGGAAGGGCACTGGAAGAAGGGCAGATCTGGGAGAAGAAATCATGACTATCTTTATTCCAAATTTTTCACTGGCTTGGAGCTCATTAATATAAATCTAAATAACAGAAAATAAAATTCCTTCTGTCTATTGATTTACTTCCCCATTCTGTGCTCCTTCTTCTCTGAGAAACTAAGTAATCAGTGAGATCAGGTAGAGACCTAAGAATATAGAGGAAATCAAAAGGAGTCAAAAGGAAAATGGAAAAGGCAGGACATTGGAAGAGACAGGCAATGATATCCCAAGCCAAAATAAAATTTAAGCTTAATTAAAATCAAAGGTGCACTGTCCAGATTGGTGTAATGTATGTGATGTATCGAGAGATAAAAATTTCAAGTTGATTGTTCAACCAGTGCTCAGTTTTCTTCTATAGGCTCCAGATCTGCTTTTGAATAAGTGTAAATAACCATTCATTCTCATCCTCATATACTTTTCTTATGTTCCCCATCTCCTCAAAGCTTATAGGGCCAGAGGCTGAGAGAAGGAACCAAGATAAGTGTCAGGACGCTATTTCATTTCCACTTATTAACCCTTTTGAGACCTGACACCAAATATTGTAATGGCCCATGTGTAGGTGATCATGAAAATGTCTCTATTGTAATTTATTATCCCCACACTAGTTGGATCACCCTCATCTGCCATTATTATGGGAACATTCTAATAAGTCAGTCATGGGCAAGTTAAAGATGCCATGTCTCTTAGAAGTATCACCAGTTCCACAAGATTCTATTCAAGTCAATTCTGTTCTCTCACAGTCATCTCCTTTTCTTTGGCAACTCCTTTAGACAATGTAATTCTTGAGAGCTCCAAGGGGGGAAATATTGAAAAAGTGTCCAGTTGACCATAGTTGTCATGCTACATTTTCATAAAAAGACACGATTTCATCTTCCTGGTAGTTAATTGTGAAGATGTTCACTAAATATATTGAATGTGGTGTGCTGTTCATAGGCTGAAATATTAAATTTTTAATAGCTTCCCATGCATTCTCAAATATGAGCATGTTACATACTTCTATTGCCTTTGAAAGAGCTTGCAATCGCTGAGCAATAATCTGCCATCTAATTTACATTTTTATAATGTGTCACAGATAGGAAAATATTCTCCCTCAAGCCTACAGATCTTTGGCTTCTGAATTGTTTTTTGTACAGCATAAGGAGCTACAGTTTTCATAAAATAATTGGGGCCAAAGAGAAGACCCTATACAATTTCTACAGAACACCGGATTGCACCACCTGAGAATTTTGAGGCAGATTGCAATCACAGAATTTCTTATATTGGGTCAGAAGTATTCCTTAACTTTGCTTATTCATTCTGCTAACCTGATGAACATGAAAATACCTATGTGTATATTTTCCATACACCCACTGTTCTTTTGAAAGTATGATACATACCAGAAGAACATTACTGAGCAAAACCACCAATGTCCATTTGCCCTCAAAAATTGACAAACCTTTCCATTCTCTATTTTCGCTCAATATTTACAGTCCCTTAAATTGTATATCTGGAATATAAGCTGCATCTCAAAACCACATTATAGTTTAAATATCAAAATAAGGAAAAATGATAGTAATTCCACCTATTTATTGGTGGTTAGAGAAGAGTTCATTAACCAGGCCTGGAAAACAATGTGCTTATTACCAGAGCACCAAGAGAAAAGTCTGAAAACATAGGATGGGCCTGTATTGTTTAAGGTCCTAATCAATATTGATAAAACTGTCAAGATTCTTTAAAAAGCGCAAACCAAAAATTCAGAAGGGTATGAGCTAAAATAACATGTACTTCCTGGAAACCATGGAAAACTCTTGCCTTAGTAAGCCAGACCTTGACCATCTGCCTGTTTGACATTGTGTCCTCTACTGTAACTGAGTCCCTGAAAAGAGTCAATAAGAAAGCATGGTTACATCAGAAACTGGGGATGTACTGTATGGTGACTAACATAATATAATTAAAAAAATTAAAATTAAAAAAAATTTAAAAAAAAGAAAGCATGGTACAGCAAATTTCAGGTTCTTCCATCCCCCAGATAACCTAGAACAAGAAGGTGGAGAAAACTTTTTTTTTAATGTAACAGATTATAAAAATTTCTGAATGCATACTGTGTTGTGACATTTCCCTTAGAGACTTAGAAAGTATCCTAAGAAAGGAAAATTTAAATCATCTTGGTTCTCTGAAAGGATACGCAGTCAATGGTCATCTGCTTAGATCTGGTGATAGGCCACTTTTTTCTCTGTTCCTGAAAAATGGGGCGGGTAATAAATCTGCTCGTGTAGCTGAAGCATTTAAAGAAAGTGGAGGCTTTCCAGAGGTATTGAATATAAATAATACTCAGTTATGATTTAATGACTAGGAAATAAAGAGACATATTTTAAATCCTCTTCCAACTGATGTATTTACATTGCTGAATTTTTCATTGAATGCTTTATTTAAAGAAAGGTATTAATTAAATTTGAATCTGACAAAGAAAAAAGAGTGCCTCCTGATCATTGACCAAAATGATATGACTGCTTCTGTGATATTTTTGTTTGGTTTTGTTTTACTAATATAAACTTGCTTAATAACAGCCCACCTGCAAAAGACATCAGTATGGTGTAAGAGCCAGAACGATTAATTTATATAGATAGACAAATTAAGAAGTATAAATTCAAAGCTAGAGACTATGCCAACCATTTGACTCCATGGGATTTCCTATCAAAGATTTCAGCTTTAGTAGAAATACATACCATTTAAAAAAACACACACACAAATTAGGCCAACATTAGGGAGAATACAACTGCCAGTTCACCACTGGTTTATTGTGTCTATTTTTCTTTTATTTTCTATAATCTGAGCACCGACAAGTAGATTCTCATATCATAATGACATGGAGCCATTTCTCTCCTATAAAATTCTCAGTGCTATGCTTTGGTCATGGGTAAAATTTAAGTATTCTTAGTGTCACCATTAATTTGATAAATACATTGAGAAAAAGGTAAGTAAAATGGCGTAGGTCTGAACCAAAACAAACACACTGACCACAAAAATATTGAGAATGGGATTACTGGATAATGTTTTCCACTTTCAGGGAGAGACCTCAAGGAAGAGCTAGATTCTCGGTGGGCAAGGAATAGGGGACTGACTGGCTTTGGTACAAAACTCATGGGTTTGAGGTCCAGCTCATAAAAATATACTACCTCACAATATATACAGGAAGCCAATTCACTTCATGCTTCCTTTCCTAGATCTGAAGGCATTTGAGCAAACTAGCCTTCTTCCTATTTGCAATTCATCCCTAAGGCTGCGGCCTTCCAGTGGCTTCTCTCTACAATCAAGGTTGCCTTTGGAATCCATTTGCCCCTGCATACATACTTTGTCCAATGATTCATCAGGCCTCAAGGATGAGCTCCTCCATGGATCTGATGATGTGGACACAGAATGAAGTCCACGTGCGGCTGAAATTTGCTGAAAATGAGCTCTAGAAGGTCTGCCCTTATTCTCATATAGGACCTAATTGTCCTTTTCTCTCTGAAAGACTAGAAGGTAAGACAAAATACAAACCCACTCTGGCAGAAGGACAGTTGGCACTCACTGTTACCTGCAATTTTCACAGGTCCCTTTCTCCAACCAATGTTGATTTATCTTTCTTCTTCCAAAGTGCAATGCCTTTTCAGTGACCCAGTTAATCTCTCAGAGAATGATGGGAGTTCTTCTCTTGTTTTATGGCATTGTTCCCTCTGTTTGACAGTTTAACTGTTCACAAGCATTTTAGTTTTCCTCACCTTTATCAGTTCACCTCATTCTCAATTTTCTTTCTGAGACCCTCTTTTCTTCAGTTGTATAAAATCATCATTCTACATATTCTACTCAAATACTTTCCTTCAGTCTCCTATACAATCCTCTATCCCTTTAGAAGACATAGAAGATGGAAAGATTGTAAGTAAAGCATGAGAGCTGCCATGCTGTTAGGAATTACCTAACTTCACACACTGGCAAGGTGAACACAGTATTCCCATTTTGTAGAAGAAGAACTAAAGACTCAGCGATATTGCATAGCTCACTCAAAAGAGCTACAAACAGGTAGGTAGCTGGCTCAACTACAGTTTGAAGCTGCATTTGGCTCCTAAGCCTGTGACATGTTACATTTTCTCATGATTTTGAGCTCTATATAAATTTCAGAAGATTATCTCACCGAAGGCTGGTAATTGGAATTCAGTGTAAAAGTAATAAAGGTTTTATCACTAATATTCCAGGTTTAAACAGAACTGGCTCTTCACTTCATTGTAGCAGCCTACAAGCTCTAATTTGAGAGTTAGCAAAGGCATCATGTATTATCTTGGTGCCTTTTCTCACCTGCATCCCCACTTCTTTGGAAACAGACATATGGCGTGATTCCACCTATAAGTGTGGGCTGTAACCCAGGCTAAGCTGAGCTGATCATAATATTCCATCTCCCCGGCCATGTTGATTGGTCCCCAGGTGGGCTCTGGAGCCAAGCAAAGCTAATTAGAATCCTCCTCTGGGACATTTTTGCTGGAGTGTTATACAAATACCTCTCCTGTCTCTTGGGTCACAGAATTCCAACTGGCTTTATTCCCTGGTTTATGGCAAAACCCTTCAGCTTGAAAAGCAATGTATGCCATTTTAAAAACAATTAAAGCAACATGAAAGAGAATATAACTGCTAGTTCATCATGGGAATGCAGCAGAGGTGAGAAGGTAGGAGAGAGGGAGACAAGGAGAGAGCAACAGGAGAGAAAAGAGAGAGAAAATGAGCTAATAACTTTGATTCCCTCAACTTAGTCATCCTTGAAACTCCATCCCTGTACTTTTTTTGGTTATATGAGCCAAGAAAAGATCTTTTTTTCAATAAGAATTTCATTGGGCTCCCGATAAGCTATTTTTCTGTATCCAAAGATTTGTAACATACATACCACCCCAAATTAATTATGCTATGACCAATAAACTCTGTTTATGGACCTGAACGCTAAGATAAAATCCAAGACTGTATTACATTACTTGAAAGGGGCAAACATGAACTCACAATGACATGGAGCAGGTCTCTGGAACATACTGGAAAAAACATGTCTTGGTGTCCAGCACCTGGGTTTTGATGTGAACTCTGCCAGTAATGATCTGTCTTACCTTGTGGTTCAATTTCCCCATATATAAAATGGGAATTGTCCTAATGAACTCTAGCATCCCATTCTTTTTTTTTTTTATTTTAATGATTTTTTTATTATATTATGTTAATCACCATACAGTACATCCCCGGATTCCGATGTAAAGTTTGATGCTTCATTAGTTGCATATAACACCCAGTGCGCCATGCAATACGTGCCCTCCTTACTACCCATCACCAGACTATCCCATTCCCCCACCCCCTCCCCTCTGAAGTCTTCAGTTTGTTTCTCATAGTCCATAGTCTCTCATGTTTCATTCCCCCTTCTGATTACCCCCCTTTTCTTTATCCCTTTCTTCCCCTACCGATCCTCCTAGTTCTTATGTTCCATAGATGAGAGAAATCATATGATAATTGTCTTTCTCTGCTTGACTTATTTCACTTAGCATTATCTCCTCCAGTGCCGTCCATGTTGCAGCAAATGTTGAGAATTCGTTCTTTCTGATAGCTGAGTAATATTCCATTGTATATATGGACCACAGCTTCTTAATCCAGTCATCTGTTGAAGGGCATCTCGGCTCCTTCCATGATTTGGCTATTGTGGACAATGCAGCTATGAACATTGGGGTGCATATGGCCCTTCTCTTTACTACGTCTGTATCTTTGGGGTAAACACCCAGTAGTGCAATGGCTGGGTCATAGGGTAGTTCAATTTTTAACTTTTTAAGGGACCTCCACACTGTTTTCCAGAGTGGCTGTACCAACTTGCATTCCCACCAACAATGTAGGAGGGATCCCCTTTCTCCACATCCTCTCCAACAATTGTTGTTTCTTGCCTTGTCTATCTTTGCCATTCTAACTGGCGTAAGGTGGTATCTCAGTGTGGTTTTGATTTGAATTTCCCTGATGGCTAATGATTTTGAACATTTTTTCATGTGTCTGTTAGCCATTTGTATGTCTTCATTGGAAAAGTGTCTGTTCATATCTTCTGCCCATTTTATGATTTGTTTATTTGTTTCTCGTGTATTGAGTTTGAGAAGTTCTTTGTAGATCTTGGATACCAGTCCTTTATCTGTGGTGTCCTTTGCAAATATATTCTCCCATTCCGTGGGCTGTCTCTTAGTTTTTTTGACTGTTTCCTTGGCTGTGCAGAAGCTCTTTATCCTGATAAAGTCCCATAAGTTCATTTTATCTTTTATTTCTCTTGCCTTTGGAGATGTGTCGTGAAAAAGGTTGCTCTGGCCGATGTCATAGAAGTTGTTGCCTATGTTCTCCTCTAGAATTTTGATGGATTCCTGTCTCACATTGAGGTCTTTCATCCATTTGGAGTTTATTTTTGTGTATGGTGTGAGAGAGTGGTCAAGTTTCATTCTTTTGCATGTAGCTGTCCAATTTTCCCAGCACCATTTATTGAAGAGACTGTCTTTTTTCCACCGGATGTTTTTTCCTGCTTTATCAAAGATTAGTTGCCCAAAGAGCCGAGGGTCCATTTCTGGGTTCTCTATTCTGTTCCATTGGTCGATGTGTCTGTTTTTGTGCCAGTACCATGCTGTCTTTGTGATCACAGCTTTGTAGTACAGCTCGAAATCCGGCATTGTGATGCCCCCAGCTTTGTTTTTCCTTTTCAACAGTTCCTTGGAGATTCGGGGCCTTTTCTGGTTCCATACAAATTTAAGGACTATTTGTTCCAGTTCTTTGAAAAATGTCCTCGGTATTTTGATCGGGATAGCATTGAAAGTGTAGATTGCTCTGGGTAGTATGGACATTTTAACTATGTTAATTCTTCCAATCCATGAGCATGGAATATTTTTCCATCTTTTTATGTCTTCCTCAATATCTTTCAAAAGTGATCTATAGTTTCTAGGATATAGGTCCTTTACGTCTCTGGTTAAGTTAATTCCAAGGTAACGTATGGTTTTTGGTGCTATTGTAAATGGGATGGATTCCCTAATTTCTCTTTCTTCAGTCTCGTTATTCATGTATAGAAATCTAGCATCCCTTTCTGTTCTAAAATTTGGTCACTCTCTAATATGGAATGCTTTTCCGATTAGCTTCAGTCACTTAACAAAGTTTCAGATAATGCTCTAAAAGGATGGCAGGAGAAACAGGAGAAAGGTTACAGGGATCGGACTAAGCCACCAACCCGATTGCACAGACAGTCCAGTTTCCATGCTGCAGTGAAGTATGTAAAGCATAAAGACAGCCAGGAAAGAGCAGCTGAAGGAGCTGCTAAGGGATAAATGCACCCCGGTGTGGGATATCCCCAAATCTTACAGAAGTGAGGCTAAGTATAAGGACTGTTTGGTTTATATGTGTTTGTCTGATTACATGAGGTAGATAGTGACTTTCTAATTTTCACGGAAACTTATCTATTAGGGCAACTTGTTTTTCCCCAGTGATTGACCACAAGTTGTGTTTTCTCAAATGTGAAACCTTACATAGCAACATCTTCCTTTATATAATATATGCATGGACAGGTATTCTTGTCCCCTTGTACTTTTCATTTGTTAAGAAGATACTATACGCACTCAGTGTGGGATGATTTTGAAAATACATCATATTGTATTAAATACTTCCATTCTTTCAACACCATTCCTCAAATTAGGTACTTTGGACCCAGGAAGACACATGGCTGGGTGCTGCATTTTCAGTGCAGTGAAGTGGAAAAATAACGGATTTTACAGTCAGACAAATCTGATTCCCAGCTCTACCATGTATTACCTTGTAGACACGGGTAAGGTCTTAGTAACCCTAAACCTATTTTTTCATATGAAAATGTGTAGTTATAAATTCTACCACAGAAGGCTGCTGCGAGCATTACTTTAGATGGCTTATGGAAAGCAATTGGCACACAGTAGGTGCTCAAACGTGTTCGCTTCTTTCTAAATGGACAAACCTGGCTTAATGAATAAAGCACGTTATTTTTTTTCTTAATTTTATTGGAATGACTCCATGCCTTTTGTCCCCGCCCCCCTTAACTGGGCTTAATGAAGTCTTTAAGTCATTCCTAGCTTCACTAAATTCTTTGTACCAGCCATATTCTTAAGTTGTTCCCTAGCTTTTAGGGACAAGTGTGAGTGATAAAGCCTAATCAGGCATAGAGTTACGTGTTTTTCCGGTTTACTTGTACTGTAAATACTCTGTAGTCTCCTAGGAAACTCAGAGAGATACAAGAGCTCAGGGTTATTCTGCTTTCCTCCACATTCGTCAGATCCTGATTATTAGGGGGCACCGATCATTGGTTCTCTTCACTTTAGGAATAAACAGAGATGATCACATCAAAAAGCTATTACCCTGACTTAACAGGATGGAAAACTGGTGAAATTTTAGGAATTGGGTTGGTTACTCTGTAAAGATGCAAATCCAAAGTAATCTTTTAATTATGTTGTGATTTAATCTAAGTAAGATATTGACCAAGTTTTCTTCTTTTCACTGAGCACAGAAACAGGGAGAAATTGCATTGTATCAAACAGAATTTGAAAATTGACATTCTTAGACCCTAATGAGAGTAAGAGTGATTAATTCTGAGTCAGACAATCACAGAAATCATGGAATTTCACATTTTAATAATGATTACAAAAACACCATTACATTTGTCTTGTGCTTCTGCTTTCAGAACACTTTAATACAAATTCTTACACAATTCTAACAGCAAACCTGTGAAATGGGTATTATTTTCCCTATCTTAAATGGTGGGATTAACTGGTTTACCTACTGTGATAGAGATTTTATTTTACTCTTTTATTTTTTAGATTTTTTTTATTATGTTCAATTAGCCAACATATAGTACATCATTAATTAGTTTTTGATGAAGTGTTCAATGATCATTAATTGCATATAACACTCGGTGCTCATCACAGCACGTGCTCTCCTTAATACCCATTACCTGGTTACCCCATCTCCCCACCCCCCTCTCTTCTGTAACCGTCAGTTTGTTTCCTGGGAGTCCAGAGTTCTCATGGTTTGTCTCCCTCTCTGATTTCTTCCCATTTCGTTTTCCCTCCTTTCCCCTGTGGTCCTCTGCTCTATTGCTTATGTTCTGCATAATTGAAACCATATGATAATTTTCTTTCTCTGCTTGAATTATTTCACTTAGCATAATCCCCTCCAGTTCCATTCATGTCCATGCAAATGGTGGGTATTCATCCTTTCTGATGGCCTGTATATTTTAGATTTTAATTCAGATTTAAATTCTGTTTTCAAATCTACTTAGGAATTTGGGGCACTTTGGGGAGATGGTTGTCTAAATACACATAGGTCTCGCTCCACTTCAATTCCAACCCATGTGAATTAAATAGCTATTTAGTACCTGGAGTTTGCAGAGAGATGCCCTAGTCCCTTGCAATTCAGTAGCAAGTAGGCCAGCAGCAAAGTCTTCACTTGGAAACTTGTGACAAATGCAGACTCTCCAGTCTCATCTCAATCTATGAATCAGAGTCTGCATTATAGAAAGATTCCCACAAGATTTGCGAAGTTTTAGAAGCTGACTTTAGACCTGACATCAAAGCTACAGGTTCTGGAGAGCCTGGGGACAGAATCAGGATTTCCCATGACAACAAACAGGAAATTGCTCATCCTGAAAAGTGCTTGACGCTGTGGATTATTGAGATGCAGGAGCTTGGCCCCCCATGGAGCTGAGGAGAAATTAAAAAAATTGAACTGATTCCTCTTTACCTTAGCTTTTGTAAGCTTGCAATGACATGGTAGCATAAGGCAAATTCCTGGTATATTTTTAAAGATTTTTTTTTATTAATTTGACACAGAGAGAGAGAGAGAGAACACAAGCAGGGGAAGCAGCAGGCAGAGGGAGAAGTAGGGTCCCCACTGAGCTCGTTGCCTGATGTGGGGCTCTATTCCAGGACGCTGGGATCTTGAAGGAGCCAAAGGCAGACACTTAACCGACTGAGCCACCCTCGTGCCCCAAATTCCTGGTATTTTGACAGGGTATTGACATACTGGCGGTGGCCCCCAGCTGGCCCACAGAGTTGGAAACTAGGGTGCTAGCCACCACTGGAGATACTGCTTCCACCCACAGCACTTCAACAACTGGGCATGAGCCCCAGGGCACAGCCAAAGGAAGTAATATGCCTAAGAGTTTTTCTGGCCCTCCACCTATGGGACCCCAGTGGCCAGATACACTCAATACAGTTCCCAAATGAAACAGAGATGTGTGTATCAGAGACCACACTAGGTGCACAAGGAAGGAAATCAATAAGTTGAACAAAAAATATTAAAAGAACACTCCAGAAAAATCAGCCTATTGCTATATTAAATATGAAGGATAAGTATTTTAAGTGTATTAAAAATTTGTTTAACTGATTTCTGCAGAAACTAGTGGTAAGATCCACAAATCTGACATCTCCCTTGTTATAAAAGGATCAGTCTTTCTTACCATTCTGTCTTATGCATCGGTGATTTTTTTTTTTTTTTGGTCTAAGTTGTCCTGCTTGAAATTTCATTACTTGTATAAATGAATCTCTGAATATCCCTTCTGTAGAATTTTTCATTCATTTACCACCCAACCATTCCCAGCCCACTTATGTGTTAAAATCTAGTGGTGTTTTTCCACACTGATATAGGTCAATTGAATTAAGGACATCCTTCCAGGATTTCAGCTCATATGACATTTCCTTTAATCTCTCTAATTCTTTCCCATGTATTCTCTGAGTCTCCTCACCTACCAGGAGCAAGAACATCCCAGCCTCCAAAGTTGACCTACAAAATACACACAAAATACACACTATTTGATCTCTCCTAAAGATGAAATCTGATAATCTTATTTAAATCAAATGAGTGACCAGCCTTGATTTAATGTGTTCCCTTTTCCTTGAAGCATATCCACTTTAACAGATGTTAGTGATTTAACCCTAAAACCATTCTTGAGAATTCAGCACCATTTAGGATCAGGAGAAGATGAATGTTTGGGATCGTTGGATTTCCCATCTCTCTTCTCATGTACTATATTAGTGATTTCCATTTGCATGTACAGCCAATTCTCACTAGGCAAGCTCTTTTGACTTATTTCATGTAGAACTTGCATCTAAGTGACTTGGTGCCTAATATATCTGATATCTTGGGGGCTTTTTTGGTGTGTGTTTTTTAAGCCCGTATTAAGGAGTTCACAGACTGAAACGCAGTCATCTCACAATATTTAGAAGTTTTGTTACAATGTTTTTAAAAATTATAATGTTCTACTAACCAGGTGGCAATTTTGGATAAAACCACAGTTGCACACAACTTTGGAATTAAATGGTTATGTATTAATTTAATCCAATGTTATAAAAATTGGACAAATGATATATTGATGTCTCTGATAAAAGTTAAATTTGACATCCCATTTTTCACAATTTTGAGGTGCCTTTTCTCTCTTTCTAGTTAAAGACCCACATTTCTCTACTGGTTATTATTTTAGATGAGAATACCAAAAATGTGGGGTTTTTTCTTGCATTGATGGCTTTATCTTGCATTGATTGCTTTTTCTGAAGCTTCACTTGCTGTCTATGACTACAAGGTCGTTGGTATTAATTCCTTGGTTGTTAAAACCATGAAGGGTTATAGAACTGATCCATTTCCAATGTAATCTGTCTTCACAGGCATTCTTCTTCGTGATCTCTGCAATATTGCATTCGAAAGATCCTGCCGTACCACACAGAAAGGAAAGACTTTGGGGGATTGTGAGTGTACTTCCTTAATACCAATCTCTTGGAGATGAAATTTTGTTTCTGTGAATACCACTACCCTAGTCAAATACTGGTAAGAAAGAGACTCAAGCCGTCTTCACCCTCTATCTTGCCAAATTCCTCTGCCTGTTTCTAAGAGTATGAAAAGCTATGAGAAAGTGTAAAGAACCCCAACAAGGTGAAAGTAAAAAGTAGGATTCAACCAAATTATTCTAAAAAAATTTGTTCTTGGCATTGTATAGGTACTTGAATACTAATTAATTTAAAGGACATTTGAGCTGTGAGAGAAATAAGTAAAAACCTGCTACAAGAAGAGAAAGAGAAAAAGTGCATTGTTTTCTCTTATTCTTTTCCTCTACCTTAAATATGCAACTTACCTTCCCTCTGGGCTTATTTTCTAGAAAGACCTCACAGGACAAGCAAGAATGCATGTTGAAAGTTATTCCTCTTAAGTATTCAAAGTTGTTTAGTGCCCTGTAGGATCACAATGTTTGTAGTTGATAATATTTATGAAAAGATAGAAAGATTGCTAAGTTAGTAATTATTATATTTTGTTGTTATGCTTTTCACATGAATTTATACTTTTTTAATATATACCTCTTAACTCTGGGCCTCGGAGAGGAGAAGCACAAGAAGTTAAATGAATTTGTTACTGCAAAGCCAGATTAGGGCATTTGTTGGGGTTTTTAACATTTCTCCCAGATCCTAAACCTCAGGATCTCTATTCTTCCTGCATAGACCTTACCTAAGTCTCCAGATGCAGGCCAGGAAGCTGGAGGATGCTGAGTACTGAAGACCGTCTTTCAGGATCTGCTATTTAGATGGAGAGGGGCCAAGTGCCAGGCCCACCCGGGCCTACCCAGAACCTGGAATTAGAGCAAGAAGATTATAAGTAAATAAATAAATAAATAAATAAATAAATAAGTAGCTGTAGGAGGTCCCAGAAAGTTCCCCCTCCTCCCCTCCACTTCTTAAAGTAACTTGAACAGAAAGGTTGACTAAACCAGGGAAGTAAGGTTGCTGTAAATCAGTTCCCCAAATTTCACTGGGGATCAGAATTACCCAGACAGTACAATGCGCCAGTCCTCTCCATTGATTTGGGTTGGGACTCAAGAATTTTTATATTTGTAGTTTGCTATTTATTGTTTTACAATGCTTCAGCTTAATTCTTAGGTCCAGGCAAGATTTTAAATCCCTGCTCCATTGACAACAAGGAAATCCTCACCACTGACAATAGAATGGGAACTAACACGTGTTCATTACCATTCTGTGTGAGACTATGCAAGACTCTTTATTTTTCTTTAGCGTATTATATCCTCATTTTATAGATGAAGCAACTGAGGCACAGGGATATTAAAGCCCAGGGTGACACAGCAAGGAATTATTAGAACAGAAATATACCCTCTCTCTCTCTACCTCATCCTGCCTCCCAGATAAGCTTTACATCATGTCATCACTAATCACTTTTATAAAATTTGAGCAGGACACTGTTTAGTATCAGTAATTTCCTTTTAGTTTGGCAGTGTTTAATGTTTTGGCTTCATAAACACTCCTATATTCTGAACTGAAGGCCCTGTAGCCTTTGAAAGAAACCCAGCAGTATCAGATATCAGCGGAAAGGTCTCATTGTGTCTACTGAAAATCCTATCACCCGTTGCCATGCTGAGCCGAAGCTGTGTGATTTTCTCACTGGCAGGCCATTTATCACTCCCCACCAGCCATCAATAATTGATTAGGAAGATTGGATTCAGCACAATGCAGATCAACCCATTTTATCAGAGTACAGTTTGCGTCAAAATGTGGTAACCCCTGAGTCCCTCTGCTTACTCATCTTTGAGAGACAGTCTGGAGATTTGTACTTACTCCCCTCACACCAGGAGAGAAAGGAAAGATTGGGCAAAAGGGAAAATAAGCAGCTGGTTCTGTTATGTCAATACTCTTAAAATAATGTGCTCCTCGCCATGTGTATTTTCCATCCTTACCTAACAGGAAGAATAAAAGGATGCTTTGGGTCAAGGAGCCAACCCCACAACCTTTTTAAGCCGAAGCCTACAAGCCATCCCTTATATTCCCAGGCAGGGGCTACAGATTCTCCACCCAGTTCCTTCTCCCATCAGAACTACCCGCTATCTTCTCCCTTTCCATGTCTCTGTTTCCACAAAACCCCATTGCCATGTAGCACCCAAGCTCGCCAGTTTTTGTGCTCACTCTGAAGATCGGTGCACAGGTCATTTGGTTTAAAGCAGCACAGCAGAGAAAAAGGAAATAAAAGCAGTAAATACGAGCAAGGTGCAATGATTATGGACTCTTGACAATCCCTTTCAGTGATGTTTTGGGTTTACTGGTCCTGATTCTTTTCAGAAAAGAAAGAAGGAAAGAAAGAAAGAAAGAAAGAAAGAAAGAAAGAAAGAAAGAAAGAAAGAAAGAAAGAAGGAAAGAAAGAAAAGAAAAGAAAAGAAAAGAAAAGAAAAGAAAAGAAAAGAAAAAAGAAAAGAAAAGAAAAGAAAAAGAAAAGAAGAGGGGGATTTCTGTCCCCTGCTTTGAGTTCTGCAGGTAGGACTCATCAAATTTCCCTTCTCCTTTGGATCTATATTGAGAGAGAGATCTTCTCTTTTTATAGTGCCTCTTTGGGACAACAGCCTGAAGATTCAATGAACACAGAACAATAGGGACTTCCCCTTGGTCTGAAGTGAGCAGTTGGCTTTTCTGAAGCATTCCCATCAGGACAAAGTGGAGAAGGAATGAGAGCAACTAACACTGAGAGTCTCAGATATGCCAGCCTAAGCTAAGTGTTTTAAATGGAGGAACTCGTTTGTTTCTCAGCGCAGTC
Organism: Ailuropoda melanoleuca; assembly: GCF_002007445.2. NCBI lineage: Eukaryota > Metazoa > Chordata > Mammalia > Carnivora > Ursidae > Ailuropoda > Ailuropoda melanoleuca. The sequence goes on along the minus strand of NC_048219.1, from coordinate 102,279,114 downwards.
CTAGGAAATAGGTATACTTTCATCTTCTCCAAGTTACAAATGATTCAAAAGAGCAAGAGAGGTTTGAGAACTCCATTCTATCCGGACAGTAAACAATGTTGGTGCGGATCTAGGGCTGTGTTCTCTTCCATTACCGGGCATTTCCTCCACTGCTTCTCTGCTCCTGAGCTTTGTGACTCTTTTCATACTGGAAGGTCATCTTTTGGCCTTGACCTTGATTATAAAGTGTTTTCTCTTTTCCCTAGAGACTTACGTTTACCCCCATATGTTCGCTTGTGTGATGCTGGCAGTCAGCTGGTGTGGGGCTGGGGCTGGTGGTTTCCTGAAAATAAGACTTTGAGGCATTTTTCCATCTTCCTCCCCTTATCCATTCCCCCAGCTTCCCTTCTTCTCATGATAAGAGTGGCTGAGAGAGCCTGACGTAATCCCTAGCAGCACCAGCATTGACCAGGTCAGATCGCAACTATCTATCAGCCTTCGGTAATATTATTTTCTCCTGATATCAGCAAAAATGAACTGTGTGTATAAATAATACAAAATAAAGACTTGGCTTCTTTCAGAATATGCATCTTTAGAGAAATGAGCAAACTTTTGAGCTCAAAGATTGCCCAAGGCGTTTTAAATAATTTCTTCCACTCATTTAGGAAAGAAGAAGCATGTTATTACTTCTATTTTTATTCATTTTTGCTTTGGTAATATGATCAAGGGCCTAAGCTCCCCTTGATGCCCTAATGTTAATAGGACATATAAGCACTCCTCAGAGGTAGTGATGCTCACCCCTGAACAATCTTCAAGTGTGTATCTTCCCTACTTTCCCCCCAACTTCTAACTATACACACACACACACACACACACACACACACACACGTGCAGTGAAGCGAGTGACTAACACTGCCCTTTGATGGAGTCAAATCTACCTACTCTATCATAAATCTTAAGAAATACCTGTTTCCTATATTTTAAAGGAAAGGAGAAAACATTCAGAATTAGAAAAATAACTCTGGACATCTGAAATCATGTACAACAAAGGGGAAAATTAACTTGGTGTTTTTTTATTTAAAAGACGAAATGCATCTAGAAATTCATATAAAAAATAGAGTGAAATATGTCAGAATAATACCAAATATAGGTTAACTTATGAACAAAATATAAATATCAAATATATGACAAACATAGGTGATCCTGAGGAAATTAAATGAGGAAGTAGATAAAGCTTATTTATGGTATCATACAAGGAACATGACTGAACACTCAGTTAAGAGGCTCCCGCTATGTACTGAAGGTAGTTCTAGAAACTCAGGTTTTAGAAATGAAAGATGTGGCCCTTTCACTTCAAGGGCTCATACACTTATAATGGAGAAAAACAAGGATAAAATAATATGATGGTGTATGATGTATGAGACACAAGGGATGTATATATATATATATATATATATATATATATATATATATATATACACACACACTATACATAACAGTTCCTAACTTAGCCCAAAGGGAGAAGGAAAAAAATTGCAAGAAAAGGAGGCACTTGGGGAGTTGTTTTGGCAAAAAGAGAATGTATAAATGAAAAAGAAGGTGGACAGAGCATTCCAGGCAGAAGGAACAGCATGTTGTGAGAGTAGAGCACATTTGGAGAGAACTTCAAGTTGTTACCTGTGGTTAAATGTAAATTTATCATACAATCTAGAAAGTGCTCTTCTAGCTATTGACTCAGCTGTTTTGAAAACCTGCACATAAATCTTTATAGTAGCTTTATTCATAATCACCCAAAACTGGAAGTAATAACGATGCCTTTCAATAAGCAAATAGATGGGGCACCTGGGTGGCTCATTCAGTTAAACATCTGCCTTTGGCTCAGGTCCTGACCCCAGGGTACTGGGATAGAGTCCCATGTCGGGCTCCCTGCCCAGCAGGAAGCCTGCTTCTCCCTCTCCCACTCCCCCTGCTTATGTTCCCTCTCTTGCTGTCTCTCTCTGTCAAATAAATAAATAAAATCTTTTTAAAAAAATAGGCAAATAGACTATGGTCCATACAAACAATGGATTACTATTTATCAATAAAAAGAAACCAGCTATTAATCACAGGAGAACATGAGTGAGTGAAAGAAGCCAGACCAAAACAGATGCATGCTGTATGATTCAACTCATGTGACAGTCTGGAAAAAACAAAATTCTAGGGATAGAAATATACCAATGGTTGTCAGGGTTTGAAGGGGACAGTATTTAACTAGGGGACTGTGGAGGATTTTTAAAGTGATTAAAGTCTGCATGGTACAGTAGTGGCAGATGGATGATACTATGCATTTATCACAACTCATAGAACCTTACAACACAAAGAATGAATCTTATATGTATGAATTAAAAAAAAATCAACTGGAACTTAAGGAATCAACCAAGATGGAATGCAGACAGTGACAGAAGAATCCATGAGATAAACTCACTGGTGAAGCAAGTTTCTGACTTAAGTAACTTTGGAAAACAGTGCTTTAACCAGAAATTGTAAGACTAAAGAGACAATGATAAATGTGCACATAAAGACTCCACTCTAGGTGATAAAGTTAGAGGTAGGAGTTAAAAACTCTCAAACTGCTTTGAAAATATACTGGGATTGAACAAATAAGTAAATGGATGGTGGCTTGTGGGAGCCATTTCTCACTGTTGGAGATAGAAGTTACAGATAAGCAAGGGAGAGGGCTAAGAGCCATGAAGAATAGGATTGACTCAGTGACATTGGTATGAACTCATGTTAAATACATATTATAGATACAAGATTATAGATATAGAAATAATTATAGATATGTGTGTATATACATATGTGTGTGTGTTTGTGTGTGTATTGCCTAGTTCTGTCCATTGAGAGAACCTAAAAGCAATGACACCTGGGTAGCAACAGGCATGTCCAATGGCCAGATCTTGGTTTCTAACATCATTTTCCAGTAAAAGGACCCAGGTTTGGGGATTTTAGGGTGGAGCAAGAATATACCGGGTCTTTTGGAGCATCCTGTAGTTCCAGAAAGTAGTGATCAAGAATAAAGAGACACAAGCACCAACCTGGAAGAGTTCCCAACGGCCCAAGCTGGAGCAATTTCAGAACTAAAATAAATAACATAGAACTGGAATATAACCCAAATGTTAAGTAAATATCTAATTGATACTGATATAATTAAATGTTTGAATGAAATAAATAAATCGGGGTAGAAGACACATATCTCAGCTGGAGAAGAATTCCAAATAATTTTTGATGATTCCACCACTTCCAAGAGATGTAGCTTAACAACCTCTCCCCCATTCCCATTGAGTATGAGTTGCACTTTCAAAAAGTAGAGTATGAAAGTTTAGTAGGGAGAAGATATCTTATAGTGGAGAAACTCGGTTAACACTATGTTGGCCAGATGACCCTAGGGGCCCACAGCAGTCCACCCAACATGTACCACCATGACAGAGTGATTATTTCAAATTGAAGCAACTTGGGAAATGGTTGGGTGGTACCCTCTTCTGTCTCCTTGAAAGCAGGAAACAGTTCTCCCATATGAAAGGTAACCTCCTTGTGCTATGAAGTAAAAAGACATCCTTATCACCAGAGACAGGAACTTCAAAGCCAAGAAAGCTGGAGAAACAAACCTTGTTACTTTTTTACTAATCTGCTACCGCAGCTCAAATTTCCCTTAGAATCCCTTCTAACTAAAGCTCCCAAACATCTATTTTCTTTATCCTGTCAATTCCTCACAAATGGATTGTCTCTTTGTCTAAAATGTATAAAAACTGCCTGCCTTGGTCATTTGTTTGGGTCTCGATTTCATTACTGGACCTCAGTTTGTATAACATGTAACTTAATATTTTTCTCCTGTTAACTCTGCAGATTTAGTTCTTAGTCCAGTTAGAAGAACCTTGGACAGTGGGAAATTTCTTCCTCCCTCTCACGATCAAGTTTTACATTATCTCTTATAAGCCATATAGATGGTATGTGCTCTTGATATGATGTGATGAGAATGGCACCTTACCTCTATGGTCCAAAAATCCATAACCTGAGTCTAACCATGAGAAAAAATCAGACCAATCCAAATGAAGGGACATTACACAGAGTAACTGACAACTACTCCTCAAAATTGGCAAGCTCGTTAAAAACGATGAAAGTCACAAACGGTTACTATGGAGAGTAGGCTAAGGACGTGACAACCAAATACAATGTAGTGCCCTAGATAAGTTCCGGAGCAGAATAAAAGGACATTAAATAAAAACTAGGGAACGCCAAATAAACTGTGGCATTTAGTCAATAATAACGTATCAATGTTGGTTCCTTACTTGTGACGATTGTACTAAGCCTCATCTTCCAGGATATAACAATAGGGAGAATTGGTGAGGGTTATACAGGAACCTTGTATTTGATCTGTGCACCTTTTCTGCAAATCAGAAATCATTCCAAAATTAAAAGTTTAAGAAAATACTCTGCCTGGGGAGAAAATGTGAAAGATGGGAAGATGGAGAAGGTGGAAAACAGAGGTCCCTGTAGGGTCTTGAATGCCATAAGAGTTTGAAATGATTAAGGATTGTGAAGGATTGGTATAAGGAAGATCCCTGTAGTGGGACCTTGCAATAGTCTCCTGCAGTAATCCAGATTAGAGAGCTTTATCCAAATAAATATTTGTGCAGTCAGAAAAGAAGTAACATAAGCTACTGGCAAAATGATTGCAGGAGGAGAGGAAAAGGAAACCTCTCAGAAAGATCCTGGTTTCTGTTTGAGCAACTGAGGAGAGACTGATGCCCTTACTGAGCCAGGGGCCACAAGGAAGCAAATATGCTAAGGATAGAGATTTTAAGGTTGCTTTGTCAGAATTGGCCATGAGCAAGCTCAGGGGATGTTTTTGGTTTTAGGGAGGCAACAGGAGCTCTCCTACTTTCTGCCTATGCTCCCTCCATTCCATTGGACCCGGTATCCATGTCCACACACACTCTATCTTCTCTTTGTATTAACCTTTCCTTCCAGTAGATGACCAAGTTGGTAAGTTTCATGCTAAGAGAGGAACTGGCTTCATCGTGTACTGTTTCTAAATTTATTTAACTTTAGACAGTATCAAATAATCAGAAGAAAACCAGGAGGAAGCTGGGAGTGAGCAGGGCTGGAACTGATGGGGGTGGACGTGGACACCAGGATAGCTGTATACCTCCTGCCTGAGGGGGTGGTGAGGTCCTTTTAGGGGGAAGCTTACTCATCAAAGTAGCAGTCTCCAGGTGAAGGGCCCCTGGGCTGCTCAGAAACAGGGGGTCCAGTGGTCAGGAGTGGCAGAATGGGAAAAAAAGAAGGTCTCATTCAGGTCTGATGAAGACCACAGAGGAAGAAAATAGCTAAACTCGAAGGTTTTTTGAAAAGGCCTTTCATGCATTCATGTCACAAATATTTGTAGATTACCCTGTACATATGTCAGGCTCCATCTTAAGAAGTTTGTTATATCAAGAAATCAGACAAGTAAAGCTTCTCCTGTAAATAGAGAGTTTCCATTCTAGAGTAACAGAGATAATAATATAATAAAGAAAAATCACAGCTTCTGTTGTTGAAAGCACTATGAAGGAATAATAAGGGTGATACAGGAGCTGAAACTTGGTGGGTAAGCCTTGAGACACCCATTCAAATAAAGGGGGCAAAAAGCACCCAAAGTCTGTGTTCAACATTTAAGGCAGAGACATGGAATAATCTCATTCAGTCCTCACAACAGATAATAAAATCCTCAAAGAAGTAAGCATTATGTTTACCACCATTTTATAGGTTAGGAAACTGGGAGTTAGCCTTTAAGTAACTTACAGTCTACATGCTATGGGCTATGTCGTGTCCCCTCAAAATTTGTATGTTGAGGCCCTAACCCTAGTTACTTCAGAATCTGATTGTATTTGGAGATTGGGCCTTTACAGAGGTGAGTAAGTTACAATGAGCCTGTCCAATTTGACTGTTGTCTTTATAAAAAGAGGAGATGTGGACACAGGGACAGACAATAGGGAGATGCATGCACTGTAGAAAGACCATAGATGGATACAGCACATGGGCCGCATGTGCCAGCCAAGGAGAGAGGCTTCGGAAGAAATCAACTCTGTGGACAGCTTTATCTTAGACTTGCAGCCTCCAGAACCGGGAGAAAAGAGACTTCTGTGGTTTAAGCCACCCAGTCTGTGGTACCGTTATGGCAGTCCTAGAAATTTAATACATTACTTAAGATGATGGCACAGGGATTAAAATCAGGTGTATCTATTCCCACTTGCTGTGATTTTAATTACTATTTCATATAGACCCTCCCAGAAGATATTTTTGACATTTTTTTTTAAGGAAGCCCAAGGAGAATGCATGTTCTTTCAAGATTATTTCAAAGGCAGTGCATCACAGACAAAGGGGAAATAAAGTCAGGAAATAAAGCTGTCTTGGTGGACCCTGGGGTTCACCTGAATGACTTGATTTCCATAACAAGCTTGACTGTTGCAGGTGGGGCACTCAGTGAAGGTCAGGAATAAGCATATTAATTAAATGCTAGGCTCTGGAGTAAAATCCAGGTTTCTGTACTAACTAGTTGTATTTATAATGGGCAATTTGTCTCTAAGTTTCCTTATTCTCTCATCTGTAAAATAGGGATAATAGTATCAGCCCATGGGAGGGGGGTGAGATTTATGAAGAGGAGCAATGCAATCAGAATGATACCTAATTTACTGTAAGCATTCAACAAATATTAGTTAATATTATTTATAAAGCAACAATCTGTACCTATCGAGAGAGCTGGGATGGCGGTGAGAGCTGCTGTCTTGTCTCTCTCGCTCCGTATCTGCAAAACCTAGTAGGCGATGAAGAAATAGTTGTTGTTGAATGAAACCTACCTACACCTGTGAGAAACCACCTGGAAAGCACATTGTTGAAACGAGGCGTACAAATCATAAGAGACTGAGATAGAGGATCAGTACAATGGTTTTCCCTGTCATGTCACTCCTGTGTCTCCTTTCCCTTTGTTCCAAACACTCCACTGAGCCACCCAAATGGAGAACGCCGCCTGTGGTGGCTGGTTTGGCCCTGGGCCAAATGGAGAGAGCCACGTGCACAGAAGTATCCGAAAAGGTGGCCCCTCATTGTGTCCAGCAACAAATCTTTCTCTTTTTATCTGCCTTCCTTGGGAAACGAGAAAGAAAGCAGCACAGATGCAGTATAAGGCATAGGGAGGCTATCAACTTTTCCATATAATTAGTTCAGGCAAGGAACGCCGTTCTTGCCAGCAAGGACAGTCTCTGCAAGTTCAAAAAGCTTTCAGAACAGAGACTGAGTGCATAGAACTCCTCGAGAGGGCACCTATAACTCCACCTCTTGGGTGGGAGAACTCGCTGAAGGGACAAAGAAAAAAAAAATCCTTCAGACCAAAGAGATGCACCAGCTAATTGCTGGAAGGCTGAGAGCAGGTGAGCGGGTGAACCGTTTGAGGTCTGACAAGTGTTTCACAAGGTGAGCTGGCTCCGTGTGTAAAGAAAACGTGATCGTCTTGAGAAAGTGCTGCTGACGGAAATGTTCTTGTTCTCTGATGATTAACAGGGTTATTATTTATCCTTTTTGTGATTACCCTTGAATATGTGACACAGCTCCTTTGTCATCAAAAGAAACACTCTCTTTACATTCCAGTGAGAACCTAAGAAGGGTTTAATTACTATACATAGCATCTGCTTATTTGAGTTGTCTTATGAATAATCATGTAGACCAACATAGCCAGATGGCCAGGCTGTCTTCCTTTTTCTGTCTTTCACTCCCTTTCTCATGATTACATTCATTTTATTTTATGTCCAGGAAAGTCACTCATTGAAGGATGACTGGGGCTGTGGCTCCAAATGCCCAAGATATTGTGGAAAACTAAATCCCAGTAACAGGAGAGCACACGACATTCACGCTGAACAACGGGTGGACATTTGCCTCGCTGTAGTAAGGGTTACTGGTTAACCAAGTAACCCTTTGCCTTCGGGCAAAATCATCCCGTTACCACAAATGGGAAACTTTGTTTCCCCATGACTTAGAAGTAGAAGAGGTTTGTTTTGAGGAGGAAAAATGATATCTGATGAGAAGTAATTTGCAGATGGCTTACTCTGCTAAGACTCAACCACAAAAGTTGCAAAACTATCACTAATTCGTATTGATATACCACAAGCTGTTTTCTAAATAACACACAGACCAGGACATGCTACTTGGTACCCTTCTCAAAAGAAAGTGGAGAGGGTTGTCCATGATCAAATATTTCAAATGCATTTTGGAAGAAATTTTATAGTAATTGGTTTAAACCTATTCAATATAGGTCCCTAAACTCTTTGACCTTGGAACGTTTTTGGTCTTGCTGTTGTTGCTTTTACAAAAGTCCTGCCAAATGCCAGCTCTGGGATCTCATCTGGGAAAGACCGCCTTATGTATGTAAGCTTACTTCCATAGACCCCTAAGCCATGCTTTACTTTACGATGGTGCCTTTTAAACTCCAACCATTTAGAACTGTATTTGCCTCCTTTGGTTGACCATTCTGCTTCCTGAACCAGTCATAGGACAGAGGGCATCCAGCCAAATGCATCTACCCAAATAGTCTTGGAGAATTAGCCTCACTTCTGGCTACAGAGATATTTTATGGCATTCACAGTAATAAAGTGGTCTATTCTCAATGCAGCACCAACACCGTAGTTGCTTCTCACATAGGCTAAAGATTAACAGCAGGACTTGGGTGGATTTATAGGTCAGGCTATTATGCCTGGAAAATAAGTGGGTGTTACTAATTCTCTTTCCCTCGCTTTAATAGACTGACAGCCTCCTGGGCTCCCAGGAGCTTCATGAGACAAATAACTCTCTAAATAAACCACCTAGGAGCAGGGGAACTTGGAGGTGACCCTGCTCTCTGTGACCTATCACTGCTCAGTGCTGCAAAGGAAAGCAGCAAAAACAGGTTATCGTACAGAACTTCTAAGAGTATGCAATAAACTTCCAGTGTCTATCCTGGAGGAATTTGTGGTTGAGTGGACACCCGGAATGTCCACCCTTCAGACACTCCCCTGCACTTATTAGACTCTCCTGAGACTATGTATAGACATTGACAATCTGTTTCCATCTCAGGACGTCCGTAGTGTCTGTGTCAACTTGGAGCTCTTAATCTCTTCTTTTTCACCCTTAGGAGAGACCCCAGGTGATATAAATCCCCAGAGACAAAGAAATAACCCTGAATTCTACAGTGGAAGCTGAAAGGCCAAATTCACCATGTCTCCCTTTGTTGTATCAACTACTGGGACCCCCGTTGAGATTATCAGGTTTCAAATTTCCACTGGTCTGGTCAGGGGATTTGGAATCCATCATCAAGTAGGAAACTGCCTGCATGGTATACTTTGAAGGATTTTGAAGATGTACCTCCTGTTCAAATAACTACTGTAGGCCCCAAGCTATCTGAAATATCTGAATTCAATATTAATCCTAAAACAGTTAAAGAAGATTAAGATAGTAATACATATTTTTAAAAATTTTCAATAATATTATCTTATAATAATTTGTGGTCATCTGAATAATGATTTGTAATGTTGCAATCTAACATTTGATTTTGGGAGTTACAGAAGGTATAGGACATTACGATGATCTTGTTCAAGTTTTCAATCAGATTCTCGAGAGAAGCGTACATTGTGCTGTTGAAACCAGCTCCACCCCTGGAGATACCCAACACATCCCCTCCATCCCATCCTCAGGCCCTGATCACACAGTAACATAGAAGTCAGGGCATTTCATCAGACCAGGTGTATGTGGGAGGCAGTGTGAGTCGTGTTTAGGGGGTGGGCTCTGAGCATGGACTTCTCTGAGCCTCAACTTCCTCATCTGTTAAATGGGTTAAATATTAAAAATTAGGGGTGCCTGGCTAGCTCAGTAGGCAGAGTGTGTGACTACTGATCTTGAGTTTGTAAGTACAGATTACTTAGAAAAATAAAATCTTAAAAAGTAGAATAAAATACTAAAAATTATTGTTAAGAAGTAAGATAACAAAATTTCCTCTTTCATATGCTTGGTACAAGGACTTGATAAGTTAATAAGTGTAAAGAGCTTTGAACAGTGTCTGGCACATACCAATTTTTCAATGCATGCTAATTTCTTGGCATTTAGCCCTAATTTAATTTTTAAAGGCCCTACTGAAGTAGGTATCATGATACCCAATTTATAAAGAAATAGAAACTCAGGCAGGCTGTCGTTTTCCCAGGGTCACATAGTCAAATAATAGAGCTAAAATTCAAATCCATTTTCTCTAACTCTGAAAACCCCTGCTTTTATCCACACTGAACTATCTCCGTTTAAATCCTACTGCACTTAATGGCTGAAGTGTTTTATATTTCTAATTCTACTCCAGGGACTTTAACAACAATTTCCTAAATGAATATATGGTTGCACAGAACGCAGACTTAGCGGTGATACTTAGTATTATCAATTGGGAGTTACTTAGGAGCCAAGGAGATTGATTCTGTCTATCCAGGTTGTTTTCATCATGATAAACACATACCTCTCGCTCCTTGCTTCCCTCCCTGCGGCTACATGAGGATGGCTTTCTCAGATCCTCTGTAGTAGGGTGCCAGCTTCTGTGCTGTGAAATTCTTCACTGCATTTGCACTGAGGCTGTTCCATTTTCCTGTTCTCAGGAGACACTGGGCTCCTTTGATGGTGGGTTTGTTCAAGAATACTCCGGTTGCCTTGCCCAACTTGCATTAGCGCTGCACATTGGTCTAGATTGGTTCTCTTCCACCTACTTTCCTTTCTTCCACTCAACCTGTTTTCACTCTTCCCTCCCTCCCTCCCTCCCTTCCTTTTTCCTTCCTTCCTTCCACCTTCCCTCCCTCCGTTCCTTCCTTCCTTCCCTCCTTCAATAAGAATCAGATCTGGATCTTGATTTGTCAGTTGCCTCAAGCTGTCCCAGTATCCTGCCCATTTTTTTTCACAAGTATTTTCTCTAATTCATCTCCCCTGTATTTCATTCCATCTTGGATTCTGCTTTCCAGAGGACCTGAATGGATACATGGATAAGCCCCAGGATAAACTGCAAAATAGTTAGTTGCTATCTTTAATTCTACCTTTCATTCTCTTCCTAGCATATAGATAACCATTAGCATTTTTTTAAAGATTTTATTTATTTATTTGAAAGAGTGAGCACTAGAAAAAAGAGTAAGCAGGAGTAAGGGGCAGAGAGAGAGGGAGAAGCAGGCTCCCTGCTCAGCAGGGATCCTGATGTGGGGCTCGATTCCAGGACCCTGGGATCATGACCCTAGCCGAAGTCGGACACTCAATGGACTGAGTCACCCAGGCGCCCCATCAGTATTTTTTTAAAGTACATCTGTGCCAGATGGCAATTATCACATGGTGTGTACATTTTCAATGTCAGTAATATCATTTACAGTTGAAGCAACTTTTTCCTAAATAACAGAAGGAAGGAAATGAGGAAGGGAGGAGGGAAGAAAAGATATCATTAATTGAGTGTCTACTATCTACCGGGCATATTGTTCTGATAGGCCACTTTATTTCAACCTCAAATCTGTGATTTAGATTTGTGTATGAGATTGGAAAATTTTAAGTATCATATGAAGAACCTAAGGATGAGAGACATGGAAGAACTCAAATTTCAATCCTATTTTCTTAAGTCTTATGCTCTTTTTGTACACCATAAAGACTCTGAAAGATAGTATTCTCTGCTGAATTTTAGAGATGTTTTCCAGATATATTCGAATATAATTATCTGAACATATACACATGTATACCCACAAACACTGAGCAATACACACACACACACACACAAATACGAACACAGATAGTTGAGGGAAAATAGGATTATAAGCATCTGCTTATATGTATATAAATACATGGGTAGGTACAAACGTGGATGCATAAGCATATAAATAGATTCTGCAAACAGAGTGTTTGTGTGTGTGCTGTACAGATTTTGATTTATTCAAAGAAATTACACATATTACTATCAGGGTCTTTTCTTACATTGAAATAATTTGTTCTTTCTAAATAGATTTTAACATGTAGACAGCTAAAGACGTCAAAGAAGACAAAGCATCAATAATTCTCCTTGGGGTTCTGATCTCTACTGAAGCACCATTGGGTTCAGCCAGTGCTGCTAGATGTGAGAGGTAAGAGTGGCTCAGGTGTCTGTGAACAGCACGGGAGACCAAGAGCTCTGCCTAGGAAACCGACATTCTCCTATTGAGTTCTGTAGAAACCTATTCCAGTCTCTGTTAATGCGATCAGGCTTATTAGTCAGTAGGTGAGATGATCCAATAATTCTAGAAAGGAAAACCAAAAGATATTTGCTTTCATAAATGCTTCAATTTGTGAACTTCTCTATGCACAATTGAAAAGAAGATAGAATTGGTCTGAATTAAGAATAGTTCCCATGTAGTGGACTCAGATGAGACATTTATTGTGAAGGTAAATTATTTGTATTCTAATCCAAATGGGATAAAAATCCATTGGAAGATTTCAAAAATAAGGAATGGCATGATCTCAGTTGTATGTATTGAAATACCTCAGACTGCTATGGGGGATTCTTTCTTTCTTTCCTTTATTTTTATTTTTATGGTGGGCACAGGGTATTTTGAAGCTGCTGTTAACACCTTTACCTTACTGCAAAATATTTCTTTTTGTTGCTATTTAATTCCTAATGCCTTTTAGAACACATTGCTGACAAATTTTGAACACAACCAATCCCTCTCTGTTTCTGTATTAATACCCTTATTGTGTGGCTTACAATTGGCAATGAAATTGGGAATGCAGCTCTGACCATTCAAAATCTGAAAAAAATTGGATTTTGTGTCTTGGCCGTAGGGATAAACATTTTCAATCTTCTGAAGAGATTGGGTGTTAATGAAATGTAAATTTTTAAATAGGTAGCATACATGCTTATTATAACGGATTAGCATGCAGTGCAATGGTCTTCTACCAAGAACAAGGATTAATATTCGAATAGAATGCAAAGCACATTCGTTTGAATGCATCATAGAGCTACCAAGACAGCCAGAACTTAAGAGACCAATATCCCAGAAGGAAAGCACAGATGTGTGATTCCAATAGTGAGAGTCAGTCTTTCTCTCAAGGCATTTGGAAAAGTAACCTCAGACTTAAACTCAATTCTCCAAAAAAAAAAAAAAAAAA
>NC_048219.1:102182026-102265834 GCF_002007445.2 Ailuropoda melanoleuca | reverse complement strand
CCCCAAAAAAAAAAAAAAAAAAAAGGGAAACACTTTTCAATCATTTTGTAAGACAGAAAGTATCCTAATATCAGAACCTCATGAGGTTGTAACAAGGGAAAAAATTCAAGTCAATCTCTCTCATGAACATAGATACAAAACACTAAATAAAATATTAGAAAATGGCTCAATAATGAATACAAAGATGTAATGTAATCCAGTTGAAGTTAAATCATATTAAAATGCGTGTAACTAAAGTATATATCAATAATACAAGGTTGGTTTAAATTTGAAAATTATCAAATTATCTCCTTTGTCCTAAATGAAGCAGGAAAATTGTGTGATTGTGTCAATAAAAAGGAAAAATCATACCCATGCCATTTATGAAATTAATTCCAGATGAAGTATACATCTAAATGTGATTAATAAAAAAATAATGGTTTCGAAAGATAGAATATGATAACATTCTAATGACCATTGGGAAGGTACAAATAAGCAAGAACCATGGAGAAAAAGGTGATAAATTTAGACTGCTTAACATTAAGAATTTTTATTACTTGAAAAACTGTGTCAAGAGAGTAGAAAGGCAAGGTAAGCCAGAGCAGAGGAAGATATAGAAACTACATATATTTGACAAAGCCCTTGATCCCATAATTCGTAAGGAAGTCCTACAGGTCAATTAAAAGAGACAACAAGGAAAATCCAAATAGAATATGAACAATACTTGAATAGACATGTCACAAAATGGGATACCCAAATAGTCAACAAACATATTAAATGTGCAAAAGCAAAATGTGAGTAACTTCAGTAACCATCAAGACATATGAGTAATATCCACAAGAAGACGTCATCATTAAACCATCAAAATGGTAAAGTGACAAAAGATATTAAATATTCGCAAGAATACGAAGCAACAGCAGCTCTCAGAATTTGCTGGCTGCAGTATATGCATTATAATAATGACTTGGAAAAACCATTACTAGTATCTTTAAAGGAAACCTTAGACATAAATTATGACTCAACATTTCCATTTGTAAGGAGGTACACAGTACAAATGTGTCCCTATGGGAATCAAAGGATGTATACAAGCATGTTTACAGTAACACTTTTTAATAACCTTAAATTGCTAACAACTCCAGCATTCAACAGAATTAAAAGGGGTGAAAAGCAGTGTTCTATTCATACACTGAAATATTACACAGCAACAGGAACAAACTATTGTTTCTCACAACAACATAAATAAATATCAAAACACAATATTGAAAGAAGCAAGCCAGACCCAAATGAACACAGAGAAGAAAAATTAATCTGTGGAAACAGAAGTCAGAAAAGTGTTTCTCTTTGAGGGGAAGTTGTGACCAGAAGGACACAGGAGGGCATTTCCGGGATGTTGGTAATTCTGTTCTGGAATGTTGGTTGCTCTGACCTCACTGCATATGAGCATTCGCTTTGTGAAAACCCAGAGTGCTGCTCACTAATGATTAGGGCTCCTGTTGCTTGTGTGCTGGGGTTTGGCTGCCATGTTCTGGCAGGACATTTTCTTTTTATTCCAGGACCAAGGCAGAAGGAGGAGGCCCTTATTGGATATGCCAGTCTCGTCATGAAGGGAAAAAGAGCAAGAGTTGTACAATCATGCGATGTATCTTCACACTGCAGCTCAGGGGAGGAATAGGCCATGCCCACTTACTTATCATGCCCCGAGCAAGTCACAAGGCCAAGTCTTATGTCAGTGGGGCAGAAAGAACAATCATTGCACTGGGAAGAAGTCTGTACTGAAGGGGAGAAAATATTTTTACAAATACTACAATTTTCCCCTAATGATTTTCTTTTTGGCAGAGTAATTCCACACTTAAGCAGCAAACTGTTTCTTTCTTGATAAATTTCAACTGGAACAAAGTTTAAAAAAATGGTTTTTAAGAATTCCCTAAAATTCCCAAAGAAATTATATGAAATTGATTCCAAATAAAACTGTTTGTAAATCTGCGCAGTAAGATTTTTCTTATAACAAGATTTACAAATGTCCAATTAATGTCTCTCATCTATCTACTAAAACTGAATCACTAATCCTACTAAATTGCAACCTTAGAACTATTTTGGAATCTACCTTTATTCTGACCCTAGAGTGTTACTTGTAAAACCACTGTAGAAATTTTTGTTTGAGTCATTAAACCATTCTTCTCCCTGACAAAAGTTTCAAATAGTACATATGCACACGTTTATCCATTTCAATGCAAATGGCTCAGATTAGGTTATTTACAACGGGAATTCTTTAAATCATGGCTAATTTTAAAAAGCAAGTTTCATATTTCTGATAAATAAATAAGATCGAATACAATCAAGATTACTTTGTATTGTCATGAGATAGTTCTTTGAAATAGTGTATATATGAAGAATGGTGTTTGTCAGTGTGGGGGCTGGGAGATGCTAATATTTATGGAAGACCTACTGTGTGTCAGGCATCCTGTTAAGCTCTTTTTGCACACTATCTCATGTTTCTCACAGTTAGTGGAACGAAATTCTTTTTATATAGATAACATTGATGGTGGATCACTTTAATGTCCCCAATAGTCCTGCCAAATATTTACTTAAATCTTACCCAGACCGCACAACTATTAACCCAAAACCTACAGTCCTCTCTGACAAATCACTCACTCCTTCTTTCATCCATTCTTTATCAATATTTGGAAACTCCAAAGTATCCTATCAGTGCCAACAAATAATAATAATCCAAACAGACTGCAATAAGCCATGCATACTAATTGCCATTTCAGTTTCAGTTCCTTGTTATCTATATATTCCTCTCCGGACAATAAAAGAAACTTGTAAGTAAGCCATTATAGAAGTGGCTCATCACTGGTGCACAGCGAGTTATACATAATTTGTTGTAGCGTCATTTAAGACCTCTTCATTAACCATTGTCAAAGCTTAGAAAGTGAAGGTGGTAAAAACAATGCCGCTCCGTGTGCGTGTGTGTGTATGTGTGTGCATTATGTGGGTACAGCCTCACAAAGGGGTTTGGGATAAAGATCTTGAACGGACAGATAGGAGGACCCATCAATAACCAGGTAGCTTAGTAACCCAGGCCATCATAAGCATACCAGCTGCTTGGCATTACTTACTTTAATTTAGAGCAGAGATAGATAGAAGGGTTGATGGGAGTTAGAATGGCCCAGAAATTCATTTACTTGCACCTGAATTAGCAGAGTTTCAACTAGAAAAGAATGACTCATGGACACTTGCTTCTGACTTCATGGCTTAGTCTGTATTCCTTAATAAATGATGTATTAAAAACTCAACTTTAACATGTTTTCAAATGATTTCAGGAAGGAGGAGAAAAAGGACAAAGAGGAGAAGGAGGAGGAAAGAGAACTGATAATAACAGTAATCTCCAGGCAACGGTCCAAGCTGTCATTGGCTCATTACTGATTTGGGTCATTCATTCTGATCTATACCAGTGCACACACCATCATATGTCTATCTCTACACTAACTCATTACATATATCGATGCTCTTCCATTTCATTATTTCAAGGAACGGCACAGCATCTATGGCTATGGTCTCAGTCTTCCCATTCAATCTTAGAACAACATAAAAATTCAGAGACAAGGGATCAAAATAGACCTCTTATTGATTGATTTTTCCAATAGGAGGACACAGAGCTTAGATGTCTGGATGGCGCTTCAAAACATTCTTACGTTACACAATAGAGTCAATCTTCACTTTTATTTGTATAAGTGCTTAATTAGGACAACGTGGCTGTTGTTGTATCAGAAGAGTTCCATTTTCTAAATGAGTCTTTCAACTTTAATTCATGCCAAGATTATTCCCATTGTGGAGCATTCTTACAATCTCATGGCTATGTCTGGTGCTTCTGACATGTTTGCATCTCAGAAAGGTACTAGGCGATTCTAGCTGAATTAGCACATCACTCTAAATTGTACCGTTTCTTGACACTTCTGTACCCCAAAACACTCACCTTTTCAATAATTCTGTTTAGGGCCAGATGTATAGATAAATACACATAGACATATAGAGAGTAAAGGAGGGACAGTAAAGTATCCTCCAGACTGATAAGGCATTTCGAGATTGAAAAACGAAGCAAGCCACTCCGTACTATTTACAGAGTTTTTATTCAGGGTAACTTACTGACGGGAGCATCAGGCAAACCATAGTCCAGGTGCTTTGCAGCTATTCTCCACAAAGTCTGGATTTAACCCATAGCTTTTACAGAGCCAGGGCCACCGGGGTGAGTTCAAAGGGTAGTTATGTGGGGGTGGTGCCATCTGTGCCCCAGAGGGAAGATGAGAACAAGCCTTCCCACATTCTAGTCAGGGCATATATTAACCTCCAAGGGGCTTGGACCCTGTAGCCCAATGGGAGGTCGTCGTGTGTGCAGGAACAAGATGGAGGGTCAAAGATGGAGTCAGTATCGTCAGCAGTCTTACAGTTACAGAATGTTTAGGTAAGATTCTTTGATTTTTAACCTGTCAGCACCAACAAAACTTATTGTTTCATTTTGGAAAAGGCAATAAATTGTCAGGAAATATAAAGCTTCTTTTTGCTTTTGGATCTGTGATTTTAATTAAAAATAACCTGTCACCATTTATTTTCATTTGCTGAACACTGGTCATAGTGATAAATGCTTTTGTATAGATTACAGTATCTCATTTAATCCTCAAAGCTAGTCTATTAGAGGAAGACCAATCATTGCAGTAAGTGAAGTGAAAATATTTAAAAATGACACAAAACGTCATGACATGTTATTAATAAGATAACAGGATGACCAATATAAGTTTGTGTGGTTAATCTGGTGGAAGTCTGAGCTGGTGGTGGGGTTGAGAGAGGTTGTTCCAACTACAACCTGACTCTCTACGGGTTCAGCCTGGAGTTTGGCGCCACCTGCAGGTGGTTATTATTTCCAGCTGTTGAGTAATAGGACCCTTGCAGTCCATCTAGAAATGGATCCCTCAGTGAGTTATTAGCCCTATTCAGAGGTATTAGGACTCACCCACTGTTCCTTTCCCAACCATCTTAGGATGTAAGAATTTTAGCCTATACCTATTGGAGAAGAGAACTGAAAGAGGACTTGATCTAATCTTCAGCATGTGGTATGCATGGCAGCTTGGGACACGGTATCACAAAATTTTAATGTATTTGCATTTTGAGGAGTGAGTAATTTTTAAAGATTCTTTGTGGCTCTTAAGAGGTGGATCTTCAGTGGGAACCCAGGCTGTAGATCATGCTGGGAAAGAAGGAAATTTGTCCAAGCCAACATAGCTATTAATGCCAAAGCCTAGATTAAACCAAAGTTGGTTTCCCTACCAAGTCTATACTAAACTACCCAGGAAGTGAGATGAGGAAGAAATCAAGAAATCACGTATATTTAAAAATTAGTGATTCATATGCCATACTTCATTTGGAAATTCTTGGTCCAGAAACAGTAACTATCATTTGTAGAGGGCCTACTATGGTTTAGGGCCTGTTGGGAAAATTTGCAGAAGTAAAACAGCCAAAGCCTGTGATCTAGTATAAGACCTCATTTAGGAAACTGAACACATAGGGAGCTCTCACCAAATGGACATTTCTTTCCTTCTCTTCTGTTATCTCAAAAATTTTAAATTATTGTACTTAAATAATTATTTTAAAGAGTTTTATCTCAGCACTCTTCCTCTTACAACTGAATAATCTGGTCTGTGAGGAATTAAATAATCTTGCCAATTCACAGTGTGTTCCAGAGCAAGGGATGAATGTACGTTAATTCTGAAGCCCATAAGCTTCCTTGAGTGCAATCCCACTTCTTCCCCTTATGCTGCTAAGGGAAAGAAACTCATGATAGGATATTGCTTTTATTGTCTTTATTTAAATCTTCAATTTCCCCTTTCGAAAAGCAGGCAAGACAATAGGTAAGGTGGCAATTGTTGTTCACGAAAGGTAAAAGAAAGAAA
This sequence comes from Ailuropoda melanoleuca, assembly GCF_002007445.2. Classification (NCBI taxonomy): domain Eukaryota; kingdom Metazoa; phylum Chordata; class Mammalia; order Carnivora; family Ursidae; genus Ailuropoda; species Ailuropoda melanoleuca. The sequence continues at coordinate 102,259,910 of NC_048219.1, read as the reverse complement.
CAGGCTGGTCTAATCACTCATAGAAGAACACATTGCCTGCCTTTCTGCCAATGAAGTGTTGCCAAGGCAGCCTCATTTTCTTTTCTGTTAGAAGAAGCAATTCAGCCACAAGAGGATAGATGTTTTCAGGGCTGATAATCTACTGGTTGGTCTAGGAGGAGGGTTCTTCAAGGACCACGGGTACAAATACTATGTAGCGAAGAATCAAGGGGATATACCGGAAATACCCTAAAAGAGAAGCATAAATAAAATGGGATTTGAAGGCTTTTCTTTTCTTATTTAGTATTTAATGTTATTTGGGACAAGTCAGAAATTAAAAACAGCAACAACCAAGCTCTACACAACAATCTTGATAGATCTTGACACTCTTGAGACCACCGTGGCTTCCTGCAGGCTATTCCAACCTGAGTGATGAGTCACCTTAAAGACAATGCCCCAAAACGCTCTTTCCGAGAAGGAAAACAAATACATTTTAAAAACCATTCCAAGACAATTTTATAAGAGAGAGAAAGAGAGGGAGAAAGAGGTGTGTGTTTCTATCAATGAAGATTGACTTTGTATAATAAAATTCTCACATGGCCTCCATAACAAATATCTTCAACTCTGATTTTCATGCATTCATACATGTTCATTCTTGGCTAGAGTCTCTCAACATTTAAAGCATCAGTTTTGTTCTAGGCATCATCCTAAGCATAGGGAAATACAACATTGAAGAAATATGGTTCTACGATTTGCAACTGAGCACAGGTTATTAGGGCAGATAGACAGGAAAATTAACAAGTTTGAGACAGTCAGGTAAGCTCTGTCTACAATTATGGATATGATGCCAGAGAAGCCCAGTGAAGAGGTATTTAAATCAAACATAGATCTGTGTGTGTGTGTGTGTGTGTGTGTGTGTGTGTCTAAGAAAGATTATCAAGAAATTAAATATTGAAGACAAGTAGGAGAGAACCATATGTGTTATTGTTAGGAGTGGAAGGAATTCATTGCAAGCAAAGACAATAGCTGGTCCAAAGGCAGGGAACAGTATGATGTTTGGAAAGCCACAAAAAACTTGGTCTGCTCCATCTGCCAAAAGGGTATTCAGAGTCACATCTCTAGTTAAGTAAAATCATACAATTCATTAATTTTACAGCCTTGCTCCTGTCTTTGGATTTTTCATAGCTTGCTTTGGTTTTGTTTGTTTCTCTTTGAGACGAAAACTGGTTGACCTTTGGAAGAGAGAAAGGGATATTTATATGCATTGGCAATCGACCTGTCTCAAAGTCAAAGCCGCGCAGAGGTTATCTTACAGAGCTTTACAAATTTAGTTAGCGCATTGTTTACTGTAGTAACATTTCTACTTTGCCTGTAGCATTTTTACATTGCCTTGACCTTTATATAACACTTTAATATTCATATTTGGTGGGTGAACTATCACAGCTCTATAGAGTTTTAAAGCTGCTAATCTGATCAGTTCTCTCTATTCTTCTCACCTTCTTCATTTTAGCCATTCCACTGACAGCAAAAGAAGAAACAGATTTAATTTAAATTTTGTACAATTCAGGACTGATGACCCAAGGGAATATTCAGGGCATGTCTTCCTTTCAACATGAATATTGTGGATAAAGAAATTCAAATGAATACAGTAATTCATAGTATGAACTCAGGTCCATCAATCAATAATTATTGCTTACTTTCAACCCTATGCAGGCAATGTACTAGGTGCTGAGGCCAGTGAATTCATGTGATTCCCATTGTGAATAACCCTCAATCTGATTAAAAATATACAACATATAAATTAATTCATTATTTTATTGATTCACCCAATAAACATTTCCAGAGTACATTCGCTGTGGTACATAGTAGAGACACAACAGTGAATAGGACATAGACATTACCTTCAAGGAGCTTGTATGTTTTCGTATGGAGGATGCTGACAAGTTAAAAGAAAATTGCAATACACTGTGACAATTATTAGTATAAAAATAAGCACAGGGTCACCAAAAATAATCTTGGAAGCTCAAGAAAAGCTCTCTAAAGAATGTGACTTCTTAGGAATCAAGTGGTTTCCTAGTCTATGAAGGAAGGAAGGAGTGTTCCAGCCTGTTAGTTATAGCCCCTAAAATTAATTTTTTGAAGCTCTAATCTCAGAATATGACTATATTTAGAAATAGAACATTTAAAGAGATGATTAAATTAAAATGGGGCCATTACAGTAGGCCCTAATCCAATTTAAGAAAAGAAAACCCAGGGACTCCTGGGTGGCTCAGTCAGTTAAGCCTCTGTCTTTGGCTCAGGTTATGATCCCAGGGTTCTGGAATCAAGCCCCACATTGGGCTCCTTGCTCAGCAGGGAGCCTGCCGCTCCCCCTGCTTGTGCTCTCCCTCTCTCTCTCTCTCTGTCTGATTAATAAAATCTTCAAAAAAACAAAAAGAGGAAACAGAGTTGCTAGGAGCACATTCACTGAGTAAAACCCATGTGAGGACACACTCCGATCACAGCCATCCACCCGGAAGCCAAGGGGAGAGGCCCCTGGACAAAACAAGACTCCCAAACCTTGATCTCGGACAGCCAGCCTACAGAACGGTGAGAATATTAAATTCTGTTGTGTAAGCCATACAGCCTGTGGCACTTTGTTACGGCAGCCCTCACAAATGAACACACAGGCATTGGGAACAGCATGTTCAAAGACTCAGAATTAAGTTAGTACTTAGCTTGATGCAGGACCTGAGAGTAGGGATTATAGCTACACGTGCTTTAAACTCCTGAAGGGTGTGTGTGTATGTGTGTGTGTGTGTGTGTGTGTGTGTGTGTGAAAACTCATGAAGCCCAATCAACAAAGAGCCTTGGGTGAAGGATTGGACATGGAATCAGTCGGACAGAGAGAATGATGGCCAGCTTGGGCTCGCAGTGTCCGCTGTAGCAGAAGCGGGGGCATTATTGACGCTGGAATCGGCGATGTCAGTGCCCAGGTGCCAGGAAGCAGAGAAGGGACCAAACATAAAACACAGGGGTCTGTGAAGTAGAGATGCAAGATGCATTTCCTGGTCTGGATGGGTTCTCAGGGTCATGGTGATGTCCCCGTGCACCAAGGTATAGCAGGAAGATAGAAAACCAAAACCCAATTATTTGAGCACTTGGAGCTCTATGAAAGTGTCTAGGAAATGACAGTGCTTCAGACCTTCCAGTGATCTCTCCCCATTTCTCTGTCACCTCTTCCCCAGGGTTTCATTCTTGGTTCTCCTATCTTCATTTTTCAGACTCATTCCCGTGAGATCTTCAAATGTCATGCATACGCTCATGACTCCCGAATAAATAATTTAAGCCTAGACATTTCTCTATAACTCAAGACCCACCTATCCAACTGTGTATCTGCTATTTCCCCATAGAGTTCTAATAGTCATCTCCTTAATGTGTGACTTCCTCCCCATCCCCCAAATCCTGCTGCAAGCCCCGTCACCCTCACTACCACTGGTGTCACTTTGTTACTTACAGAAGTTCAACCCAGAAACCTCACATTGTCCTTGGGTTTTAGCTGTCATTCACACCCCAAATCTAGGCCATCAGTAAATTGGGGGGGGGGCTTTACCTTCAAATCATATCTGGAATCCCCCCATTTCTCAGTAGCCCCACTCCTGTGCCCCAATCTAAACCAATAGCATCCCTTACTGGATTATTGCTGACTGGCCTCCCTCTTTTTATCCTTGTCTTCCCTGTGGTTATTCTCATGACAGCAGCCTGAACCATCCTTATGAAAGTTTCTAAACCCTAGCATTATTGACACTTTGAACCAGATGACACTTTGTTGTGCGTGTGTTGGGGGTGATATCCTGTCTAGCATAGGATATTAATTCAGCAGCATCCCTGGCCTCCACCCTCTAGGTACCAGTAGCATCTCTCTTCACAATTGTGACAATAAAAAATGTCTCCAGATATTGCCAAATGTCCCTTGGTGGGCAAATTTGTCCTTGGTTGTGAACTACTGAGATAAATCAAATCATAAGATTAAAAAAAATCAGGATAAAAGCCTTAGTCCTCACAAGGAATTGTAAAGCCTTCTGTCCTCTCTGCATCCCCAGCCCTTTACCTTTTTTTGCTCATCTTTCACCTTTTGCTCCAAACCCACTGGTCCCCTTATTGTTCTGTTCCATGGAATTCAGGCCTGCTCCTGCCATGGGGTCTTTGCCAGGTATAGCTCACCCCTCACCTCTTTCAAGTCTTGGCTCAATTGTCACATTATAAATGAGGCTTCCCTGATCACTCAATGTGAAATCACAATCTAATGCTGTGGCCTCTATGGCGCTAACATCTACTGACCTCTCCTAATTTTGCTTTTCCGTATCACTTTCTAACATCTTTAACTTACTGATTCAATCATTAGTCATTTACAGAAGACCTACTTTCTAGTAGACACCAGTCTGCGCTCCTGGGGTTTAAGAGTAAATAAAATACAGATCCTAGATTCTAGGTAGGGGAAACAGACATTACACAAATCAACCAATAAAATATGTAATATGTCAGATGGTGCTGTGCTTTTGAAAAACAGAAGGCAGGCAAGGGGGTGACGAGTCCTGGTAGGGCATTGCAATTTTAAGTAGGATAGTGAAGGAGACCTCGCGGTGCCTTTGAAATCTGAAAAATCCTTAAGCTTTATATTTCTTTTCTAAAATGTTACCTATTCTTCTCCATAAGCTCCATGAGGTCAACAATTTTTTTTTCTGATTTTGATCCCCATGACAACTCTACCAACTTGAATAGAGCTTGAAATCTAGTAGGTGCTCAATGGCTATTTCTTAATTTTTTCTTGAATCAAAGAAAATGATTTGTGTCATAAAATCTTTATAATTTTGTTTGAATGGTATGGAGGAAAAGACGTTCAACCTGGAAACATGTCTTTCATTTCTTGCATGAGTCTGTTATGGATGTATCCCAGACAGTTGGCTTTAGGATTATGTCTACAGGGAAAGAGAACAGCAACATAAAATAACATGGTAACCATGCAGTGTTTTCAAGATAGAGATAAGACAGTCCATTTCAGATGGCCAGAGAAGGGATTTAAAATGTGCCTTGAAGGAAAGGTTGGTTTCCATTCCAAAGACAAAGAACATAGTGAACCAAATTTTATCAGAACTCCACTTTGAAATTGTTCCCATGCATTCACCAGCCTCTTGCCTCCTTGACTTATGACTAATGTGACTCAGGTGACCATGGATGTTACTGCCCAGCCCAGGATACTTTTGCAGTTAAAAGGACCATATTAATAACTCTATCAGGGCAATGGTACAATTTCAGACTGTTACAGGCAAGCCTTATTCATATTATTATAGACCTTACTGCTACTCCCTCTCATTGTTGTTTCTTCTTTGATACGTTTTCCATCATGTATATGTCCCTGTGTTGGCTTCTAGCTCCATGACAGAGGGATGAGGTCCTTCCTCTGCCCAGCCCTCATGCCCCATCATTCCATTGATGGGGAACAGAACAGAGTTCCCCTGTGTTAGTTGTTAGTTCAAAAGAATGCCAATGGACATAGTTTGAGGCGACATATTCTGATCCCCTTTAAAAGAATCAGTGGGAGATCTAGTTCTCACAAGGAGGCACAGGAGTGAAAGGAAAGAATGTGGGTTTTGAGCCAAACTAAGTTCTGACACGTGAGCAAAGCTTTGTTGAGACTAAATTAAAATGTGAATCTCTAGGAGCCTCCGCTTGTGACTCCTAGCAGAGCGGCACTTACTCCAGCTCCAGGGGCAGCAGGAAGAAAGGCCCGGTGTCAGGGATTCCAGGGTGAATTCCAAGCAGAACTTTCCAGAAAGCACAAGAGTACATTCCCTGCTCTTTCAGAAGAAGGAAAAGGATTCCCACTGTCTGCCAAATACATTGCTCACTGTTTTATGCCTCCGTTTTTGTGTTTTGGGGGCTTGAAACACCCTCATCAACTTCTCATAACATAAATTTCAAGATGAAGTTGAAAGGTCACCCCCTCAATGGAGACCTTTTTAGCTTCCTCCAGTGAGTTTCCCCATTCATCAACATCGACACCCAATTAATAGAGAAGTATGGTCTTGGACTTTGCATATACCTCCATGAAATGACTCATTATTTCTAGGAATTTCCCCCTCGTCCTTCTTCTCCATTGCCTTCCTATGCCCATCTCTAGTCTGAAGGACAATTTCAATCGCACTTTTATGATTTTGATCCAAAGTATTAAAAAAATAGGCAATAGTAACTTGTTGACCAACTCTGTCCAACCTTTGCCTTCTGACATCCATCCATCTCTCCATCTTCTCCTCCAAACTTTACCAAGCACAAAGCTCTAGCACCTCTCCACATAACACGGCACACCAGCTCCATCTCTTCTCCATGGTTCTTTATGCTAAAAATGCAAAAACAGAATCCTAGCTAGATGGTGGCAACAATCAAGACCTAGAAAGGGAATGTTTTCCAAAGGGAAAGAAAAGTAAGGAGCAGAAACATTGTATTTTCTAACTTTCAAGATAAAGCTACAAAACTGTGGGAGTTTAAGAAAATGAGATAAAAAAGTACTTGACTAGAGTCTCCCCAAATGGCTTTTGAAGAGATTCAGTGTATTTGGATAAAAGCTTTTAGGCTTTAACGGCCTTTCAGAGCATGGACCTGGTGAAGAGGGTGCCATCGGTGTGTGATTAGGTAAGCTGATTTAAAGTACACACAACCTGTTAGAGCACACTGAATACATTCACTGGCTAAATGAGTCATTTTCTTCAAATAATGTTTTATTTGTTTCACCTCCATTGTAGATTTTGCCAGTAAATTGTCTTAGGCCATAGCAGAGATTGGTATTGTGTGATTTTTAGTAATCATCCCAGATATGTTGTGAATTTTTTCAAATTGTATTTCTTAATATGGTTATGGAGTTCACATGCACGAATTTTAGTGCGTGAGCAGGCTTTGTGATGGAGTCACCATAACTTTTTGTAAATAACCCAAAATAAAAATCTCTGGAGTTTTTTTCACCCTTCCCCTTCCCAAAGGAGAAATGACTTTAGTGCTGTGTGATGACAATAATGTTACATGGAATAATCCTTCGTGAAAAACACTCAACTATGTATAGAAGCATATTTGGAACATTTTTCAGTGCTAAATCATGAGTAAACCAACAGATTCATGGCTTTAGAATTTACAGAGCTTTGTGTTAAAATTCCTAATACCTCCACTTGCAAATAGTGCCCTTAAGTTTTCTGTGACTCTCTGTTGCTTGTTAAACTCTATGTAATCTGAGGACTAGGGGGATATCTATCTGAAGTTACTTTCTGTGAAGTACAGTGCCATGTACAGAGCTTCACCTGAGGACTTCATTATCAAAAAACCAGTAAATAACTGTTAACGCAGGTTGAGAAGTCCTGCACTGATAGGTACTCATAATGGAAGGAATGTTGGCAAAGGCATGACTGGGTGGAGGGGAAGGGATGAGTATGGACAGGGAACAAAGAAATAATTTTTACCAGAATATTTAAGGGGAGAACAGGTCCTCCAAGATATAAAGAAGAAAGAAGAGTTTTCTTGGATACCCGAATAGCACCAACAGGGCTTGGCGGCGTAAAAGGATTTGGTAAATTGAAGATTCAAAATTAATGGGTCAACAGTAGGGCAGTGAGACATGAGTAGAGAGACATCACATGCTTGGCCAAGTTGTGAGACCTATCTGAATAAGTCAAGGAGTTTGTTGTTTTTCTACAGATAAGAAGAGCCCAGAGAAGAATTCTAATCAGCAGAAGGTTCATAGTGTCTGGTTTGTCTTAAATGGTAATGATATCCTACTTTACACCAAATCCCATGTTGGATAAAAGGTTTATTCTAATGATAGAATAGGAAGTAAAAGCCACAATCACTGCGTCTTCATTGCTGCAGTCTTTTTTTTTTTTGCACATCTTCAAATAGATAGTTTTTGTTGTTGTTCTTTCTAATTTATCAGGGATTCTTGAAAGATGCATTCACTTGTGAGTCAGGCATCATGTGTTATATTCAGGTGAGAAAAGGCAATTAGTAACTAAATTGACACAACAAAACAAAACCTACCTGAGATATTATATACTGGAAACTAATTTAGTGATATATGTCAATTATATCTCAACTAAAAAACGCCAAAAGTAATATGGAGATACTTTATTGAGGATAACAGCAACTGTGGTATGGGATGGAAGAGTAACACATATAGATATATAAAGCCTGTGATTTAGAGACATATGATTTAAAATGAATTATATATTTTTCATAGACTTAAAAAAAAAACCCTGGTGGTCCTAGGGGCATTAGAGAATTTAACACCTGTGGAGTGGTTCCCACTCTTTTTCTTTCTTTCTTTTTTATATTTTGGCAGTTGGATGTCAGATCAAATGCTGCGCAGTAATATCACAAATGCTATCTCAAAATAGGAAATTTAGATCAGTCCTTAAAAATTGTCCAGTTGTGCCGTTTGGGGGTGGGGAGCACAACCCTGTAAAGTCCCATCTCTTTGCCCCTATTCAGCCACACATAGCCCAGATATACAAATGATGGAGCCCAGATGTTCAGTGGGAAAGAGACAAGTGGTCAGTCCTACAGTGCTGAGATTCCACTTGCATGCTTTCTCTATCATTTTTTTTTTATGTACAATACTCACTATGACTCATTAGCCTGAATTTTGCTTCATGTAGCCCACATAGACCCTTGATGTTTGTAACTCTCTTGGCTTTCAGTTTTATAGTACTTCCTAAGTCAATTCTGATGCCATGTCATATTGCTAGATGGTTTATTTCTTCCTAGGGACACTAGTGCAGCTGAGATAGTCTATGTATTGGGGCAATGTTAGCTGTTCTCATTCCCTATGTTGTTCAGTGCAGAAGTTCTCATGAGCCCACACTTCTCACCCCAATTTGTTATTGCAATAGTTGTTTAAAGTCATTGCTAAAGATACTATATTGTAAGAACTCGAAAACATTTGACAAAAACTTATACCTCAAGAGAAGTTTTGAAGAGAGTTTGTTCACAGGTTCTAATCAATTTTACCCAGAGACTTAAAGAGAAAGATTAGGGTAAGTTCAAAAACGGAAACCGCTTACAAGCAGATTAATGCAGCGTTTTGTCTATCATCATCATCATCCTCACCATCACCAGCATCATTATCCTCACTATTAACATATTTCCCCATACCAGTACTCAGAGACACAAATTGAAACAAAAATAAGGTATCACTGAGCAAAAGTTTAAAGAATAATACTGCTCAGTGCTCTATGAGTTCAGAAAATATGTACTTCTCCCATGCTGGAGAAAGGGTAAAATTGAAAATCCTATAGAAAAAAATAATAGAAAGTGTAATAAGAATGGTGAAATGTTCATACCCTTCGAGCCAATGATGTTATTTGTAGAAAATCTCAAAAAACATTTGTATTTTAAAAAAGATTTGTTACATATATAAAATGATCATTCCAGTATTACTGATATGGGGAAAATGACATAATCCAAGTGTTTAACAATAAAGGATTGGTTAAATAAATTATAGCAAACCCAATCATGAGTATTAATATGATAAAGTTCTTGAGATGGTGGCATATTTAGAAAGATATAGTATTCTACACACATGAAAATAATTTTAAGATGTGTGTGTTTTTATGCAAATTGTCTATCTGAAAAGTAATACACCACCATCTTAGCAGTGGCTGTCTTTTGGGTAGTAGAATTTTGGGTGATTTCTTTTCCTCCTTTAATAACTCTATATTGTCCAAATGTTTCACAATGACCATGGATTGCTTCACCTGGAAAAAAAGACAATGAGAAATTGTAAAGGACTCTTGAAGACATTTGTATAGTTATAAGAACCATTTGCTAGCTGACTATTGTCTAAATACCAATGCATGGCTTGGTCAACACAAAACCATTGGTTCACTCAAGAGTAATTCTCTAACAAGGCTTACAAGAGTCAGCACTGTACATTTGTTTGTTACATAAACTGTATGGTATGAAAAGGCAAGTATCTACTCATACAGGGATTGTAGAGAGTCCTTGAAGCCTTTTGTAAGTTTTTAAGCTTAAAGAATCTCACTCCTCCAGCATGCTGAAAATACCGAAGCAGCTCATGCTTCATTCCCAGAGAGCTAATGAGTATGATATGGGGGCTGAGGGCGGGTATTTTTTTAAATTCCTCAGATATTTTGTAAAGATTTTATTTATTTATTTATTTGAGAGAGAGAGAGAGAGCGAGAGAGAGAGAGAGCATGAGCAGAGGGGAAGGGTAAAGGGAGAGGGAGAAGCAGATTCCCCACTGAGCAGGGAGCCCAATGGGGGAATTGATGCCAGGACCCTGAGACCATGACCTGAGCCAAAGGCAGACACTTAACTGACTGATCCACTCATGTGCCCTCCTCAGACATTTTTAATGTGCAGCCTGAGTTGTTAATCTGGGGTATAGACAAGGCTGTTCAAAGTGCAGTGTTGGCCCTAAACAGTTCCTTTCAGTCTACAGCCAGATTCACTCATAATTTAAGAATGAGATGAGTTCTGAAATTGAGAGTCAGCATTTAGAAATGTTTACAGCAATATGATATTGCTGTGACATTCAAGTGAGCAATCAGTGAATACCACTCATTAAACAAGGTATAGACCAGTCTGGGTGCTTTTGAGGTCACTTGATGAATCACGTGACCAGCATATCTGTTATGTGCAAATGCCACTATCAGTTCATGATGAAGTGAAAAAAATAAAAAATAAAAACTAGTCCATTAATGTGCAGGGTTTAATGTGCCTAATTTCCCAGTTACCTTGTAAGTTATTGACTATCCCTCACAGAATTTAGCACAAACTATACCTAGAGCAGGCACTCCAGATGTCTCTTGAATTGTAATGAATGATAGTTTAATGTTTCTTCCATTTAAGAAATTAATTGAATTTTAACTGGGGCCATTTGTGTCATGATGTCTTTACAATGAAATAACTTACTTAGGATAGTGGAGGTCTCCAATACTGCAGTTAGACTGGCTTGAGATATATTTTGCAGCAGAATAAGCTGTTTAATGTCCTTTAGATGATCTTATGTCTCTTCTTTTACCTGGTTGACCTACTTGTAATGACCCTTACTGGCCCAGATCTACTGCCTCTCTAGCAGTGAGAAACTGCGTTAATTACATCAGTGGCACACTTAAGACTACGGCTCACTTATCTCAACCTTTTTTTTTTTTTAAAGATTTTATTTATTTATCTGACAGAGATAGAGACAGCCAGCGAGAGAGGGAACACAAGCAGGGGGAGTGGGAGAGGAAGAAGCAGGCTCACAGCAGAAGAGCCTGATGTGGCTCGATCCCATAATGCCGGGATCACGCCCTGAGCCGAAGGCAGACGCTTAACCGCTGTGCCACCCAGGCGCCCCTCACTTTTCTCAACCTTGTAGAGATTATACATAGACCTACACTTAGCTCTGTCTAACCAAGACTCTCCTTCCCTCTCTCATTTTTTGGGCATTTGAGGTTAGAAGCTATTTACCAAGCACTAAAAACTAGATTGTTGAAATGGCACATTTTGCAGAAAAAACATCTACTGTTCCAACCTGAGAAGCTTGTTTGGAACTAAGATAACACTGTCAACGATATCCAAGACTGGGTCTTCATGAACCAATTTTGCAATTTGCCCAGGCTAAAATTGTCCGCAATTATCAGCCTAAGTCAGACACAATAATTGGCTCCATAACCGTAACTGACGGATATAGGTAAGGATAGCTATCATTGTCAGCAAAGACAACAAAGATTAGTTTTATGAAATAGTTTGAAAAAGCTAAAGACAGGAACAGCTTGTTATAATGAAATTTCCTTGAAATCCTACTAATAGATAATGAAGAAAAAGGAGTTTCACATGGTTGAATAATGTTAGCAAAGACAGAGAGGTGGGGAAGGTGGATGGTTTAGTTAAGAAATTCTGGATAAATAAGTCTGGCTGAGAAAGGGCTTCTAGGCTTCCTGAGGAATGTGTTGTGAGATAACTAAAAAAAAAAAAATAGGGTCTTCTGAGAATGTTAAAGAAGAAATTATTCTGACACTTGCTGAAATGGTAAAGAAGACTTTATGTAAGACAGTTTCAATAGGCGTTAAGACTACTGCAGTCTGGGAGACAGATGGAGTTCAATTCTAAATACAACAAGGACAAGGGGGGATTTACAGCCAAGGAGTAGAAGGAGGGAGTCAGTGGATAGAAACATACTAAGAGAAGATATTGAGGGTAGTGACTTTTTCCTAGACCAACTAAACAGGAATCTTGCTGAAGACAGGCCAGGGTGATCCCTTATCAAAGGTAGGTAGGGGATGAGGAATACAATCACAGTCCCTAGAACGATCAGATATTTCTAGAGTTATCAGATATCAAGGCAAGGTTGTAGGGTTGTCGGGGAGGGAATTCTCACTAAACTGACTTAGCAGGATTTGCTTTAAAAGTGGGCTAGGCAGGTGAAGACAAGGCCCGAGGCAACACCTAGTCAAAATGAGGACTCTGAGTAGCTAAGATTTGGTCAAGGAGCTAGTCTTTCCATGAGTCTCATTAAATATGCAAATATATGTATGTATATGTTTTCCATATTTAAATAACCTCTTTAAAATAAACATGCTTTTTATAGAAAATGTGGGAAATATAGGACACTTAGGAATGAAACACCCATTATCTCTGCACCCCAAAATGACATTTTTTATATTCATTGTCTTTCCTTCCAGTATTTTAATGTGAGTATAGCATTAAAAGCATAATGATAATAAGCTAATATAAACAACAGAAAGAGAACTTTTTTAAAAAGACCAAAAATGTGTGCAGGCATTGTTCAAGAGAGTTAAAATTCTTAACTCTTTATACAGCACTGAGGACAGGATTCTTACCCTTCCCTACCCCCAAAAGCATCTTGCAGATGGAATTGTTGATTTGAGGGCAATTGTCTCCTATGAATTTTACCAATGTGTGACAATTACCCAAGTTCCTGGGCTGAGAAGCAGCCCTGCTGTGAAAATTTATAGTGCTCAATAGTCCTCAAAATTTCTCATTTGTTACCCTGGGTGAGGTGGAGAGGTAGCCATGGGGGGCGTGGGGGGAGAGGGGATTGAGTACATAAAGGAGAGCGGGAGGATTTTGCACTCCAATTTGAAGCTTGCAAAACAGAAGGGCATGGTTTAGGTTTTTGGCAAGGATGAGTCATCTTTCTGATGTGCTTTTTGCCTGGCAGCTATACTGAGCCTCTTTAATTTGGAATCTATTACATCCACTTCCTTGGCTGTCCTATGAAGATAATGATACCTCCTTTCCTAATTCATAGGGATTTTTGCAGGGGTAACATCATATCATTGATTCTCAAAGAGCTGGAAAAGTTTAAAGTATTAAACCTACGTGAGCTGTTATTTGTGTGATTTATAAAGAAGTTGGCAAATTTTTTCAGTAAAGGGTCAGATAGTAAATATTTCAGGCTCTGCAATCACTTTGTCTCTTTCCTGGCTGTTGCACTCTCCATGGTACTGAGAAAGCAGGCAAGGACTGCAAGTACGCAAATGCGCCTGGCTGGTCCAATGCCACTTTATTTATGAATACTGAAATTTGAGTTTCATTTTCACATTCCTTTTACATGGCATTATTTGCTCACCACATCTTATTTCCTTTGTCATGTTTTGAGCTGTAAGGGGGCAGGGCCCATCTCTTATCCTCTGGTGCTAGGCAGATGCTGAATAAATATTGAACAACATTTCAAAAGCAGTAGCTCTATTTTGGCTGAAGAACCATACAAAAGAAAGTTATCAGGTAGAAGTCTTGCTTCCTTGTTAATGTAAGAAATTCACGCTAAGTCATTAGTGAAGGACTTGGGATGCCAACGTCTACCTCCACTTTTTTTTTTTTTAACACAGAAACAATCTCTCTTAAGATCACAGTGATAACTAGTGTGCACTGGAGAACCAGAGTGGCCAGGAGAAGTGACTTAGGTCTCCAGGAAAGCAAGCAATCAATTTCAAGAAAAATAGTTTTATTACAGGGATAGAGCTGCTGAGGAATTTCAATTTCCTGGTGCTCCCCGAGGCCTGCCACAGGGGCTCAGGGCTGGGCAAGTCCAGGTTGACCTGCACAGTGAAATGTTTCCTGGGATGAAAAGTAGCAAGTCTCCTCAGGGAATGAAGGAGGGCAGCAAATCCCTATTTTAGGGGAATCTGGAAATAATCTCTTCTCTGAAGAGCTGGGAGATGTGTGACTTACTTGATGGGAAAATGGATGCAAAAAAAAAAAAACAAAAAAAACAAAAAACCCAAAACAAAACCAGTATGTGAGGGAGCAGTACTGTTCACTGCTTGGACTTCTGGTCAGTCAGCTGCTAGATGGCTTACCACTGGGACAATAAACAGCATCTAACCTCTACACCTCATTGCCTGTCTTGACAGGAACATAGCAAGACAAGGGGTAGAACACCAGGCCAATGGAACCAGATGGAACTTTGACCACCTGAAACTCATTTCTTGGAGGAAGCATTACCCTATATGAGGAGGAAAGAAGATTCATTTTTCATGCCACTGTGAACTCTGACTCTCTCTCCAACCTGACAAGTAGTCTCTCCTTGAGCAAACTTCCGTCAACTTCCTCTGATCTCCTCATCCTTCACACTTCTGTGTCTATCTTTGCATTACCCAGTTTTTGCAAGAATTCTGCTAGGCTGGTATAGCCAGAAATCTCCACCCACCATATCAAATCACCCTCCTTATCTGATTGGGTTTCTTGTCTTCCACCATCCCCCAGATGATGTCTTGATCATCCTGATCTGTCTTCAGCAAGTATCCAGCTAGGTCAGTTTAGCCGGAATCCCCTCTTACCCTTAATGTTCCTCTTAGTAATTTTCTATCCCCCAGTCCCCCTCCACTCTGCTCCTTGACTCTGAATTCCCGCTTTTCCTTTTTCTGTTCAGAATTGAACCCAATCTTTCTCCCCTACCACAAATCCCCATGTCTGTCTTACCATTTTAACAAGTGTCATGAGTAATTTTTTTCTTTAATGAATCCTCCTACCAGGGATGTTCACAGTTTAGGAACTGTGCCTTAGGGATGCTCAGGAAACAATTCACTAGTGTTGCAACTCTGTCTAGTGGGAGGTGAAAAAGTAAACGTACTGCTCTTTCTCCCATAGACTCCTGGTCTGTCTTTTGAAGGATATTCTTGATATTTTAGTGCAAGCTAATACCAGTCTTTATTGAAGGGTGGAGCGGACACACAGGAAATTAAGCCAAATGTCTAAAATTGACCTGTTTGCAAGGTCTACTGCATTTCTTACTCTTCTTTTCCTCTTCTTCTTCCGCCTGTTCCTCCTCCTCTTTCTCATTGTTATATAACTCTATTCCACTTCCATTACTCATTAATGACCTTCTGATGCATTGATCTTAACAATTAATATTAAAGTGCTATTCTGTATTTAAATTAAATAGAACAGAGGACACACCTCTCTTCCACTAAAAACAAAACAAAACAAACAAATAAACCTACAAAAATAACCTCAAATCTTCCTGCTTCTTTTCCAACTGACTTGAATAAGGCAGTTTCCTTAAAGGTTTCCATATTTCTGCTACATTGCAGTTTTCCTGAATATCAACTGTCTTATCTACATGAAGAGAGGTGTCCATAGAAAGAATAATCCAAACAGTGGGTCATTTTAGGTCCTCGGTATTTGGATTTGGAATGCAGCGTCCTGTCTGGACACCACCTCAGCTTCCCCCTAATACCGTGGGTTTCACTCAAATGCACAACCACTGACAGTGTGTAGGGAGAGATTTCGATGGGAAATGAACACTTATTGCAAAAAAAAAAAAATTCCCCAAAGTGGATCATTTCCAGACAGAAAATAGAAAAGAAGTCACTGGGAGGGATAAGTTTTGTCCCCTAAGTAGCTTATCTTTCAGATCTGAGGCTATAGAATTAACTGCTTAGCAATTTAATGAGCATTCTGACTGCTTTGCAGAGAAACTCATTCGCGTGGTATTTTGCTACAAGAGGTTTTGTTGGAATTGGAAGCTTTTGTATGCAGAAGAAAAATCTATGAGAAAAAAGTTTTTATGTGCCAATGAATTTGTTGAAAGCTCTGTGGGCTGGACAAAGGAACACCTTTAGAGGGCAATATTAAATTCAACCCTGGATACTCTGAAGGTTTTCCGTGTTTTATTGATCCCAGCAAGACAGGGGTTATTGAGGTTGAGATGAGATTCATATCATATTATCTTTTCCAGCAACTCTCCAGAGGGCCATGAAAGTCTTGGCCATGACATTTCCCCCCTACTCTCTGGTATTAGTTCTTGGGAGTCGGGTGGTTGAGACCCTTCCAGAGTTTCAAGAAACATTTGCTGTCATGGAACGTTGTAGAACTGTGCCTGAAAAATCTCAGTGAAGTGCTTAAAAAATTGCTCTAAAAGGGATTTGCTCTGGCAGAAATAAAAGCTTTTTAAGAATCAGTTATTAAAAAAAAAAAGCCCCCCTTTAACCAGGAAATCTTGGTTAAGAACAGATTTAAAACGAAGGTTGCTAGAGGGTGCATCAAATTTTAAGGGCAGTGAGTGGTATTTAATTATGCAGAGCAGCTAGTAGCCAATTAAGAGCAGAAGGTGTTCCATAATGTTCCTGGATTTTGAAAGGGCTAAATCTCATTGCACAAAGGAAAATGATTCACATCTGAAGTTGCGGGTGTTTTTATTTCTAACAGGAATCCACGCCACTTACCTTAGCCCACCTCTGCCTCCATTACCAGTTTGTTCTCTTTTGTCTGCTTTTCAAATTGTGTCCCTCATTCTTGCTTTCCTTCTCATCTCATTATATGAACAGCTTCTAAATTGAAACGTCCAGCCTTTTTTCTGAGAGAAGTCATGGAGGCCTTCACAACATAAGTCACACTGAGCCGTGGGCAGGCATAATGCCCTGCCCACCGCCACTTCTAGGCAGGGAAGGACATGCTTGCTGCCTCACACCCTACGTGCCCACACTCTTGGTTATTCACTACCCCAGGCTTCCCAGACATTTTCCTGAATTCTTTTTCAACTAAAGCACCACAAAGCATCCATTGGTCCTTGCTTGACATCCCAAGTCATCACTGGCCGTACTCCATGTATCCAATTATTTCTGTGTATGCTACATCCTAAACACCTGTCAAATCTATGCCTTGTTCCATGTCCACTGTTATTTCCTGGACTCAGAGCACTGCCTTCGCTCACTCACACTAGTGTAATCACTTCTTTATAGATATTTCTGCTAACAGAATTGACTTCTCTCTTACAAACCACCTGCCAAATTATGGATCAATTGATCTCTCTAAAAAAGAAACGAATTGCTTCATTTCTAGGCTTCAAAACTGTCTCTGGCTCAGGGCTGCTAAAGGACTGAGTTCAAATGCCTCACCCCAGGATGTGGGGCCAACCTGTGACTCTAACACTAGCATGCTTTAAGAGTAATTGCGCCCATCTGAGAAGTTTCACCTCACTTTGTGCCTCTGTTTTGTTATTTTTCTCTTGATCTCATGAATATTTGCACTGGCCACACTTGATGATATATTTTCATATATGAGATTCTCATCTGAATGTAAGCTTCTCAAGGATAAGGTATGTCTTAGCCATCTTTGCATTCCCAGCATATCGCAGAATTATGTACATAGTATCTACTTATTTAAATGAATGAATGTATGACATTGTAGGTGCATTCTACTATGTTCCACTAAGTTTTCTTGTTATAGGACAAGAAATAGACTTTCAAACATTAGAGGTGTAACTGTAAATATATATATATATATATAGGTAGATATTTTAATTTCCAGAGGAGCAGTTGAAAGGAAAGAAGAGGAGCAATAACTCTATCATCTATGTAATCAGTACTGTACCTTCTTTTACATGTTTTATTATTATTATCATGTTATCTTAGTATTGTTATATCTTTACATATATGCCTTCTATCTTTATATATATTATTATATTACTAATTACAGCTTGTCAGGACAATGTTATTATACCTCCTGTATTCATTTATTTGTTTGTATTTTTATTTAATTTTAAAATTTTATTGTTTAATTTTAATTAAGACAAAAAACCAAAAATGGTCCAAAATTTTACCACTCAGATTATTTACATGTACATACACACACACATGCCCAGGGATTGTCTGGGTGATTAAATTATATATATATATATACACATACATATACATATATGTAAAATTTTGTGTGTATACAATTTTGTATAAACACACACACACACACACAAAGACACACATGCTACACACACACACAAAGACACACACAAACACAAAGACACACATGCTATACACACAGTGCAATTACTCAATTCACTAACCTATCTCCCTAAGGTAACTGCTGATAACAAGTTCTTTTTTTTTTAAGATTTTATTTATTTATTTATTTAAGGAAGAGAGAGAGAGACAGAGAGAGAGAGAGGGTGAGTGGGGGGCAGCAGAGGAAGAAGAACAAGCGGACTCCACGCTTAGCATGGAGCCTGATGAAGGGCTCAACCAACTGAGGCACTCACCCAGGAATCCCATGGGAAGAGTTTCTTTTGATTCTTTCCAGAATTCCTTTCTGAAATTGTTTTATGCATATATAAGCATATTTATAATATTCATATATTTTATACATAAGCTATTGATATATATAATTTATAACTATAACATGTAATTACATATATCACATATATAATTTATACCATGAAGGTGATTAGCCTATACTCCACATTCTGCCCAGGGCTTTTGAAATTTAATAACAGAACTTTCAAACCTTTATTTTCTATCTCGTTTTTTGAATGGCTACATATTATTTCTTCACATTTTTTAAATGCACTCTATATTTATTCATTTTTAAATTCAAGGAATGGTTCTAAAATGAGGTAACTGATCCTCTTGTAATCATCTACAAAACATCATTTGTTTTCGATTGTTAGGTACTATCAAAAAATGCTATAACGAGCATTCTGGTATAAAGACCTTTGTAAAGGGCTGTCAATACTTCGGTGGGGCCAATTTCTTGTATTGAGATTACTAAGTAAAAAGACTGTGCCTTTTAAAATGCAATCTTTGTTGACAAATCACATTCTAATTATGCACAAATGCACCCTTCCCAATAAGAGTGTTCCTGCCCTCATCCTCATGACTAATATTTAAGGACAGAGATTCTGAAAGAAGTAAATAATGAAGTTGACATCTGATCTCAGCCCTGTTTGGTTTCCCAAACTGTGCTTGTCTCTGTAGTGTCAGCATTATGATTCAAAGAAAGTCTCATTGATGCCTGTATTTTAGAGGCATGTACAGCCTGTTCAACTCTGTTGAATCTGTGTTCCCATTGGATTTCTACAATAACCAATGAAACTTGAAATCAAAGTGATTAATTGAATTGCCTAAGGACATGTGCCTGCCCTACCCTCTGCTACCATTGCCCTACCCTTGGCTGTTTCCCTATGCAGGACTCATCCCCAGACAATCCACGTGATCTTAAGCACAAAGCCTTCTTATCCAGTTTCTGATTTGTAAAATGAAGAAGGGGGGGAAGAAGGAGATTTAATTAGATTATGTCTGTGGTAACTTACAGTTTCATTTTTTCATTCTATTCACTTAGGGCAGGAATGAAGAAGAAGAATCTTATTTTTAAGTATTATCACCAATGAGCATGATTGGGTTGTGAGCTGTGCGTGCATGTGTGTGTGTGTGTCTGCCCATGAGTTTGTGTATACCCATGCTTGTATAAAGACAGAGAAGGACAGGGGGAGAAAGAGAAGAAAATTCATGTCCTTATAAGTGTTTTAAAAAGAAATGTAACTAGCCAGGTATTCTATTTGGTTGCAATACAAGAAACTTATAACTAAGAGACATTTTACTATCATGAATTTAAGTTAACTGCACTCCCCTTGCAAGATTTTGAGTTTAAATACCCAGCTACAAGTGTGAAGAGCTCTGTTACAAACCCAGGGCTTCCTTCAGTGATATAGAAGCAAACAGGATTCCCTGTTAAATCAACAACTGGTTAGACAGAAAATATTTTTAAAAATCGCAATAGCTAAAAATTAGCAAGAGTTGCCAATGTTGCCCCAGGGTTTTGACTTCTTTAAAGTTTGCTCTTTATGTGTCTTCATTGGTTTGACTATTGCTGAAGTGAGATGTTTTCCTATTTTTCCATCTTCTTCCATGTTTGTAAAAACAAAGTGAGACCGTGTTGACTCTGGACCAGAGTCTCCACTGAATCGTTACTTCACTGGGTGACCTTTGGTTGGGCACTTGAATATTTCAGTTTCTTTATGTGTAAAGTGAGGATGAAGAAAACTATAAATACCATACCTACTGTACCCTCTGTGTAGACAAAAATGTCAAGGTGAGAAAAACATGTAATCCTAAACACATGGCTATTCACTGCTGTCCGCCATACTATTTAGCTCTTATACAGCTGGGAGGGGTCAAGAATAAAGGACCTAGTTTTGGAATTACATCTATTATTTTCTTAAGTTCAAAGAAGATAAATACATGCTATTTTTATTCATTCTTACTTTGCACTTTATTTCCAAGTGTCTCATAATATCCGTCTTGCTGTTGATTCTTATTTTTACTAAATAAGAGTGACGTTGAGTGCCCGTATTCTGTGAACTGTGCTTGGGTTCTATGAGATCATTAGCCAATGCATCTTTATACTCAACGTCTGGCTTCTACAACCTCTCCTTTCCCTCTTCTTTCCTTTCTTATTTGAATGGCTTCTCTGAAAGCTGAAACTCATTCAGGACTTCGTCAAGTTATCCACATCATAAACCATCTTCTTAAACCACTTCTTCATTTCAACCAGAGTTAATTTTCAGATATATGTGCATTTAGTCATGTCATTCTCCTTGTCTGGTTTCATACAAGCTTTTCTTTGTTTTCTGCTATATAAGCCCATATCTTAATTGTGACTATCAAAATTCTTCATAATCCCACTCCAAATTCACTTTTACATAATTTTTCAAATTACCTCTTAGAGTCAAAACCACCTAAATTTCTTGATTTTATTTTGAAGATTTTACCTATTTATTTGACAGAGAGAGAGAGAGCGCACAAGCAGGGGGAGCTGCAGGCAGAGGGAGACACAGACTTCCCTCTGAACAGAGAGCCCAACATGGGCCTTGATCCCAGGACCCTGGGGTCATGACCTGAGCTGAAGGCAGAGCCTAACTGACTGAGCCACCCAGGCCCCCCACCTTGATTTTTTTATAAAGAGGAAGAGAATGAAAAATTACAAAAATTTAAACAAATGGACAAACAACGATTTCATCAGCAAAAATTTAACTTCTCTCAAGCTAAGGTGTATGTCTAATGTTTTTCTTTGGGATGCTCTATACCTTCTTAAAATCTAATGTGGGCCAGTAAGGGATAAGAACTTGCATTTGCTCAGTGAATCCCTTCCAAACATTAGTTCTATCTGACCAAGATGGATCTGTTCTCTTTGCAAAATGGAATAAGCACATGATGCCCATTCATTAAAAGGTTGACTTCTAATAGGCTTGGCCAGACGTGGGGGCCTGCCTAGCCTAGGTAATAACACACTGTTCATTTCTTCAACTAGTAGTTATCATTTCAAAGGCAATTCATCGTTTTAAATAATGAGGTAACTCTTGGGGAGAATTACAAAAGCAATTCTTGCCAGCTGGCATTTGTCAGTGAGTAATATATCACCAAAGGGATTGGAAGCTTTTGATGGGTGAAGCTCATACATCATCCAGATGAAATGCAGTGATGATATATAGAAGATCAGCATGTCCAAGAAAGGGATGGGATCTTTTCCTTTCTCAGTTGGAGAAAAGAAGAGAAAGAGCAGGAAAAGCTCTGAAATTTCTAAAAGTAACAAAAAACCCTGAGGATCTTTAAATTACAGCTGTGTCATTCGTGAAGTGTAATAAGGGTTGGTTAAAGGAATGAGGCAATTTTTCCTCAAAAAGAATAAAAGAAGTATCTTTCCAATTATAAAGCATTATAAACTGGATTTCCTTAATAAGCCAGCTGTATGTCAAGCCTGACTTCCTGCAAAGCTACCAAGCGATGTTCGGCCTTACCGCGTTGTTATTAAGCAAATAAAACTGCATAGAGATGCAGTTCCTTTTTCAGAGGAGGAGTTCTTTCACCCCGGGTGGCTGGATGGGAAGGGGTTGCTCTCACCTGCCAAATGTGTTTCTAACTTAATAATAGATGAGGTCTCCAGTTGGCATGGCAATGTAAGAGTATAATTTTTCCCCATATGAAATTTAATAAAGGTAACTTTTACCTGAAGAACAGCATTTCAGGATAACATGCAAAAATGTTATTTGAGGGGAAAAAAAAGAATTTTGTTTGGCTTTTCGGAACTTCAGATTATAGCAAAATGTGCATACATGCTTGCATGCATGCGTGTGGGAAATGTCATCCTTCTGAAAGAAAAAAGTAACTGATTCATCCAGCAAAACCAGTTCATTGGTAAGTAACAGAGAGATTACAGCTTGGGACAAAGCAAATTATGGCAAAGCATAGGCAAGTCTGGAGAAGTGAGGAGAGCATCTTCTGTAAAGGAAAGGAGGAGGTTGGGAGGAGATGTTGTGAACAAAATTCAGTGGAGGAAACTGAGAGTTCGAAGTGGTGGGGCTTCTCTGACTACATGGTGAGGACAACGTGCTGTTGCTGGGCTGAGAGAACTCTGCCTTCTTCCTGCTGGACTGTGTAAGCTGTATGTGCATGAGAACCCTCCCTTTGTGGCTTCCCAACTTCAGTTTTGAGTCAAGTTTTCTTAACACATCTTCAAACTAAACACACACACACACAGCAGCAACTCTGGATCACTTCAACTTGAAAGGTTCTTGGGTTCTTGAGAGTACCCTCCAGGGCCTCCTTCTTTGCTGATACGTAGCTTAGGTTTTAAGTGCCCAGTGCAATCATGCTATTACTGGAAACATGGGCTACAAATATCAATAACCTAGGACAGCACCTAGCTTCTACACAGAGGGCTGATCAAACCTCAGGTAAAATAAGTCACATTTCCCATGGGTGGCTGTGGGTTTTGAGTGCACTTCTCTTCTAAATATTATGCCTGATTACCAAAAAGTATAAAGGTCGAGTTGGTTGAACCAAAGACAGCTGCTTGGCGCAACAAGTAGGACACGATCTTGAGGGATCTGAATGCCAAAAAAGCTAGAAAACTAGTACAAGAAACTGACCAAGCCCCGGAGAGCGACTCTGTAATGAAATAGTGAGCTTCAAAAACAAGCACATTTATTGTGAGTATAGACTATGGCTATTTAAGAGGTCAAAAGGAATTTGGTCTGAAGAAAAATGTAGAAAAATAGTAAGATAATTTGTTTCCCTTTCCTCTGTATTTCATATCTGTCCATTTTCTTGAGAGTGCAGTAACAACCCCAAAGAAAATATTTATTGAGCTGTGTCGCTTGCCCGACAGTTTACTTGGTGCTGTGAATAAAACATGGGTCTTTCCATCAAAGAGCTTACAATTGAGTGGAAAGTAGGTACTGGGAGCAGAAAGGAGAAAGGTAAAAAAGTACAAGGCAGAATGAGATAAGGCAAAGAAAGGAGTTGGTTACTGAATATAGCACAAGTTTCCTAAAGGAGATTATTAGAATCCTGCTACTCAGAAGCTGGGTTATCGGCTTAGACAGGTCTGTATTACTGGTGCATAGCGAAGTAACATGCATTGGATGACACTAAATGTTTAAATGAAATAGTAAATGAAAAAAGCCAATGAATATGTAAAAGGGAAAATTAGAAATGAGTTTTGTCTGAATGTCAAATTTTGTGCAATATATAAATTTCTCTTCTTACATCAAAAGTGCTTATTGGACAGGGGAGGAATGTTCTAGAAGACCCTCATGGACTCTTTCCTTTATGGGTCAATGTGAATTTGGCCGTTTTCCATGGGATGTGGGTTTCCTTTATTTATAAACATGGAATTTTCAGTTTTAACTAGGGGAATACAGAGCAATAAGACTTAGGCCATATGGTTTGCACCACATTGTTTGTAAAACATAGCAAGAGAGAAAGATAAACCTTCTAAGGTCTTTCAATTTCATGTTTTCTTATGAGAACAATTGCATGATTATTTTTTCATGGAATCTCTGTAAGAGAATAGAGTAAGGCCACATCTCAGTGAGCCAATGAGAAGGAAAAGTTGTCAATGGATGTCATCACTGTTAATTATCTTGATTATGGAAGAGGGAGGGAGGTCAGTTATAGAAAAGGCACAGTGACCAGGTGGTAGCAATGGATCTTGACCATTGGATATATAGATGTAGATATATTTATTTATTTCTACTTAACCTTGAGGAAAGAGACCTCTAGAGTAACAGGTCTGGGCAATCAGTGCTGGTAATATCAGATAATATCCAATTAAAAAACTGTTACAGTAGAAAATAAAGGGATTTTGTTAATAACCCTTTGTATGGTATCTTATCTTGGAATTCTAAAAAATTCATTCATTGCTCTATAAAAAGAACTTATGAAACAGCTTGGAGCCTTAAAAGAGAGAGGGAGGTCTCCTTGATCTTAATGGAAAATTCCTCTACGTAGTATGCTATGAAAGCAAACAAAGGAATTGGAGTGGTCGGAGGGAAGAGATTTCAGCCGAAAGAAAGAGGAAGAGCAGAGATATGGAGACAGGGAATGTGCCTTGTGTGGAGAAAAAGAAATTGCAGAGTGCTGTCCACTTCATCTAATGTCTGATCCTCAAATGTTACTTTATGTAACAAACACCAGGAATCTTACTGAAAATGAAAATTTCTAAATTCCAGATGAGAGACTCTCTATAGCAGGTCTAGTAGAGCCCAGGAAATTGCACTTTTAACAAGAGTCTCTGGGCTTTTTTTTTTTTTTTAACATCTTGAGAACAACGACTTTACTTGAAAAGTTTAATGTAGGGTTCCTTTTGAATACCTGTCTATGTTACACACAAAGTGTGTATGACAGCAGCCACAACCTGTACGTGTGGGTCCAGCAGGTAATGCACAAATGTGAAGCATGCCTGCAATGTGACAATGGGATGTCAGGGGAGAACAGTCAGTCGGAAGCTTCGGATTCTGGTTAGAGAAGAAACGGTCACAAAATTCCCGCCAATTGATGACATGGTTATGATCAATTTCCTCATTTAAATGATTGTGTGTGAGTCAAACTGACATAACTATGGGCGGGAGATGGCCCATGGAAGGCCTGTTTTCAACCTCCATCTAAAATTTCGGTTTAGGTGGATTTGGAGGAAAAGGAAGAGTGGAAGCTACAGAAATCGGCTGGCTTCGTGAAATTGCAGAATTCAATGTTAGTAACTCGATTTGTAGGCAGTGGAGAGGCTTTGAAGGCTTGTGAGCTGAAGAATGACATATACAGTACAGTTTTTAATGTGACAATTGGATCTCCAATTAAGGGGGCAATTTGTTGTTATGCAATAGACACTGGGTTTAGTGACAAACCCTCCTGTTTGTGTCCCAGTTGGACCACTTATTTCTTGATAGAATGAAAGAATGCTACCCAATTTCTTTAAGCATTATTCCCCTTTTCTGTAAAATAAGCAAAATAGGTTTAGTATGAGGATTGAACAATCCATGGCAAGGGGTCTATGGCTTGTTAAAAGATATTCGAATTATTTTTCTTTAGTTTTAGGTCAAATGGAAGAGAGAAGAGAAACTCAGAAATGCATTGGAAGCCTACTGTAATGGTCCAAGGAAGAAAGGGTGGGATTAATATTTACATAATGATCGGGCTGATGGAATAATTTGGGAGGCTAAGGAGGATGAGCAAACTCCTCTGGGAAACCTCCTGCCCTATTATATATGGGTGACAGAAGAAAACACACGGAAGACAAACCAGAACAACAAATGAGCCTCTGCTGTACCATCTAGTAGGGGCTGTAGTGATTGGGAGTACAAAATCACAAATGCCAACCTTCAGGCTACCATGAGTCTCTCCACTATCAAAGCTTCTAAGCTCAGAGGTTCTGAACTTGGCCTGGATGAGGATCTTGGCTTTACCATGTATTAGCTTAGATGGGTTACTGAAACTCTAAGACTCAGGGTGCCCATCTGTAAAATAGGACGAATCATAAAACCTGTTTTGCAGCAGCACTGTGAACATTAATGAAAATGATACATATAAAACATTTAGCAAAATGCCAGTCCTAAAAAGTACTGAAAGAAATAGTCATTGTTATTGATATTGGTGAACTTGTTTTTCCTGTTCTCATCTGCATGATTTGAAAACAAAATCTGTACACACACCACACACACACACACACACACACACCAGCCATGTGATGCTAGTTAGCTAGTTTGGACACTTTGGAGGAATCCAGAAACTGGGGCAGTTCATTTGTAAGTTTAGAGCACACCAAAGCTGTAGAGTTAAATAAAGAATGTTGAACATACATTTTAAAACAGATCTTGGATCTCATAGAAACCTCAAAATAAGAGCAGAGATATGTTTTAAAAGGCATAAACCTACGTGGATAGAAAAAACCAAACAGGAGGCAGCAGTAACAAAATACTAAAATCCTGGGAGCCAGGAAGCAGATGGACCAGCAGTAACCAACTCAGCAGACTGAACAACAACAACACAAAACAGTGCAAATGATTCCAGCAACAGTGAGGATGGGAAATTCCATACACAATCAAGCTGAGCTTTCCATCTTCAGCCCATTAGAGTTCAGACACAGTAGCCCTAGTACTTCTGAATGTGAGAGAGAAAGGAGGGCCAGAGGGAGAAGGTATTGTCGAAAGTCCCCATGAGAAGCAATTAGATGCTCAGATTCTCTTTCTCTGTCCAATGCTCCTGGATTGTTGCTCTTTTCTCAACTAGACAAAAGACTGAAGGTTTGTCCTCTAGAGAGAATGATCAAGAAACTTTGGACTCCGGGCGCCTGGGTGGCTCCTTCAGTTAAGTGTCTGACTCTTGATTTTGGCTCAGGTCATGATCTCAGGGTCCTGGGATCAAGCCCTGTGTAGGGCTCTGCACCCAGCAAGGAGTCTGTTTCAGGATTTTCTCTCCTCCTGCCCCTCTCCAGCTCAAATAGATAAATAAATCTAGAAGGAAGGAAGGAAGGAAGGAAGGAAGGAAGGAAGGAAGGAAGGAAGGAAAGAAAGAAAAAGAAAGAAAGAAAGAAAGAAAGAAAGAAAGAAAGAAAGAAAGAAAGAAAGAAAGAAAGGCACCAGGCACTATTGTGGATGGAGTCTCTATTGGGGAAAAAAGTGGCTAGAAGTCAAGTCTACAAATTAAATGGGGGAGATCCACATTATCCTTCCCTTACTTTGTTCCCGTGTTTGTAGATTGAAGATATTTTTCAGAGGAACTGACCAGTTGAAGGGAAAAAAGTACAGACACTAACATTTGAGGAATCCCAGGAAATTGGCCAAGCAGAGCAGCTCTATCAAAGCTTACTAGGTGAGAAGCCCACTGTTCCCCTCACACCTGCAGAGTTTTCAGTTAGCTCTAGCTTTTCAGGTCCCCCATTCTTAGCTATAAGAAGACATCCAAAGCTCCACAGATACTTGAAGAAATTCTCTAATGTGAAAAATATGGGCTCAAACTAATTTAAAAAAAATAAGGAACATAAAAGTAAAAGAAAATTCATGGAAAGTGAAAAAAATACTTCTAAAAATAATTACGTAGGTACAAGAAGTGTCTACTTCTGTGAAATATGAAATGAGGAAATAAAGGGAAGGAGAGAGAGAGAACGGTTGACAAAATTAATACAACCAGGATCAGCTCAGTTATCCCCGGTTAAGGAACAGAACAATGCCTAAGGTTGTGGGGGTAGGTTGTTATCCATTATTCATCTTCTCCAAAAGATGTCTCCTTTTTCCCTTGACCTGGGCCAGAGGGTGAATGTAGGCAGTTAAAAAATTTGGAAATAGCTGATGTAATCTCCTAAGGATCCAAGTCATCTTCACCCACAGCAATCAGGGAAAGTCATTTATCCACATATGATGGACAGACCAGGAAGCACACATGGTCCAGAATAGACACTGTCACGAGCCCATCAAAAAGTTCACCGGTCAGTGGTTGTTCTCCCCATAAGTGGGGATATGCTTTGTGTGGAACCAAGCCAGGCTAGCATGTGCAACTTCACTGCAGGGTCAAGATAGGAGGCATAACGGGTGATGAGAAATATCTAAATTCTGGAGACTTCCCCCAAGTCTCCTTCCATGCCTGTTATCTGCATGCTTTGCTTGGCCTCAGTTCTTAGAATCCACAATTTACAATCAATTAATTGACAAGTTAACTGATAGGTATTAAGTTAACTTAATGGAGTATATAGCAGGTATCTGGGAGGCACCAAGAGCAGTGAGATTAGGAAAGGCTGGAATGGCTATGGCTCTTCCTCCTTCTACCTCAGATACTGGATGGAATATCCAGCAAAGCAGACAACTATCAATTAAAAAAAAAAAAAAACACCTCACCATGGTGTGCCTGGGTGGCATAGTTGGTTAAGCGTCTGACTCTTGGTTTTGGCTCAGGCCATGATCTCAGGATTGTGAGGTCGAGCCCTGTGTTGGGCTCTGCGCTCAGCAGGGAGTCTGCTTGAGTTTTTCTCTCTCCCTCTCCCTCAGCCCCTCCCCCCTGCATGCCTGCACGAGCACACACACTTTCTCTCTTAAACTAATAAATAAATATTTTTATTTTTATTTATTTATTTGTTTAGACTTTATCTATTTGTTAGAGAGAGAGAAGAGAGAGAGCACAAGCAGGGGGAACAGCCTGCAAAGGGAGAAGCAGGCTCCCCACTGAGCAAGGAGCCTGTGGAACTCAATCCCAGGACCCTGGGATCATGACCTGAGCCGAAGCCAGACACTTAACCGACTGCACCACCCAGGCATTCCTAAACACATATTTTTTTTTTTAAGTTTTTTAAAGTCACCAAAAAATTGGAGACAGGAGACAATCCTTTTTCAAAGATTCAGATAGAAATAATCACTGTGCATCCCCACCACAACCTCCAGGATTTCAAGTATTCCCATCCTAATAGGCAAGGGGCTTTCTCTTCCCATCGCTAGCACACGCTCACTCACTTTCCATCTAGTGATGCTCAAAGTGAACTCATTTACACCCACACTGTGAGGGTGATGTAGGCCAGCCCAGTGTCCACCTGGCAGGATATCTGGATGAGAAGCACAATACAGGAGAAAGCAGAGCAAAGGTAATGCATATGTTCCTGCCACGGTGGGAGCACAAATCATCAACCAGAAGATGACAGTGATAAAGTATATACTGGCACAAGGCGCTGCCCAGATTTCTAGCACCCTGAGGGTGACTGGGTAAGAAGTGAAAGAGAACTGTGTGAAGGAATATCCATGATTCTCTGCTCTACACCTTCCCACCACCTGATTCTTTGGTCAATAACAGACAACTGAGAACAGATGGATCCCTGCAGGGGATGGCGATATTTTGGCATCAAGCCAGTTTACTGGTGAGTGGCCAGATCCTGGTTAGAACATTTTGTTTTTGAATCAGCCATTTCAACATTCGTTTGTCCTTGTTTTCTGAAGAAGATATAAATGACAAGGCACAGCCATTTAGATGCATGCTGTGTGACCTAGAATTTTGTGGCCAAGGACTAAAGGGGTTCCATTTTTAGATAGGACACTGTCTGGATATACCAATAGGAAACAGAGTTGTCTCACAACTCCAGGAGTTCTGGAGAGTAAGGGGGCATCCATAATGAACTAAGCAGTGCTCCCTTCTCATGGTTGAGGTTAGCAGATGATTCTGAAGTCTTAGGAAACAGTTGGCTCATGTTACCCTGTGACCACCCTATTAAACTGAATTTCATACTATGCTAAACTCAAAAAGATGGTGTACATGTTTAGTGTCTCTTCTCTGTCTTCTTGATTGCCCATGCCTCCGTTAAGATTCCTTCTCTAAGAGCACTTTGTCGTCATTTTGATTGTGGGGAGGGTCTTTTACAACCTAGTATTTTTTTTTTTTTACAGAGTTGTATGGATCAATTCATTACATTTGATCTATCAGTCTAAAAGTTATAACAAAGTGTTTTGAGAAGGAAGACATTTGGGGAGGCCCTCCTAATGGTTTTGTTGGCTTACATGGTCTCCCGTGGGGACCTCCTTCAGTAGGAGGGATGTAGAGTCATATTGGCCCACTGCTTACATTCCTTTTACTAACACTTTCAGTGCTCTAACAATATTGTACTCTCCCAATAGTGGGAGGAAGGTTAGGGAAGTTGTTCATTTGTTTGGTCCTGTTTGGGTAAGTGTTTCTAACATTTTTTGAGTAAGGCATGTGTTATGGATCCTATGTTACCCACTAGAGCTCTGAAGTTGCAATTTTATTAGGAGTGTTTGTTCAGCCTTCTCCTCAGTGGAGCCATCTCCTCTTGGACGTCTCCCTCAAC
Source organism: Ailuropoda melanoleuca (assembly GCF_002007445.2). Lineage (NCBI taxonomy): Eukaryota > Metazoa > Chordata > Mammalia > Carnivora > Ursidae > Ailuropoda > Ailuropoda melanoleuca. Next base: position 102,229,556 of record NC_048219.1, on the reverse strand, counting down.
ACTGTCATCAACAATCATGAGATACTATCTCAGAAGAACTTCAGGGTATCAGAGGAGTAATTACCGGGCCTGTGATGAGCTGCCATTCCAATGTTTGAAGATAATTAGCCGAAACACCACAAGCAGACTTTTCCCAACCCAAGGATGGGTCCTATATCTCAAGAATTTTGGGTTCACTTTCAGAAGGTTATGGTGGCTACTAGTCCTGATATTGTTTTCTCAATGGATTTTGTAGCAAACTAGGGTGAATCATTACAGCATACACACAAGGAATATGCTAGAATTTATTAAGGAGAACACATGAAAATAGGCAGACAAGCAAGCATGTGATTCACCAGTGCCCATTTCATTCCAGAATGCCACACAGGGATGTATCTAGTAAGACCATACATCAACTCTGAAATATAGACCTCAGCTCTCGTGCTGAAGAATGTTAAACTACATAATTGGAAAAGCAGTATCCTTACTCTGAGATCAAGGTCTGGGATCCAATAGCAATATAACAAAGAACCTTGACCTTGTTCTGCCACTTCATCTTTTGTTGGTAGGGACAATGCCAGTGAGTTTCCTTGGCCTAATCAGGGGGCTGAGGCTGAAGCCTCAAGGATATAGCAAAATAAAATTGCAGAAATGTGCCCCCCTCCCACCCCACTCCTGTTGCTCCAACTCAGCATTCATGGTTGGGGGCACACCAACTTCTTCCCTGAGTGACCAAGGTGTCCAAAGTCTCAGGAGGGAAGCTATATGTTGTGTCAAATCAGTGGCCTCTGGTCTTGATCTATTGCAGGATTAATTGCCTCAAGCACTCACTGTTAGCCGGTTTCCATAAAATTACAAAGGAACCCAAAGGCCAGCCTGTAGGGGGTCAGTCAATTAATTCTTACCTCTCACTGATATGTCATCTCAATCTCAACATGTCCAAAAAAGAAACCCTAAACTCTCTCCACTAAAGCCCAACTTCTCTATATCCTTCTTCATCTTGGTTACTCACAATTCTATCCTTCCAGAAAGTTTGCAATCACCTTTGACGTGTTTCTCTCCCATTTCATGTCCAATTCAATGGCGACTATTGTTGACTCTCCTTTAAAAATATATCCAGAAATCAACTATGGCTCACTGGTCCCATCATTGTCTGAGCCACCACCATCTCTCACGTGGTATGTTAGTTTGTGAAGGCGACCACAACAAAGTGCCACAAGCTGAGTGGCTTAAACAAGAGAGATTCATTGTCTCCAGTTCCACAGGAAATCAGTGAGAAATCAAGGTGTCAGTCAGGGTGGTTGGCTTCTTCTGAAAGCTGTGAGGGAGCATCTGTTCCATACCTTTCTCTTAGGTTCTCGTAGCTTACAGGCATTTTTTGGTTTATAGATGCACCATCCTACCTCTGTCTTCATCTTCACATGGTGTTCTCCCTTAGCACATGTTTGTGTCCCAACTACCCCTTTTCACAAAGACACAGTCATATTGGATTAGGACCCACCTTCATGACCTCATTTTTCCTTGATTACCTCTGCAAATACCCTTTTTCCAAATGAGGTCACATTCTGAGATACCGAGGGTTACCATTTCAATATATTTTTCAGAGACACAGTTTAACCCCTAAGCCCAGGACAACTCCTCCACCAGGCTCTTAACTGGTCTCCCCACTTCCACTCTTCTCCCTATTCTCAACTCAGTGGCCAGAGGGAAGCAGAAACGGAATTCAGTAACGCTGCATGCCTCTGAGAAAAGTTCTCCAATGGCTCCCTCTCTTTTTCAGAGTAAAAGCCAAGCCCTTATGTTGTTCTCTCATGTCCTATGTGATCTGCTGAGAAAATCACATGGTCTGTGGTCCACTGTTCACCTAGTATAAAAGTTGAAAATCTCAATGAACAAAGGAATCATTCATGTTTTGTCCCTCTAACCAAACACTGTCATCAATTTGTAGTTGTTTAACATAGATCAAGAATCATCAAGACTTACGCCTGGGTGGCACAGCAGTTAAGCGTCTGCCTTCGGCTCAGGGCGTGATCCCGGCGTTATGGGATCGAGCCCCACATCAGGCTCTTCCGCTATGAGCCTGCTTCTTCCTCTCCCACTCCCCCTGCTTATGTTCCCTCTCTCGCTGGCTGTCTCTATCTCTGTCAAATAAATAAAACCTTTAAAAAAAAAAAAAGAATCATCAAGCCTTAGGCTGTAGGCCAAATCCAGCCCCTCACTTATTCTTATAAATAAACTTTTATTGAGACTTAGCTGTGCTCACTTGTTCGTATATTGTCTCTGGCTGCTTTCAGCTAAAAGGACAGAGCTGAATAGTTCAAACAGATCTTAAGGCTTCCTAAGTCTGAAAGAGTGACAAACTGGTCCTTGGAAAAAGCTTGTTGACCCCTGGCACAGATCTTCAATGTTTTAGTGCTCTGGACAAGTTACAACAATCCATTTCTAAATCCTAATTTTACTGAACAAATAGAAGTGGCCTCTTTCCAAGTTGTACCCTTCAACTTCTCATTTGAAGTGTCACCTTGTGAATTTCTTCTGCACGGCTGAGCATCGTGAGGTCTCACTTTCCCTATGTAATTATCATGTATCCCTTGGCCTTGTCTTCTGATGACCACAGTCCAAACCCTGAAGGGATTCTTGAGTATATTTATAACAAATAAGGCCTATAATTCTGAAGTGTAAAGAAATTGAGGTGGGATGATCTCCAGTCCTTGGTTGGTGAACTCCTTTTTTTCCTTTTTTCAATGTGGTTCTTATAAAGAGCTAAGTCTTACTTTTAAAATTGTGTGTGTTAGGTCGATCTCTCTCTCTCTCAACCAACAATGGAGTTGGTTTCTGGAACAATACTTCACTGGTATTATCTTCTATTAACCTTTTCCTTCCTCAATTCCCTTTAGGTATAATGTTCCTCTTCCTCCTTGGTGAGCTCACCAGACATGCTCCCATTTCATGACTTTGTCCTTGCCACATTTTCCACTTGGATCCCCAAAATATACATGTGGCTTGCGCCTTACCTCCAAGTATTTACTCAAATATCGACTTCTCTAAAATACTTCTTTGACCACACTGACACTCCCAAACCTGTTTTATTTCAACTCATAGAACTTATCACTACATAACATACTATATAGCTTGCTTAATAACTTTGTTATTGTCTTCCTTTCTGGACTATGAGCTACACAGTGATATAAATACACACACACACACACACATACACACACACACACACAGTATTCTATACAATGGAACACTCAGTAAATACAACTGGTAGAAACTGGAACACAACCAACTCCACAAACAGTACAACTCCAAACCAATAGATTCAGAGTTAGGGTGAGGGTGTGGCAAGAGTTACAAATTTGTTGGCATCGATCATTCATAAAGGGAATGATACTTATTGAGTGCCTATTATATGCCCAGCAGTGTTTTATGAAATAGGGAAAGAACACCCTGCTTTATTTTCCTCCACACCACTCCCTGACTATGTGACACATACACATTTACTTGCTTATCATCTACCTCCCCACCATTTCTCCAGGCATGATGTGAAATCTGTTTCACTCTGTGAAAACTGTTAGTTCACCTGTTTTGCTCAATGCTCTATTTCTGGTTCTTGGAAAGTACGTGCACAGAGTGGCACGAGTTCAAAAGGTAACTGAACTAGTGTGATTTGCTTTTGAGTCCCACCCACGTGTGTCCTTCCATTCTCCCCCAGACTATCAACACTACTTCCTTTACTAGCTCCTACCTTTTGAATCTGAGGCTTTGGATTGTTTAGCATGTTGTCAAGGTGGGAAATCTTCACCCTTTGATATTTGCTATGATTTTTTTTATAGCAGCAAATATCATTTAAAGATAAAGTATTAAATCCAGTATCCTTTTCAAACTTGATACTAGCGGTTTGTTCAAATGGAAGACAGGAGTGTAATGTAGCAGCACTGATTTTCTTACGTGAATTATAACGGGCTCTCGATGTTAGAGAGAAAGGCAACGGAGCAGTCTTTATTAAGTGCCCACTGTGAGTCACTCACATCGCATAATTGAATTGTTACCTTGCATAACAACTCTTTGAGCTAAATTCTACGACCACCACTTTACACTAGAGAAACTGAGGCTTTTGGAGAGGAAATCCCTGCTTCAAAATCATACATCTGGTGGCTGCCAGAGCTGTGTTTGCACCAAGGGACTCCCGGCTCTTGTCCTTGCTATCATTTTGCTCTCCACTTCAAAGTTCCCAAAGCATTTTAAACCTCCACAAATGTGTGTGAATAAAGAGAAGCTTATTATCTCTAATAACAAGAGGCTCTACGTGGCTTTTAAGAAACAAAATTGGAGTGTCAAAATCAAAGAACAGTAAGAAAAGAATAATCACACCCAAGAATACATTAAGGTGAAGTAATGTGCGACTACTGGGCTACCTAACGAGTGATCTGCGTATCAGCAGCGAGAAGCTGAGAAAGAGAACAATGGTAGCTCTTGTATTTTAGGTCTGTCTTTCTCAGACTTCCATAATGTACAAATCCCTTTTAAAGGGGAAAAAAATCACTCTCTGACCTCTGGTGTTTACATGAATCTTCTTTACTGCAATGGTACCTCACTACGCCAAAAGTTTCATGTTTATTGATCTTATAAAACTGAACATAATTTAAAATGTTGAGAACCACAAAACTGTAAAAACAAAATTTGGTATCAATACTTACTTAATATAGTTCACCATGCTGTTTGATTACAGTGTCTATTCCCAATATGAATGTAGCTCTGATGTACGGAGTGTAGGAGTTCTTAGTTTGGCCTGAGTATAGTACCAGGGCTCTGTAATTACATAATTATCCCTCGACTTTTCTCTTTCGGAAATATTGCATGACCTTTGCATGGTGGTTGATTTTCATTAGGACAAATACAGTATTCCCTGCCAAGTCCTCTTCTGTTTTTATTGATGTTGTTCGGTTCGGTTTTAGTCTGAGACAATTAAAATAATACTAATTGGCACTCATTCTGCCATAAATGTGTTTGAACATAGACACCGAATAGGCTAGCACTGGGTCATAAGATGATCAAGTAGGCAATCCTAATTGTACTTATACTAAATTCAAAAATTTTTAAATTATCATAGAAAACTAAAATATTCTCAAGAATATGAGTGCATAACCTTCCTTACCATGCCCCTCCCTGTCCCAAATGTCAAGCCAGTTTACAAAATACCACCACGGGCTATTCCATTTCAACGTCCTAGAGACACGTAAAAGCTTCCTGCTCACTCAATAGCACAATGAGGTAATATGAATACGGATAGAAGAGATTCTGCCACTTCACGTCCAATGTCATTTGAGCAGGAAAGCACCCTAAAATGTGAGCATTGACATTCACACTTATGCCTCCACTCCATATTTATGTCTTTCAGTTGTCTGCAAAACCACTTCCCAGTAATATTAATGAACATCAATCACAGAGCAAAATGGGACCTTTACGGTTGCAGTGGCTAGGACGTATTGATTGCTCGGTCATAAAAGAGGCTGAGACGCTAGCTGGCTATACTCACAAGGGTCACACGGAAGAAAGGGGTCTCCCTGAGGCTGCTTATTACTTTCCTCATGGGCAACGAACAGTGTCCAAGTGAGTACTGTGAGCAGTGGCTTTAAAAACTAGATTAGGCACCATTCCTTAAGGATGTTCTCAAGCTCGGTCAGGGGCTCCAGAAACATGGGATGCAGAAGGTGGTTTGCTCCATCGTATAGAGACAGACGAAGGAAGGCAGGACAGAAAGCATGAGAGGACGGAAGAGAAAGGGTAGAAAGGCAGGGAAAAGGACATGAAGATGAAATATAAACTTACTCGTGCCTATAAACCACCGAGACGAATGTCTTCTTCCTAAAGGCATATCATTTAGTAAGAGAAGAAGGTTGATTTCATGATTTAGAGCTCAGGTTGTTAAAGTGGAGGGAATTGGATTAAAATCGTTGGCTTGGCCAGATGCTAGTCACATGACTTTGGGAAAAGTGCTTAACCTGAAAAATGGCAATAGGAATCATGTTCTTCTTAAAAGATTTCATAAGGCAACTATCCACTCCTTGGTTACTTCTTTTGGAGGAAATGTTCGCATACCTGGATAGTGTATGCAAAGGAATAAAGGAATAAAAAGCAATAAGAAGAAATGTAGTTGAAGTGGCAAGAATAGAGGAGCTAGTCCTAAAATGATCTCTCTCTTTTTCTACCTTCCTGAAGGAAGAGGACACGAACTTGGAACTTTCCTAAAGAAGTTTCCAGAGCTTAGGCCCTATCAGGGATTGGCTAAGGGAGCCAGCTAAATGAGAGGGTATGCAGGCTGAGGTCCTACACAGAAAACAAAGCTGAGAGACCAAAAGTGGGGGTGAGATCAACAGCAAGGGCATCCTTGATTCTTTTATATCAGTCACCAGCCACCCTCTCAACTTCTATTCCTATTCTTCAATGCTCCAGCCTTCATTTCTGTCTTATATAATTTGAGGAAAAGGAGCATGAAAATCCTGGATCTAGGAAACAAAAGAAGGCCCTTTTTAGACGTTTGTCAAAGATTTTAAAGTATTTGACATCTTTGGTTCCCCCAGAATCTGACCTTGATAGAAAGAGTCAAATACAAGTAATTGATATCAAAATTGCAGAAGACCTGAGTAGTGGGAAGTGGAGGTTAAACAGAGAGAGGAAGGCAGGTAGTTAGGAAAGGATGCACTATAAGCCCACTACCACTGTGGAGGAGCAGAGCTGAAGCCCCCCGGGGAACTGTGACAGCCAGTATAAGACTGTCATCAGACTCACGCCAACCAAGGCACAAGGGAGCCTGGGATACAATGCACAGCAGTCCATCGTTAGGTGCAGAAAGCACTCACAGAGGGGACACATAATTCACTGGTGCTTCCTATCTGCAATTTAAGCAGATAAAGTGGGCTTCAAAGCGTGAAGTCAGACGTTAGGGAAGAAAGGCCACGGGCAGTGGAATGTTGGGCTGGTGTGCAATGAAATTGTAACGGGGGAGAAGCATGAATAAGCACCCGAAATATCGATGTTATCGTCAGATCCACTCGTACCCCAGGTTAAGTTGTCTTTGTCCTGTAACTGATTCTTTAAGACAATAGTCATTCAAAATTACTTCAATGAATAAATAAACTTATAAAACTGAAGGAAAGATGGAGAGACAGTTTTATTCTCCTTTACTGGATAGTATAACTGATATTCGTTATTTGCTTTCTTTAGCACCGGTTCTAAATTCTCCTCACCCTTAGTCGGCGTGCCCTGTGGGGTAATACAGACATATCGATAGATGTTGGTAGACCATGGTTGTCGAAAATTCCCATTTACAGGTACTACTAAGCATGGAAACACGTTCCCTCACCTCTGTGATTCTCCTGAACTTCAAAAATACGTGTCCTTATCCCTGTAATTTGACAGCATGACAACCGGGGTTAGTTTCCATGCCAATATAGTCACTCATTTCTCGGCCTCCTGGTCCACCGGCATAAAGATCCTGTCAGCATTCATAAGGTTAAGTTTAGTGGAAATATTACTACGTCCCCTGGTAGAAGTGCCCGTCCCCCTGGTCACTGGGAAACAGAATGTAACTACTAAAGAAAACCTAAAGTTGTAGGACCAGTAAAGAGCAAAGTCCCACCTAGATCACTAACACGGGGGCTGGGTCTCTATTTCCATGCCTCAGTTCACAAATATTGTGGCTTTGCAGGTGCACAGCACCATCTCATGGTTATTGATTCAAAATTATTTGTCATTTTGAAAGACAATGACCATTCTCACCCTGCCCGGCCCATCTGAGAAGACGAGGTGACCCCTTAAGAGGCTATTTTGATGTTAAATTAAACTGAGTGATGTGATCTATGGTTGAGCCAATGGATTCCATGCCATTTGCCCATCGCCCCCATTCTCTTATAGAAAGTGGACACTGTGGTGTGTAGCAATGATGTATGAGGTTCTCTCATCATATATCAGATCTTCTGTGAGAATTAGGATTAACCTTGGTGAGAGGAAGTCCGTATTGCCAGGCCCAGGGATAGCTTCATCTCCGTTATCATGCCTCTACTCTGTTCATGGTGCTTTTGGGCAAACTCTGGAGTGGCAAAAGATAGAAGTTCATTGGCCTCCAGCGAACCTTTCATTCTATTCACTGGGCCATTTGCTGCCTCTGTGAAAATGAGTGCTTTCTGATAGGTATTGACATGAATTAAGGTATCCACATATTTTATGTACACTCCCGTGAGATCACCCTCATGCTTCTTCCTCAGAATTCTTTGCTCTGATCTCCCATTGTTACCCATTCCAGGAACCTGGCCAATCAATCAAACTTCTTGCCTCTTGCCAGTAATCTGCAAGTTTTTTACCTCTTACCACTTCTCCTTTAACATTAATTCAATGGAGTTCTGCCCAATGGAAGGATTTTCCCCTCATACTCTCTTTCAGGGACACCCCTAGAGTGAGGCAGTAAGGTGACAGAGGTCCATTTCTGACTCACACCAACCTACTGAGCTGAATAAAACAAGTTATTTTTTCCCCCTGAATCTTTAGCTTATCATGGGAATGTTCTAGGCGGACACAGGTGTCAGCTGAGGGATGAGCACTGGTGTAACAGATAAAGGCACCATGCAAATCTTGATTACTTTTTGCCTTAACTTACTTGTGCCTTCAGATGTATCAAGGCCCTTTGCAGAAGGTACCTTTGCCATCACACAACAGACATCTGCTGTGCCCAGTGGACTTTATGACTTAATGTTTGAGAATTCACAACTCAGGCTGTGCAACTCTGGGAGCATAGTCAGTTGATGACCCATGCTTAAATTCTCTAACAGGAGCTACTTTTAAAATTTTTGAATAGTTATCCATGTCGATAGCATGGCCTTACTTTAAAATGTTACAGCTATGCACAGACTCTCTCCTATTAGGATGTGGAAGAGACACATACGGTGTCCTTATCTACTGAGGATCCTTCTAGTACCATGGATTGTGCTAGGTCATATGGCACAAGGGGAAGTCTCATTTGTACTCCAAATTGAACATGCTGCAAAGTTCTATTCTGCTTTGAGAAAGACTTGGGTCTGCACTCTAAGTAGCAATTCTCCTGCATTTGTTTCCACTCTGACAGGGACCATGATAAGTATATTGGATCTCCTATAATCAGTGCCAGGTCAGACCTTGTATATAACACTTGTATGCGATCTGGCTACTCTCCCTTCTCCAGTGGTTAGTAATTTAGATAGATATCCAAAGCTTTCTTTGGAAATGGGGTGGGGAAATCACTGCTCTATATATTTGCCATGATGTTGCAAGCCCTTCCTCACGGAGTCCTGCAGTTGGTAGGATTTGGATCTGATTGGCTCAGGAACAGAAACTGGACAATAGGTTATGATTTTCCATTGGGTCTTTTTTATTCACTCACACTTGATAATTATTAGTTCCAAAGGTCAAGCAATACTCTTAAATACTGCATCTCTATTTTAATGAGAGTTCTTCAGAGAAACAGAGTTAATAGGATGTGTATATATTCCAAACGAGATTTATTTTAAGGAATTGGCTCATACAATTATGAAGGATGGTGAGTTCAAAACCTGCAGGAATCTGGCAGGCAGAAGACCCAGGAAAGCCAATGGTGTAGATGAAGATTGAAAGCAGGCTGTTGGGGAGGCTGGTCGTTAGGGCTTTTTCCAGTCCTTCAACTGATTAGATGAGGCCCACCAAGATTATGGAAGGTAGTCTTTACTCGGAGTTCACTGATTTCAATGTAATCTCATTCAAAACACCCTCCAAAATGACAGATAAAATTAACCATCCTAGTATGTATGTTATCCCTCAGAACATTATGGTTTGTTTGTTTGTTTTAAGATTTTATTTATTTATTTGTTGGGGTGAGGGGAACCACAAGCAGAGAGAGCAGCAGGCAGAGGGAGAAGCAGGCTCCCCACTGAGCAAGGAGCCTGATGTGGGACTTGATCCCACAACCCTGGGATCATGACCTGAGCCGAAGGCAGCCGCTTAACCTACTGAGCCACCCAGGCATCCCAACATTATGGTTTATTAGCCTTCACCATAGATTTTTGTGGGCCAGTATCCACTAGATTGCATTCCAGTTTTCTTGCCCATTGTAGTAATTATGCCACCTTATATCTGATGTTCCTAGACTTTTTCTACTTCAGAACTGCATCATCCTTCTTGATACATGGGAGCCAATTCCATAGCCTTCCCAGCCACCAGTCCTAGACTGCAAAGGACAGTCTCCACTGAGCTTCTCATTGATGCTTGTTTCCCCCTCACTAGTACAATTATTATTATTGTAGTGAAGGGAATATACTCCGGACCCTGCCTGAAAACATAGTCATTTGGTGAGATCGCTGGTCTTACACTAAATCCATGTTGTAATGCCTACCTTTTTGTCTTTTGCTTCACTATACTCAATAATCTGCCGATGAAATTCTGAACACTCCGCCTCATTTATGGCAGCCCCTCCCTGTTTTCTAACTTTGAGAAGCCATCCCAGCAGGATATAAGGTCCAGTTCGAGGTTCCCTTGTCAGAATATTAAATATTAAATAATGAAAGATAAGCTTATTTCAATGCCCCCTTCAAGCTTATTGGCTGTTAACTAAAATCTACTAGCTGTAGAAAAATAGAAATAATATTTAAAATATAGACAAGTTTCAAATACAGACTATTCCAAGTTCACAGACCCTGGTGTTTGCATTTGCAAAATACTAATGAGTTTGAAAGTCATATTATTTTAATAACTCATGAGACAAATATTAAAAAGGGAGCAATGTTATCTAGGAGAATTCCAAAACATTATTAGGAAATGTTATTTTTTTAAATCTGTTGCTACGGTTTTATTTGTGGTTACATAACTTGCTATTAGAAAGAAACAGAAAATACAGGTGCAGAGAAGGGCATACAGTTAAAATGGGAGATGGTAGGTTATCTAAATTACAGGTCATTGGTTTTTACCTCTTTCCTGACTCACTGAAAAGTTTTGTTGAATTTAAGAATACTTATTATTGAGTTTCCACTTTCCATAAGTGCACAATACCTTCTTCCTTTCATGAAGTCCTTCTTAATTCTTAGATAAAGGTGCAGTTTGTATGCTGGAAGGTTTCCACTGTGCCCATATCTGCTGTTGGTACATTTTTCTGTCTGCTTGTTGCAAACCCAAACCCTTTTCTATGGCTTTCCAGTTGTCTTCCTGCCCTTTATAAGTATGTTTGCATCATTCTTCATTCATGTGCTCCAAAATCCTAGATTGACCCATCAACTTAACTTACTTAGTATGGTAATTGCTGAGTGGAAAAACTTAATTGCTTTGCAAAACTGTAATGCAAATTATTCAATAGGGGCCTCTCCTAATTGCAGTCTGGCAATTTGTGTTTTACAATATTCACCAATTCATATAACCAGTACTTTGGTGTTACATTATAGATCATATCTGATAGCTATTCTTTAGCATTATGTAATTTAGTCTCTTATGAATTTTAGGAAGGAAGTGACTATGAAACAGGTAAAAATCTCTCTTGTTAACCCTTTAGAAGGGTTAAATATTCATTTTAACACCCATAAATAAAATGCTTTCTCCATCAAAATGTAGCTCAGTATTCAACTGCATATTTTTATGAAATTCTCTAGAATATATATATATATTTTTAAAGATTTTATTTATTTATTTGACAGAGAAAATGACAGCCAGCGAGAGAGGGAACACAAGTAGGGGGAGTGGGAGAGGAAGAAGCAGGCTCATAGCAGAGGAGCTTGACGTGGGGCTCCATCCCTTAACGCCGGGAATACGCCCCGAGCCGAAGGCAGACTCTTAACGGCTGCGCCACCCAGGTGCCCCTAGAATATATTCTTAAAAAATGTTAAACTATAGTAGAATGCATTTCAATGTGCATGAAAAATTAATTTATCAAGGACCTATTCTAATTCAATAATATTCAAACAACAGAAGAAAGGTTTCAAGTACTTTTCCGCCCTGGTTCTCAACCAGTGAAATCCTAGATCTGCACCCTAGCCAACATGAACTCAGGAGAGAATCTAATGGGCTTTCTAAAAATGGTATTTCCCGAAAATTAGGCAATTTTTCTAAGATTACTTACCAGCCTCATTTTTACAAAAGAGAATATGTGTTTGTAAGTAGCAGTATTACAAGGTCTGCTCAACTTTCTTCAAGATATCTTGATGAATAACAAAAAAATAAATTAGCACCGGGGAACTGGTTTTGTCTTGAATTCTATAACCAACCATGACAATCTCTGGACCACGATAAAATCTGTGTTCGAACAGGATTTAATAAGGAATGGCACTAGAGAACAATGTGTACATAATACTATAAACAGAATCTTGATTGAATTTCATACGGCATAGAAGAGTATTGCCTTATCCTAAGTAATTCAAAATAAATATTTAACAAGTATTTCTGCACCAATCAGTTACTGAACGTCTAGTTACTTTTCATGCAACCCTTGTTTCTAAGTCTCAGGAAGTGTGAATCAAAGAAGGAACAAGTGAGAGAGAAGAATTCCAACCATGTCTAAGCTACTCCAAAAATCAATTTAGGAAGCACTGTTATAAAGAATGCCATAGATTCTGTACTATGTAATTACACATTATTAAAATCAGTAAACTACAGTTTTTCTGTTGTTTGCATTCTGAATGTACATACTTGACTAAAACAATACAGCTGCTTTCTTTTGAAATATCTTTACTATAGTATTTACATGATGTAACGTAATCATTGCTTGTGGGTTTATCTGAGTGTTTCGTTAAATTGTAAGCTCTCCCTGGAAGGAATTATGTCTTATGTAATATTTGATACGCTTGAAAGAATGTATGTATTCTTTGGTGTCTCTCAGGATCAAAATAGTATTTGGTATTATTACTTTTTAAAATTTCCATTTCTCATTATTCATTGCCTGAATTTAGAAATGCAATTGATTTTTGCATATTAACCATATATATTATGACCTTGATTAACTCGTATTTTATTTCTAGTAGTTGTGGGGGGTTTTCTTTGCTTTATTTTCTATAGATTGGTTTGTATGTATATAATCATATATCTGAGAATAAAGACAGTATAACTTCTTATTTTCCTATCTCTGTGTTTTATTATCATTTTTCTTTTCTTATTTCCCCATTTAGGACCTCTGGTAGAAATGGTAAAAGTGGCCATCATTGTTTTGTTCCTGACCTTAGGAAGAAATACCTCTTTTTTTATTATGAAATGTAATGTTAGTAGAAATTCATTGTACATTGTTAGACTTGATTTGTTCATTTTTAAAAAGAATTATTGCACCCATTTTCATAAGGTATATTGGTTTTTAGTTTTTGTTTCTGTTGCAATGTCTCTTTATGGTTTGGGAATCAAAATAGTACTGGCCTCATTGAGTGAGTTGAGAAGTTACGTCATTTTCTTCGATTCCCTAGAATAGTTTATGTAGATTTGATAATTTTTTTTCTTGAATGTTTGGGAGATTCACTAGTAGAGCCTGTTAGGACTATACTCTCTTCATGAGAAGTTTTTCTTTCTTTTTTTTATTTAATTAAGATATAATTGACATGGGGCTCCTGGGTGGCTCAGTCATTAAGCGTCTGCTTCGGCTCGGGGCATGATCCCAGCGTTCTGGGATCGAGTCCCACATCAGGCTCCTCTGCTGGAAGCCTGCTTCTTCCTCTCCCACTCCCCCTGCTTGTGTTCCCTCTCTCGCTGGCTGTCTCTATCTCTGTCAAATAAATAAATAAAATCTTCAAAAAAAAGATATAATTGACATATATTAGTTACAGATGTATAACATAATGATTCAATATATGCTTAAATTATAAAATGATTGTCATAATATATTTAGTTAATGTTCATCATCATACATTTTTACAGACTTTTTTCTTGTGACAATACAGTATTATTAACTATGGTCACCATGTTACACATTACAACCCGGAACTTATGTATTTTATAATTGAAGTATACACCTTTTGACCATTTTCACCCATTTACCTATACCCCACCTCCTGCCCCTGGCAACCACCAATTTTTGTTTTGTATCTATGAGTTCATTTTTAGTGTTTTGGGCATTTTGTTGTTGTTGTTGGTTTCCACATGCAAGTGAGATCACACTGTATTTGTCTTTCTCTGTCTAACTTATTTAACTTAGTACAATGCCCACAAAATCCATCCATGTCACAAATGGCAAGATTTCATTCTTTTTTATGTCTGAATATTTCATTCTGTATATATAGCACACGTTCTTTATCCATCCATCCACTGGTGGACACTTAGGTTGTTTTGTATCTTGGTTATTTTAAGTAATGCTGCAAAGAACATGGGGTGCAGATATCTTTTTGAATTAGTGTTTTTGTTTTCTTCAGACAAATACCCAGAAATGGAATTGCTGGATCTTATGGTAGATATAAATATATATTTATATATATATTTGTATCTACCATAAGAAACTCCATACCTTTTTCCAGAGTGGCTATGCCAGAGTGGCTATGCCAGTTTACATTTCTACATGGAAAGGTTTGTAATTACAATAAAACTTCTTTAATAGATAAAGAGCTATATCTTGAATGAGCTAGTTGTATCAATCAGGGAATTTGTCCATTTCACTACAGTATTGCATCTATGAACTCTGAGTTATCTTACTTTCCTTTAAGTATCTGTATGATCTGTAATGATAACTCCTTTCTCATGTCTAATATAATTTGCTTGTTTGCTTATTTTTCCTCAATCAGATTGCTAAAGGTTTCTTTATTTTGTTGATTTTCCCCAAAGATCAGCTTTTGATTTTGTTGATTTTCTCTAAATTTCTTGTTGGGTGGTTGCATTAGAAACAAATTCAATTTTTGTCCGAAAAAGGTCCGTATTTTGTCTTCATTTGCAAATATATATTTTCACTGGACATTGAATACTATGTTGTCAGTATTATTGTTTTAACATTTTGGAAGATATAACTCTGTTGTCTTTGGATCACATAGTTTACTATTAGAGGTATAGTTTTCTCCTTTTAGTTCCTCTATTGCAAAGAATGCAAACTTTCTCTATTGAGGTCAAGATAGTAAATATTTTAAGCTTTGTGGGCCAGATAAGATTTCTGTTGCATATTTTTTTTTGCTTTTGATTTTAAATCTTAAAAAAAAATGTTAAAACTACCCATAGTTGAGAATTATACAAAAACAGGCCATGAGTTTTATTTGGTCCATGGGCCATGGTTTGTTGACTCCTTCTCTAAAGTAATTATAATAAAGTGGGGTTTTTTTAATTTTAATGATCATGAAATTTTTCTGTTTAAATCTGTTTTCCAAAAATTTGTGTGTGGATCTTTGTTGTACTTTATGTTGACATACATATATATTACACTACTTGATAATGTCCTGCCAATCACTGAAGCTCTGTGTATTTTACTCACTTTCTTCCCACTCCAGCCTTTATTTTCTACACTTTCAGTAGGGTTTTCTTTTCTTCTGCAGAATCTTATCTACTTTTAATGCCCTTCAGTGAAATTTTCATTTCATAAATTTCTGTTCTCATCTCTAAGAATTATATTTTGTCCTTTTTTTTTCATTTTTCAGTTTTAGTTTATTCATGTGTTTAAATATTTTAGATTAGTAAAGATATGTTTTATTTTTAGCATTTTAGCATATTTATGGATGGATAATTTACATACAATAAAAGTCACTTGTTTTAAATGTACAATTCAATGACTTTTAGTAAGTTTTCAGGGTTATTCAGCTATAAGTTTATATATAATAATATAGATATTACATATATGTATATATATGTAATATCTATATGTATATATATTATATATATGTATATAAAATATATATGTATATATATTATATATATGTATATATATAATATATATAGGCTATAACAATCAAGTTTTAGTACATTTCCATCACCCAAAGAGATCACACATTCCCTTTGGAGTCAGCCTCCTATCCCACTCTAGCCCAGGAAACTACTCATCTATTTTCTGTCCCTATGGATTTGCCTTATCTGAATGTTCCCTACAAATAAAATCATAAATATGATCTTTTACTTAGCGCAGTGGTTTTTACCCGAGAGTAATTTTGTACCCAGGGATATTCTCCAATGTCTACAAATATTTCTAGATTTCCCAACTGGGGTAGGTTCTCCTGGGATCTAATAGACAGAACTCAAGGATGCCCCTAAGCATCCTCGTGCAAAGGACAGCTCACGCCCAAACAAGAATTACCTAGCCCCCAAATTCCATACGACCGTGATTGAAAACCCCTGACATAGCATAATCACTTTGAGAATGACCCACATGATGACTTACATCTGTTGTTCAGTCATTTTAATTGCTAAATAGTTTTCTGCTATAGGGACACAAAACATTTGTTTATTCATTAACAGTGAACGGATATTTGAATTGTTTCTGTGTTTGGCATCTTTTGAATATTGCCACCCTGGACATTTGTGTTCAAGACTTACGGACATCGAATTTCTCAAGCCTAGGAGCAGAATTTTGTATTATATAATTATTATTTTTGTGTTATAAGCCATTGATACACCCTTGAATGTATATCTAGTCAAATCCTCTGTTGGTTTTTTAATTGGTTTTATGTCTCATTATTATTGGGTTTTTAGAGTTTTTTAAAATATTTTATGTATAAATTCTGAATCAGATATATGATTTATAAATATTTTCTTCCAGTTTGTGACTTGTATTTTTATTTTCTTAATGATAGTTTTTGAAGCACAAACACACATATCAAGAGTAGTAAATATATTAATATGACCGAAAAAATCATCAGAAAATACATGAGATAAACAAGAAGGAGAGTTCATCTAGGATATTTCACTTAGCATTTTTTTAAATCCTAAATTTGGAAAGATCTAATTTACTCTCTTTTCTGTTTTTAACCAGATCTTCAGATAAGGCATTTATAGTGGGGCTTATTTTTTTTTCTATGTTTAAGGATCTCTCTAAAGAATGAACTTAAAATCTCCTTTCTTTGGTCTGTTTCTTTTTTGAACTTATTGCCAGATGTCGAAGAGAACTTTCCATTCATAATTGAAGCCAATTTTCTTGTGTTCTGTCTTCTAGAGATAAAAATAACATGTTCATATCCTTTACCAAAAAAACCTGTCTTGAAAACAAGTTTTTTCAGTCATCTGAGTCCTCTCTTCTGTGAGGTGAACATTCTACCCTATTTTTTCCATGGTGTTTATAGTTTGCAGCCCTGAGCAGTTTGAAGATCATTAAAACACTTCAGTTTCTCTACATACCTTTCAAAATGAATAGATACTCCTAATAAAGAACAGCTATATTTGCATTTTTAAAACATGAGCATCATTAAACTTCCAATAATACAAAGATACAATTAATATATGCATGTATATGAGTCTGAATTTATTTTCATTTTATTTATGAATGTCCACATAAGTTTTGTCCTGTTGCTATTCATATATGCATGGTGGGTCATTTGTTATCACGTTGAAAATTATTATTTATTCTAGCATTACAAAAGTTACCCTAAATAAATAAGCTTCCATGATATTTATACAAACTCTGTCTTCAACATATGGTACTGAACTATAGTCATGGTACATTCAAGAAAAACATGCCTTTGAGTATACTGAGAAAAAAACCAAATTATTAACCAATGATAATACATGATTGAGAATAATGTGTCATCAAAAAATCACATTTGAAAAGATATTTAAGAAGTGAGAAAAAGTGTATATATTTCAATAGATGATACACTAATTGGTTGGTTATTGTGTCATGTGGTTGTCATAAATTTGGGAATGTTTTTCTCTATGTGGACCCCATAGTGGGGGGGATTATTAATATGAAAAAAAAAGTTGAGGAAAAGAAACAGTTTACTGTTTAATTAACAATCAATTAATGGTCCTATAATATTGAGAATCAAATGAGTACTAGGCACTGGTGTTAAACATAAATTTTTAAAAAAGTGACTAAGATAAGCAGTTATGAGACTTAACATCTATTGGGAAAATTCATTTATATAAAAATATTCTGTACATGTTTTTTTGTGTAATTCTTACAAGAACTTTATGAGATTTATATAATTATCCCCATTTAACGAATAAACAAACTAAAGCTTAGGATACAGTTCTTACCCAAATACATGGAAAGAAGAGTCCTGTTCTAATTCATGTTTTCTAACTAAAATATCAACTTATTTCTTATCCATCTCATATACCAGCCAATATTTTTAAAAACTAAGACTCATGGGGGTGCCCGGGGTGGCTCCAGTCTGTTAAGTATCTGCCTTAGGCTCAGGTCAGGATCCCAGTGTCCTGGGATGAATCCTCAGCATTGAGTTCCCTGCTCAGTGGGGAGCCTACTTCTCCCTCTCTCTCTGCCTCTCTTCCTGCTGATGCACAATCTCTCTCTCAAATAAATAAAAAAATTAAAATTAAATCTTTAAAAGTAAGAGTCATGAAAAAGTTTTCATATGTAAAGAAATAGCCAAATATCAGTTATAATTAGAATTTGGTTTCTTTTATTTTTCTTACCCAAACTGTATTCCAGAGAGAAATGTGCATTTTAAGGACATCAGTCCAAGATACTATGAAATACCCAAAGAAAAGGTATCTCCAATTTATTGACACTCACCATAGTTTCTCAAGCAGAAATCAATACCTAGGTTGGGATACTCCAAACCATCTGGTGAGCTAGATTACACCACATATTTTTTTTTAAAGATTTTATTTATTTATTTATTTGACAGAGATAGAGACAGCCAGCGAGAGAGGGAACACAAGCAAGGGGAGTGGGGAGAGGAAGGCAGGCTCATAGCGGAGGAGCCTGATGTGGGGCTCGATCCCGTAACGCCGGGATCACGCCCTGAGCTGAAGGCACATGCTTAACCGCTGTGCCACCCAGGTGCCCCTACACCACATATTTTATCCTTGGATTGCCTATAAGTCTCCCTTGATATTAAAAATTGAGACTTCTCTGATAATAAGTTGTTTTTGTCTCTCTATTTTATTTTGCTTTTTTGAGTAACTCAAATACCTTCAGAACCAACTATTTCTAAATCATTTCTGTATATAACTGCCTGTTCTATGGCCAAGAGGTAGAGATCTGGACCATTCTCTGGTTTTTAACATATAACTATAAAAATATTTATTTTTAGAAATTCCAGGAAAAAACAAAGTAACCACACCCATGAAGAGAAGATTCTGTTGCTAAGACAATCCAGAATCCATATAAACAACAGGGAACATATGAAAACACTTCTGTGTCAATAAATTGATACAAAATGGTAATTAGCAATATAGGTGGTTTATAAAAGATAAAGAAGAATAATTACAGTTAGGGTGAGGAATTAATAAAAAAACACTGAGTGATCATGTCAAAGAGAAAACGCAGACTTAACATTTTAACAAAACATAAAGATTTACGTGTGTCTAAATTAATTTGGAAATAATCCATATGATCCTGTTCCTTAAAAGGTAATATTACTATTGACAGTCAAACATTACAGCAGTACTTTGGCTCACCACCAATTCCCCTGTACACAGTTATAGCTCAGATTTTGGTATCTGTTAGTATTGTTTACTGAGATCTTGGAATATTGTTTCCTAGGCTATTTGGAGATTAGTGGATTCTGCATCTCGGGGAAATCATAATAGGTCTGAAATCTCCTTACCCTACCATATCCTACCATAAAGCAGCAATATGTATGGAGTGGTTCAGAGAAAAAGCAAAGAAGCCAGCTCTTCTTTACTGGATTTAATTAAAATAAGTGTGGGGATGAGTGTGGAAGTAATAATTCATGTCAGTGGTTACTCATACTAACAGAACGAAAAGCAATCCACATTTATTCACCACAGGTGGTCATATCCTATGATGAAGCAGAAAGAAGTTTCAACCATATATTTCAGATGACAAATTCATTAGGATCCTAAGAGAGGCATGAGTTGTGCTAGTAGATTACTCAGCCTTCAGAATTTAAAACTTCTATGCAGTCCTGTTAATTACAATAAGATACTATTAAGGTTTAAATATGCTATCAAATCACTTATCAAGTGTATCATAATGCCAGGACAACAGGTTGTATAGCACTATCTGAACAAATCTAAAGAGCAATCCTTCTGTGGAACAACAGCAAAAAAAATGATAAAAGCAAAATAAATAGAAAAGGAGTGGACATAAAAAGTCATGGTGAGGACTTCCACTTTCCCTGCTTCTCCTGCTAAGTACAAGTAAAAACTTTGGACACTATGTGTGAAATATGCATAAGAACACTCTGAAAAGGCGAGAAGAAAGGACATGAACTAGGGACCTTGGCACCCACGGGATGACATGGGGCTGCATTTCCTGAATATTCCTTTGGGTCTTAGATACCAGATTTTGAGCTGAAGAGCCCAGCAGCCTGGAAATGTTAACAGGTGCAGACCAAAACAACAAACAAGCAAACAAAAAGGCCCAACAAAACCCTCTCCTCTTTGGCCAAAGGACCAGGAAAGGATCAGCCTAGCAAGACAGAAAATTTTTAGAATGTAACTGCTCTACTCCAGTCACACATGACAGAAAGACAAACAAACGAACTGTGGCTACATCCCACCATGGCAACAAAGGATGAGTGAAGAGCCTAGACTTCTTCTCCTGCCTCGTGCCCCTACTGCCCCAACCCCAGGAAGTGTCAGACACCAAGTAGGGCCTTTCATGTCTGTCAGGTAGCAAAAGTTTCCTCCTGCCCAGCCATGTCTGTGGAGAGCACATGGGGAGCAGTCGTCATGGGGAGCAGTAACGAGGTGTTCCTCCGTCACTCCACTGTGGCTATCAGCGGGGTCTGAAAGTTGTGATTTGTGCTATAGTCCCGCAGTATCATAGCCACTCCCTCCACCTGTGTTGTCAATGGAGAATACATGGGGAGCGGTCACGACGCACTCCTAGCTTTCATAGTCAAGGAGGTACTAGTGGAGGCCACATGAGGAGCTGGAACTCTCACCCCTACCCAGCAGTAATGAGGAGGTCTCCTCCTTCAGACATCAATAAAAGACAAGTAGGAAACCAGGAATTTTAATCCCACATGAAAGTAATGAAATGGAAATATCACTTCTCCTGACAGAGTGGTGTCCTAAGAAGCCAGCTATAAGATAAAGTTTAAATAAGATCCAGAGACTCAAAAACAAAAATGATGAAAATCACTATTCATACCAAGAACCAGGATGATCTAAAACTGAATTAAAAGAAGTCAATAAATGACAATACTGACATGACAAAGAGGTTAGAATTTTTATACATTTTTTAGAGCAGCCATTATCATGAAAACACTTGAATAGTAATTACAAACATGACTAAAATATGGAGAAAGAAGAAAAAGAAAGAAAGAAAGAAAGAAAGAAAGAAAGAAAGAAAGAGAAAGAAAAATTAGTTTCAATAAAGATAGACGATATAGAGAAGAACCAAATGGAAATTTGGAACTGAAGAATACAAAAACTGAAATTAAAATTTCACTGGGTGGACTCAACAGCATAATTTAAAAGATGATCCTCCGTGGTGAAAAACTGAACACTTAACCCCTAAAATTAGAAACGAGGTAAGTTTGTCCTCTCACACTGCTATTCAACATGGGTCTGCAAGGTTTAGTCAGCCGATTAATGGAAGAAAAGGAACTAAAGATCATTCAGACTGAAAAGAAAGAAAGAAAGCTGCTGCTTCTTACATATGACATTATGTTCTATTTGTAAAACTCAAGAAAATTATACATAAACTCTTAGAACTAGTGAGATGAACAAGATCAAATGTAAGATTAACATAAAAAATCTATTGAATTTCTACATACTAGCAATTATCTATTGATATTAAAAATGCAGTGCATTTACAATTTCTCAGAAAAAAGAAACACTTAGATGCAAATCTAACAAAAAATGAACAGTATGCTCAAAGTTACAAAACACTGATGAAGGTAGTTGAAGAAGATACAAATAAGATCAAAGAAGAAATACCATTTTCATTGATTGAACAATTAAGAGGCTATTCTCCCCTAATAAATAGTTTCACACAATTACCATCAAAATCCCCCCAAACTTTTGTTGATGTAGAATTTATATGCAAAGACAAGAAACTGCAATAGCTAAAACAGTTTTGAAAACAAAAAACAAAGAGAGAGAAATCAGTCTACCTGATTTTAAAATTTATTATGGATCTTGACAGAGAGATAGATACATACATAGATCCATGGAAAAGAACAAAGAACACAGAAATGAAACCACCCAAATATATCTCCTAGATTTTTGACCAATGTGCGGAAGTAATTCAATGGAGGAAGGTAACCTTTTTTTTTTTTTTTTTAAAGATTTTATTTGTTTGACAGAGAGAGAGATAGCACACAAGCAGGGGGAGCAGCAGGCAGAGGGAGAGAGAGAAGCAGGCTCCCAGCTGAGCAGAGCACCCGATGTGCGGAACTCGATCCCAGGATCCTGGGATCATGACCTGAGCCTAAAGCAGATGCTTAACCAACTGAGCCACCCAGGTGCCCCAGAAGGTAGCCTTTTGAACAAATGGTCCTGTGGCATTTGATTGTCTATAGGCAGAAAAAATAAACTTCAACTTAAGTCTCTCACCTTATTAAGAAGTACACTCAATATGGATCTCAGATTTAAATGTAAGACATAAAATTATGAAGTTTTTGAATCATCAGGATCTCAAGCTAGGCAAATGAGTTTTAGACTTATTATCAAAACACAATTCTTAAAAAGAAAAACTGATAATTTAGACTTTATCACAAGTAAAAAGGTTTGTTCTGCAAAACCTTACGAGAAGAATGAAAAGACAAGGTACATACTGAGATAAAACATTTGTAAATCACATATCTAACAAAGCACTAGGACCTAGAATATATGACACACTCTCAAAACATAACTGTAAAAACAAATGAACAGTTCCATTAGAAAATTGGCAGAGAACATGAGAAAGCATTCCGTTGAAGAGAAGAGACAAAGAGTACAAGTATGAAATATGCTCAGTCAATAGCCATGTGGGCAATCAAAATTTATCATTCATAAATTATTGGTGGGCACACACACGGTACAGCCCCTCTCAGAAACAGTTTGGCAGTTTCCTAAAAACCATAACATGAACTAGCATGCAACCTAACAATTTCTCTCCAGAACACTTGTCCCAGAGTAAGAAAGATTTCCCTTCACACAAAAACCTGTAAGCAAATATTCATAGCAGTTGTATTCAGTATAGCAGAAAACTGGAAACCTGGATGTTTTCCGACAGATGAAGGGTTAAACAGACTAATAAATCCATACAATGTATTCATTACTACTCAGCAATTAAAAGGATGAACTGCTAACACACTCAACAATTTGAATGCATCTCAAGGACATTATTACGAATGAGAAAAGCCATTCTCAAAAATCATATACAATATGATTCCATTTATAGAAGATATTTGAAATGATTAAATTACAGGAATGCAAAATAAATTAGTGTTTGTCAAGGTTTAAGTTGAAGGTGCTGGCAGGACAGAATTGGGAGTGGTTCTAAAAGGGCCACAAGAGAGATTTTTGGGTTACAGAAATATTCTCAATCTGTCAATATCCTGTAGTTTGTCCTATAATTTTTTAGTGATGTTACCTTGAGAGAAACTGGTAAAGGACACGCGGTATTTCTCTGTATTACTTTTTACAACCCTGTGTAAATATGCAGTTATCTCAAAATAGAAACTTTAATCGAAAGAAAAAGTAATGGTAAGGTAACAAATAAGGTTCAGCTAGGAAAGGAGCCATGTGGGGGCGCCTGGGTGGCTCAGATGGTCCAGGAATGAATCGGTCCCCAGGATTTTTATTATGAGCAATCCTAGGGAGCCAGAACTGTAGTGATTAAAGGGTTCCATGATTGGACTCTCCTCTCACAAATCTTAGTCCTTTTCCAGTCCATCTGCCATTATCAGGTTTAGGATGACACTGGCCCAGGTGACCCTCTGTCTTTCCTGGGGATGTCCTCTCTGAAAGGAGAGGATGCTTTGGACACCTGCTACTTGATTACTGGTGTTTCAGGTCTTAACATACCATGACCCACACGCTATGCTCTACACGAATCGACCGTTCTTCATGTTCTTTCGGACCCGTTGTGCTCCAGTTCTATCATGGTTATTTAGTCCTTAATGCCATGAGGAAAGACCGGTTAGAGGTTAGCTGTGGTGGACCTCAGTTTTTTTGTCTTTTTAAAAAGATCTTATTTATTTATCTGTCAGAGAGAGAGAGCACAAGCAGGGGGAAGGGCAGAGAGAGAAACGGGCTCCCTTCTAAGCAAGGAGCTGGACGTGGGACTCGAACCCAGAACCTTGGGATCCTGACCTCTGCTGAAGGCAGATGCTTAACCCACTGAGCCACCCAGACATCCCAGAGTGAACTTAGTTTTTACCCCACCAGCTGAATGACTCTTTCTTGGGATCTTAATCTCCTCGACTGTAAAACGAGAGAGTAATAACATACGATTTTTAAAGAAACCTCGATTTATTTTATTCACTTAATACATTTTTTTCTTTCCTGCCAAGCAAATCCTGGCTACTTCAGGTCACTTTCCGATGGTTACCTCCCACTCAGATCTTCCGCAGGCTGCTCAAATTTACAAGCAACAAATTTAGAAAGCATCCATCCTAGCTGCAACTCATTTCATTCCAGTGATTTATTGGATAGTCTACCTTGATACTTTAGATTTCAGAAACTGATAAAATAATCAGGTGGCTTTTTTTTTTTCTCACTGTCCTTATATTATGTGAGCTTGTTAGAGACAGTGTATTTCCTTCCTGTCTGGCACATTCAGGAAGTGGCATAAGTAAGAGGAGGAATAAACTCTTAGAGAATCCAGATATCATATATTTGATAGCTGGTTAATAGTATATTACAGGATTTGTTCTATTTCGTAGTATTCTCATCTAGGTAGTCCTGAAATTACTATATCAATAATTATTGTGCCCCAAGGATTCTCTACGTTCTCATATTGAAAAAAAAGGTTGTAATTGTATGTGGTTGCCCATGTCTTCCATAAGTATATATCCACGGTGTCTTTGTCTATTAGCTATAACTATTCATTAATCTTCATGTTTATAACTATTTTCATGTACAGTTAATGGTGATGGCCAGTTAAGATACACCTAAAAATGTAGCCGGATGTAATTCTCCAGATGACATTCCTAATTACAGCCAGAGTACGTTGATTACATCCCTCCTAGACATATTTCAAAAGCCTCAAATCTAAAAACTCATTTTGTTTGGACAACTGATAAATAACAGTGACAGATGGAGCAGCCTGCTGGGTAGCAATTGGAAAAGCAAAGAGAGGAGAAGTGCATAAAATCCACCAGAAAAAAAAAATTATGTGCTTTAACTATCTTCAACTTACACCTGTTTCACCTGAAGTTTCTGTTTTTCACGTGGTAACTACTCCATCTCTCCTTTTGCTTGATTCAGAAACCTGGGATCTTTCCCCCTGGCGCACCGCAGGTCCAAACCACCGGGGATGCCAGAGAAACCCAGAAGCAGACAGAAGTTAATGTGATGAAGGAGAATTTCATTCAGGACTATTGCAATCAGGGGAAAGAGCTCCCAGTATAGAACTGGGCTCCATTTCAAATGCACCAGAGACAAGAGGGGATTTGTAGCCCAGAAGTGCGGGAGTGAGTGGACAGAAAAATGACCAAGAAGAGACATGAAATCCAGGAAGAATTCTGGGTGAACCAACCTAACAGGATTTCTGCTGCAAGCAGGCCAGTTTGACCCACACCAAGGCTGGGGAGTGAGGAATAGGGATCAGATATCAAGGGTGATCAGGCAGGGTTCCTGTTAAAACTGGATTTTACAAGGAAGTGAGCAGCTGGGCCTAGGAAAGTGCAGCGGTCTGACTAAAGTTTGGTCAAGCAAAGAATCTTTCTCAGGGAATCTTACTGGCTCTGCCATCCAACCCATGTAACATTCGAATCCTTCTCACCTCCATTGCCACCACCTTGTCTGAGCTCCCGACCACTCACCTGAGTGAAGTCAAGAGCCTTCTAATGGCGATCCCTGCTTCCTTCCTCTCCCTCTACTGCACAGAATTCAGACGGATTATTTTACAACGTGGTGAGAACCTTTTAAAATGTAGAATGATCCTCCTGTCATCCCTTCCCTTTATACTTGGATTCAAACCCATCCCACTTGCCAAAGGGCCGCCATGTGACCCACACTTTGACCTTTCCAGCTGCTCTCCCCCTGGCTCTCTCCACTCCAAGAACACCAGCCTCCTTGCTCCTTTGTGAGCACAGTGAGCCTTCCCCATCCCAACGCCTCCCTTCTTCCAATTTCTGATGAAATCTCATCTATATGACGAGCCCCACCTTGAATTCCCTTTTCAACAGTGCAATCTGCTACAGATCCTGCCCCTTGTCAATGCCATTAACGCTGCTCTACTTTTTCTTTTCTCCCACAATAGCCACTTTTTACCGTATCATATGATTTATTCATGTCTCTGTTTCTTAATTATTATCTATCTCCTCCCTGATAGGATGCAAGTTCCACAGGATGAGAATCTTGTTTTTGGATGCATCTTAAACTTTTAAAACACTATCTGGGCTCAGTAAATATGTGTTCAGTGAATACACGAACACAATTTATTTGTTTGTTCTGAACAAACACGCTAAACCAAAAACATTTATATTTATCTCACTCTGTTCTAGATGCTAGGGACACAAAAATAATAAGGAAGGTGGTGCCAGACCTAAGGAAGTTATGGTCTCGTGGGAAAGGCAGATGGAGCGTCAGTGACCATAATACAATCCTGAATGGATGGAGGTGTATATTAGGAACTGGTGTGACAGGCTAGAGGGCCATATTCCTCTTCCTTTTTATTCTTAGTACTTTTGTGGCTTCTTTTTTTCCCACGCTACAATTTTTACTCCTTAGGCTCCTTTTTATGATTAGTATATAGTTAGAAAGAATGGATTCTCAGGATTTCAATACTATCAGGGTTCACCTCCTGTGGAATACTAAGGCAATATCTATCATGCCAAAATGCCTGGGGGAACTTGGTAAGTCCCCCATGATAATAGGTGGGTAATCAAAGTTATATGATGCCCAGAGGCAAGAAGAAAATAAGATCATGAGATGACAGGCCCTGTGATGAGAGTCTGTAATTGAGGTGATTGTGTTTGTTTTCTCTTTCTCCTCCATTGTCCCCAGGTTATTATTTGGGGAAACGGCTTGTTAGGGCGATGGTGAAACTGGGAAAGGTGTAACATATATAAAGCTGTCTAAAGGTGTATTATTTGAGCTGGGCTTCAGTTATTGTGGCATATGTTCTAATGATGCCAAGGAGCATTGTGATGCCAAGAATGTGCTTTTAAATATTGAAAGCCAACTAGCTTTTGATTTCCTCTCTTCCCCTCCTCCTCCATCCTCCCTTCCCCCTCCTCCCCTTCCTCCCCCTCCTTCCCCTCCTCCTTTAAAAAAAGAACAAGAAGGGCACCTGGGTGGTTCATTTGGTTAAGTGTCTGACTCTTGGTTTCAGCTCAGGTCATGATCTCAGGGATGTGAGATCGAGCCCTGTGTCGCCCCTCCTCCCCTAATTGCATGCACACTCTATCTCTAAAAAAAAAAAAGTTTAAAAAGTACAAGAATGTTTATTGAGCATATTCATGGAGGCAATAAACAAAACAAATCAAAACAAAACCCTACAAAACTGGAAACAAAATTAATGCCCATCAATCAATAATGGCTGAATCCACTTTGGTGTGCGGTCACTAACGAACACAAGGCAGATAAGAAAATGTACTGCAAAAATTGAACCAAGAAGCAGGTATGTGAATTCAATCATCTTCCATTAAGCCAGACTAGAAAAATGTACAATGTCAAGCTTTACATCGATTTTTTTATTTGAAGCTACAGGTATTTTTCATTAAAAATATCAATTGTGTTAACATGTATGGGTTAATCATTGTCGTTTTAAGTGAATTTAATACATAAGTATTTTGAGAAAAATCTCATGGAATGAGGATTACAAGGAAATACAAATTTCATTAGAACAAAATGCAGCAACCCAATAGACAAATTGGCTAATGACCTGAGCAGTCTTCACAAAAAGAATATCCAAGTGACCTCTTATTATATAAAGAAATCCTCAAATTTATTATTTAGAAAATATATAGTAATGTTGGTAGTACTGCACCAATGTTAATTTCCTGGTTTTGATTATTGTCCTGGGTGATACAACATGCTAACATTAGGGGAAGTTGAATTAAGGGTGTGCAGGAAATCACTATAACTTTTTTGTTTGTTTTATTGAAGTATAATTGGAAAATAAAATTCTAAATAAAATAAAATTCTTAAATTCTAAAATAAAGTGCACAAATTGATGTTTTGAGATATATAGATATATATATATATACACATTATGAAATGATTCCTACAATCAAGCTAATTAACATTTTCATCACTTCATATAGTTATCTCTGTATGTGGTGGGAATACTTAAGATCTTTTCTTTTTTTGCAAATATATCAAACATACGACACAATATTTTTTTTAATGTTTTTTTATTATATTATGTTAGTCACCATACAGTACATCCCCGGTTTCCGATGTAAAGTTCGATGATTTCATTAGTTGAGTTAAACACCCAGTGCACCAAGCAATATGTGCCCTCCTTACTACCCATCACCGGTCTATCCCATTTCCCCACCCCCCTCCCCTCTGAAGTCTTCAGTTTGCTTCTCATAGTCCGTACTCTCTCATGTTTCATTCCCCCTTCTGATTACCCCCCTTTCTTTATCCCTTTCTTCCCCTACCGATCTTCCTAGTTCTTATGTTCCATAGATGAGAGAAATCATATGATAATTGTCTTTCTCTGCTTGACTTATTTCACTTAGCATTATCTCCTCCAGTGCCGTCCATGTTGCAGCAAATGTTGAGAATTCGTTCTTTCTGATAGCTGAGTAATATTCCATTGTATATATGGACCACAGCTTCTTAATCCAGTCATCTGTTGAAGGGCATCTCGGCTCCTTCCATGATTTGGCTATGGTGGACAATGCTGCTATGAACATTGGGGTGCATATGGCCCTTCTCTTTACTACGTCTGTATCTTTGGGGTAAACACCCAGTAGTGCAATGGCTGGGTCATAGGGTAGTTCAATTTTTAACTTTTTAAGGGACCTCCACACTGTTTTCCAGAGTGGCTGTACCAACTTGCATTCCCACCAACAATGTAGGAGGGATCCCCTTTCTCCACATCCTCTCCAATAATTGTTGTTTCTTGGCTTGTCTATTTTTGCCATTCTTACCTGGCGTAAGGTGGTATCTCAGTGTGGTTTTGATTTGAATTTCCCTGATGGCTAATGATTTTGAACATTTTTTCATGACGACACAATATTGTTAATTACAGTCACCATGTTGTACGTTAGATCTCCAAATGTATTTATCTTGCATGACTGAAATTTTGACCAGCGTGAAACCCTTTGATGAAATCCTTTGCCCAATATCTCCCTACATTCTCTATCCCCAATGCCTGGAACCCACCATTCTACTCTTTGCTTCTGTGCATTTGTCTATTTCAGTTCGGACATATAACCGAGGTCATGCAGTATTTGCTTTCTGCATCTGGGTTATTTCACTAAATAGAATGTCCTCCAGGATTGGTGAACATAATGTTCACCATATCATCAAAAATGTCAGGATTTCCTTCTTTTTAGATATAAATAGTATTCCTTTTTGTGTATATACTACAACTTCCTTATCCATTCACGCATTGACAGACATTTGGGTGATTATCATATCTTGGATATTGTGAATAAGGCTGCAATGAATATGGGAATGCAGAGATCTCTTTGAGATACTGATTTCATTTCCTTTGCATATATATTCAAAAGTAGGATCTCTGAATTGTATGGTAGTTCTATTTTCAATTTTTAAAGGAATCTCTATATGGTTCTCCATAATGGCTGTACCAATTTACATTCTCACTAACAGTGTAAGATTTCCTTTTTCTCCACATCCTCCCCGACACTTTCTATTTTTTGTTTTTTTGATAATAGTCACTCTAACAAGTGAGTGTGTATGTGTGCACATGTGTGCATGCTCTCTCTCTGTCAAATAAATAAATAAATCTTTTAAAAAAGAGAGAATTATTTATTCAAGGCTCTTACTCATTTTTAATTGGTTTTTTTGTTGTTTTAAAAAAAAAGTTTTTGCTATTGAGTTGAGTTCCGTATACATCTTGAATATTAACCCCTTATCTGATATATATTTTGCTAATATTTTCTGCCATTCTGTATGTGGCTTTTTCATTCTGCTGATTGTTTCCTTAGCTGTGCAGAAGCTTCTGTAGTTTGATACAATCCTACTTGTTTATTTTTTGTTTTATTGTTTGTGTTTTTGGTGTCATATCCAAAACATCATTGCCCAAACCAATGCTAAGCAGCAATTTCCCTCCATTTTTTTTTCCTAGCAGTTTTACTCTTTCGGGTCTTACAGTTAAGTCTGAAATCCATTTTGAGTGGTTTTTGTACATGTGTGAGATAAGGTTCTGCATGTGGATGTCCAGTTTTTCCAACACTAGCTCCTAGCTCTTTTGGTTTTCTCTGCTGACCCTATGGATCCCACAGCTACTGAGGGGCAGCTGTAGCTTTGCAGAAGGGGCATGGAGGTTTGCACAGAGAAGAAATTATTTTGGGGCCTCAGGAAGAAATGGCTAGCTTAACTGGAGAAAGGTTTTTATATGAAGACTTCCTATAGGAAGAATAAAAAATAATGTTCAGATGAGTCAAGAGAGGAAGGAGAGAGGCATTGTAGGAAAGGGGACAGCATGAACAAAGGAACAGCAAGCCAGAAACCACACACAGGAGGTGGAGAAACCACACACAGGAGGTGGAGGAACCACCTTGATGCTTGGTGTTGCTGGGTTCCAAATCAAGCAGGAAGCACAATATGTAAGATTCAAGAGATTGTGCATCTTCCCATATCCTCCGCCTTCCTTCCTTTCTCTAATCCATTCTCCTGTGTATGCTTTCTCTGGATGATTTCATCCGTACCTGTTGATTCAATGTCAATGCGTCTCATATTCTCAGATTTTTAGCACCATCTTTCACGTCCAATTTTCATGAGCTTTTGCCTATCTAGGGTCTCCAGAACATTAACTCTCTCCAAGGACAAAATGATTGCAGACACACAAAGCATGAGACCTTAACCCAGGCCCAGGCTCTCCTTCCCCAATTGAATAGACCTGGCCTTTCTTTCTCAAGAGATAGGAATCAATATTCACAAGGAAGAGTAGCAGAAAATAAATAACAAAACTTTAGGCAAGAGAAGAAGAACACAAATCAAGACATCCGAATTCAGTCTTCTTGCTCAGAACCAAAGTACCTGATCTTTCCTTCAAGCCTACAGGAATTTCATCAAGACCAAAATTTGCTTAAGATTCCCAAATCCAGGGGCGCCTGGGTGGCACAGCGGTTAAGCGTCTGCCTTCGGCTCAGGGCGTGATCCCGGCATTACGGGATCGAGCCCCACATCAGGCTCCTCTGCTATGAGCCTGCTTCTTCCTCTCCCACTCCCCCTGCTGTGTTCCCTCTCTCACTGGCTGTCTCTATCCCTGTCAAATAAATAAATAAAATCTTAAAAAAAAAAAGATTCCCAAATCCAATGAATTATGTGCATTTTTAAAAATTTTATCTTATTTTATTCAAATTCAATTCATTAACGTATAGTGTATCATTACTTTCAGATGTAGAGTTCATTTATTCTTCAGTTGCTTATAACACCCAGTGCTCATTATATCATGTGCCCTCCTTAATGCCCATCACCCAGTTACCCCATCCCCCAACTACCTCCCCC
The DNA here is from genome assembly GCF_002007445.2 of Ailuropoda melanoleuca. NCBI lineage: Eukaryota > Metazoa > Chordata > Mammalia > Carnivora > Ursidae > Ailuropoda > Ailuropoda melanoleuca. The sequence continues at coordinate 102,197,744 of NC_048219.1, read as the reverse complement.
CAGCAACCCTCAGTTTCTTATAGTTAAGAAATGTCTTATGAATTATTTGCATGTATATGGGATGTGGAGACTGCTTTAGCCTGAGCCCTTGGAAAGAGATCAGTAGCCTAGCCTTCAGACAATGGCTTTGAGCTTCTTTCATGCACAAAGCTTTAGAGAATCAGCAACACTACCTACCTTGTGTAAGGTCACTAGCTCCCAGAGGTCCAGGGCCTTATTTTACTTAGACTTCATTTCTACCCTCTCAGATCCTAAAGGATATTTTCATCCAAAGCAGATTCCGTGTCAAGCCAATGACACCTGCCAATGAAAAAAAAACGTTAATTTTTCAACCATCTGTACCATTGATTTCTGAAGGAGGAAATCATTGATCTATCTGTGAGTGCAGTGGAGAGAAATTTATTAAAAGAGAAAAATATGGCTCAAGTGTGAAAATCAATGCAGTTGAGAGGAAAAATGGACTAAAGGGACTTTGCAGATATTCTACAAAGAGGGAGAGAGAAATGATAATCGAGTTTCAGTGAAATACAAATATAATGAGAAAATGAAATCACTTTGTTCATGCAGTTTAATTTCTAAGAAGAATGTCTTGAGGGAAAATATTCTGTAATTTTAATTCTAATCCTGAAGCAGATAAATATTATAATATTTTTTAAAAATGGACTTCAACTTTAAATAAATAAAGGAACATATTTTTTAACATATATGACATAAAACACTTCTATCATCCAGTCCTACCTGCTTCATAGATATCAATTTGCTAGCTCCAAATAAGGGTTGGTTTCTTTTTTTTTTTTTTCAGTTGGCAAAAAGATAATTAATGTCCCCCCAAAGAATGGTAATATAATGGCCTTTTCTCCCTTTTGGAATTTTCCCAGAGTCTAGCATGGAGCTTGACATATTTTCTCCTGAGTGTCAGGCATAGAGACGTGACTCGACCTATCACATCTGTAGCAGAAAATACAGCGGGGCATCACATTTTCTGTAACTTCCCCCAACACCACAATGAGTATATCAAGAAAGGTACATTTATGAAAATCTCTACCACATGGAATAGAATTTAAACGCATAAGAATGATTTAAGACAACAATAGAAATCCAGGGAGGTGGTGAAACTTGAGTTTGAGACCTGTGTCCAACGTGAAGAAAATGTGGTCTGGACAATGTTGAGGTGAAAACTTCCGCTAAGATTCTAATGTGGCAGACATGAAATACGGAAGTACATTGTGAAACAGACCACCCAAGTGAGATGACTCTGAAGCCACCCCCCCAACCCCGGGGTTCCTTGAGAGTATTACAAGATTAGGACAAGAGCAGATTAGTGAGGTGGGGAGGAGTAGATATGTCTGGAGAAGTCTCTGCTGTGAGTGCCATGAGCCCATCAGGTAGAAGTTTGGGGGCACAGGTTCTTTCTCTCAAACACGCTGAGTAGATCCTCAAAAATATTAATCAGTGAGTTTCCTACATTAATAAGTCTGCTTTGCAGTTGAGAGATGAGAATGGAATTGAATCCCAACCAAAAAAAAAAATAGCTAGCATGAGATCAGTTTAGGACTTAACCAGTGGGCCTGCCATAGCAGGAAGAAGAGGGAAACCCCGCAGGAAAAAGTGGAGGAAAGGCTACTGGGTTCCTATTCATTGCAGGAGTCTTGCAAAGCACTTGCTAAACTACCAATAATGCTTTGAGGCTTTAAAAAAATCTCCAAGAGAGATTACCAATAATTGGGGTGGGGGGAGATATCAGAGACCCGCATCGCAATTTTAGAAGCATCTAAATAAGAAAGAGTTAGCTTTAAAGATCTGCCAGGCACAGGAAGTGTACAGCTAACAGGTAATGGGTAAGGGTTAGGACATAGAGCTACAACAAAAGAGAAGCTGGCTGTCCTTCTCTGAGTGCTCATTCCCACCTGCCCGAGGCTCGGTCAGGGGAGGGAAATGTTAATGGTTATAGGGGATGGGACATTCTAATTTGTAATCTGAAATTGTTTTATGATTTAAACCTGACCCCAGGGTTTCCTATTCCCTGAGAGTAAACAAGAAATTCATGAGATTCTGAATATCCATCTAACAGGGCAGGGGAAACACTAGTCACACTGAACTATTTAAAATAGAGAGTAGGTGTAGAAAATCATTTTATAATGTTTGCATCCCACTGGTAAAGCTTAAGATACAAGATACGTGAATTTTAGGTAAGCTATTCAGCCTCACTAAACCTCCATTTCCTTACTAATATTAAGAAGATTAAATAAGATAATATGTGTAAAGATTGAACATGATAAAAATTAATTCATCTACCATGCTTCTGAATACTGCTCTTAAGTCCATTCTTACTATTTCTAGCTTCCTGCTCTGTGTCTTCTTGGCTTCTGTTTTCATCTGCATCTTTCCTTCATTCCACTCTTTCCCTTTGAATCAGTAGTAAAATTGCTGTCAAAGAACCCTTGCACTTTTGTTTGAGAAATGAAGCAGGAAAACTTTTAGGCCTGTATCAGAAAAAAATACTCTCTTACAGTCCAGAAAGAGGGGCGCCTGGATGGCTCAGTAGTTTGATTGTCCAGCTCTTGATTTCGGCGCAGGTCGTGATCTTGGGGTCCTGGGATAGAGCCTTGCATTGGGTTTTGTGCTCAGCAGGGAGTCTGCTTGAGGATTCTCTCTCTTTCTCCCTCTGCCCCTCCCTGACTCATGCTCTCTCTCTCTCTCTCAAATAAATAAATAAATAAATCTTTAAAAAAAATAAAAGTTCAGAAAGAACTATCAGGGATATACAAACAACTTATGACAGAGAAAAGAATTGAAGAGTAAAGGAATATATGGTCCATCCTGGAAGGATCTGTTATTCACACGCAGAATGCAACAATGGAAGTTTTTAATGAAGACCCTGAGTTGATAGGGGAAAAAAAGAGAACTATGTTTATAAGATCATAATTAATAAAGCTGTGACCAAAGAATCTTAAAAAACTTTTGATCAAATATCATATCAACAGATAATTGGCAGTTATCAGATACTTGCCAGATGTGAAATTCAATATAATTTTAGTATCTACTCATGATATCACCTTATTTAATATATTAGTGATAGAAGAATCACTTAAAGAGTTTTAGCTAATAGACAACAGGAGATTCAATAATGCAACAATAAAGCATTCTCATTAAACTCAGCAGTAAGAGAAAGATGGCCATTATTTTCATTAGCATTTAGTATTGGTATAGAAATGGTAGTCATTGAAGTAAAACATGAAAAAGAAACAATCGGCATAATTTTTTGAAAAAGACAGAGTTTACTCTTAGAAGTAAACAATCCAAGATTGTCATCTTATGAATGACTGGAATTAATAACCTATCTCTGCAAGGTGCGCCATCTAAGATAAATATACAAACATTAATAATTTTCATATACACAGCAATAACTAATTGAAAGATGCAATAAACTATTCCCAAGATGATTTTTAAATTGAAATACCTTAACTTTAAGCCACTTAATGAGGTGACTGTGAAGGTGCAAATATTAATTACACATACCTAACAAAAGCCAAATAAGAAAACTTGAATAAATGGAAAGTCATACCATTTTTCTTGAGCAGAAGAACAAGGTTGTAATTATCACAAATCTTTGTAAGTTCACCTATACTTTTATACTAATTTCAGTTAAATATTGCCCAAAAAATCCCCCAAAACTCTCATGTTTATATGGAAGATTAAGAGATTAAACCAGTTGAACAGCTAAAATAATATTTTTAAAACAAGGTTGATATGATGGGGCTTGAGGATTCAGTTGCAACTGTAAATAAAATTAAAACATGCTATAAGGCTGTAATACATATAAGCATGGTAAAATGATGACCCAGAATGAAGAAATAGGCCTATGAACTAAAATAATTTTTAAAAAAACCAAGAGCACATCAAATGAATTGAAGGATTTTAATTATAATAAAGTAACAGGGAAGGGAAAGATTATTTAACAAATGATACTGTAACTATTGTCAATTATTTTAAAAAAGTAATAAGTTTTTATTTTCACATATTATTTTGAAACAAATTCCAGAGTGATTACAGTTTTAAAATAATGGAAGAAGTCACAAGGGTGAAACGCAACAGATCTGATTGCAAAATATTTAGTAAGTCTGTGCTTCAAAGGTATTATAAGCATATTTAAAAGATAATCAACAAACTGGAAAATTATATTTGCAAAAAACTTTTTGCCAAACGTAAGGTTAATAGCTGTACTTTCTAAAGAGCTTACATAATTGAAATTAAATAGAGACCTTAATTTCCCAGTAGTCAAATGATAATTCACAAAAGAGAATAGACAAATAACTAAAAATCATATGAAAGACTTCCAACTTAATAATCAAAGAAATTCAAATTAAAACAATGGAACATCATCTTCACCTTTAAAATTAGCAGTTATATTTCTGTAAGGTTGATGAAATATAAATCAGCACTGGTCTGCAAGTTTTTCATTCATGTAACATTTTATTTATCCATTAAGCAGTATTTGTTCACCACTTACTATAATTAAGGCTCATGGCATTGGACTTATAATTGCATCTTTCACCTCCAGACTTCGTCTTGCTCTTGCCTTTCACTAAACCCACCATGTTCTTTTAGATGAATTTCAGTTTACTTTCAATTGTACTCCTATGAAACATGCTGGCTTTCCATCAGACACACACACACACACACACACACACACACACACACACACACACAATGTCTCCAGCATCACCGCAGAGGCAAAGGGGGTTATGTTAGTTGGTCTTGCTGCTGTAACAAGCTACCATAAACTTAGCAGGTGAAAACAATACAAATTCATATCTTACAGTTCTGGAGGTCCAAAGTCAGAGATCGGTCTCACTGGGCTAAAATCAAGGTGTTGGCAGGGCTTGATTCCTTTCTGGAGACTCTAGGTGAGGATTCATCTTCTTGCCTTTGCCAGCTTCTAGAGGCTGCACACATTCCTTATGATTCAAGGTGCTCTTCCATATTCGAAGCCAGCAATAACCAGTTGAGCCTTTCCCATGATGCTATCTGTCTGATCCTGATTCTTTGGCTTCCTTTTTCCCCATTTAAGGGACACCTGTGATTATATTGGGACCACCAAGATTGTCCAATGTAATGTCTTTAGTTTAACATCAGATGATTGGCAATTTTAGTTCCATCTGCAACCATAATTTGTCCTGGCCAATAGAGTCACAGGTTCCAGAGATTAGGACACGAACATCTTTGGGCACCATTATTTTGCCTACCATAATGGTATGCTGGGGGAGGCAGGGAAAGAATTTTTAGTCATATAGTTCTGGTTTGGGAGTTTTACTCTTGTCACTTAGTGTTCTATATTGATGACATTGTGCAAGATTCATAACTTCTCTTGGATTCTCAGGCTTCATGTGTACAATTAGAAAAATAACCAAACAAGCTATTATAAAGATTAAAGATATGTGTAGCACACACCAAACATTTAACAAATGATGACTATTACAATTATTCAAAAACTCACCAACATTTTAGCTTCAACACCAGTTGCATTTCCATAGGACCCATTTAGATGCATTCAATGAAGCAAATGTTAGTTTCTGTGGCATCCATCTGACCGCACATCACACAATCTAACACCAGTTGTCTTGTGTTAATGCCACCCAAATTAATTCCAAAAATGCAGATGTCATTTTTATTGTGAACTTTAAATATACAATCAACACGTTATTTTAAAAGCACCCAAAGTATTACTTTGGTGAGCAGGTGATTTAAATGTAAAAGAATACACCTTGTGGAACTGGAGAGATTATTAAAGCCATCAACTGGAGTTAAAGAAGGATTTAAGGAGGTGATTGTAAGGGATGAACAAATACTGTGCTAATTACAGACCTGTAACTAGTTGAAGGAGCATAGAGAGTGAGACTTTAGGAGTTATTTGTTGTCATAGAACACCTGATAATAATTTCTTATCAATTTGTACAGACTTGCTCATCATTGCTCCCCCTACTCATTTTAGTTCAAGGAAAAATGTATTTGGGGAATACAAATTAGTGCTTTACTAGTATACTGCACATAGCGTTATAGCTAGGCCTTGTGATAAAAAGAAAGTAATTACAAACTGTATTAGTGACATAGAAAAGAGAATTTGGGAAGAAGAGCCACAGATCTAATGAGATACAAAGCAGAACACATCCATAACGGTTCTTAATATCATTCAGGCAGAAAGCCAATGACTATGTCTTTCTCAACTCCTCAAGTCTACCTGTCAAAATCCTGACTGTTTTTTCCTCAATTCACTCAGTAAAAGTTTTTTTTTTCTTATTCTACATTTTTAGAGCATTTGTTAAGCTATATCACAGCACAGTATTATTTAGACCCACCTTCAATCAGCTGTCACAACCCTCGGCTTTGGGGTCATGTCTCGATCACCTGGGATTTGCCACTCCCCCCAACAAGGTGGCTAGCGCTATTCCTCGAACCTATTGGCACCCAGGAAGCTCTAGCTGACTTAGAGTAGATCACTGAATCACACAGAGATGAAAGATCTGCAATAATAGAGCCATAAGACGTAGATAAATAAAAACAGAAGATAACTCAAAAGCTTTGACATTTCATTTTATTTGTTTTTGGAACTTGGCTTTATGAAATGTGTTAGCCCTGTAAATCCCCTAATCCTTGAGCAGCCATCTACACTGCAGGGGCTTGTAAAGCATACCCGAGATCTTCAGGCCCACCAACAGTATTACTTCGTCAGGTCTTTGGTGCTCCGGCCCTTGTTGGTCTCCTACACTGGAGAGCTACATGGGGACATTCGTGGTCTCATCTGTAAGGACTGTGCTGGTCTTTCCAGTTTCAACCTGGGGCATCTCGATGAATTTGCTAAGCTTTCATGATTTTTCTCCTAGGGCAACAGCTTTCCATCTGGCCAAACAGAGATTACACACTCCAATTCTTAAAGCCTATTGGGATCATCTGTGCAAAAATGTGCTTTGCACAGTCAGCGTTTAAAAAAAAAAAAGAAAAAGACGAAGAAGAAGAATCAGGAAGCATCTAAGCAAAGCATTCACTCCCAAATGGATACTGGCATTATCGTTTCCCTGCTGCTGCTCTTACATGCATAGAATCTCTCCGGTTTCTGGAGTCATATAACTGGAACACAGTTATCTTCAACTACCCACCTNATCCCTACACACTACAATTCTTAAAGCCTATTGGGATCATCTGTGCAAAATGTGCTTTGCACAGTCAGCGTTTAAAAAAAAAAAAAGAAAAAGACGAAGAAGAAGAATCAGGAAGCATCTAAGCAAAGCATTCACTCCCAAATGGATACTGGCATTATCGTTTCCCTGCTGCTGCTCTTACATGCATAGAATCTCTCCGGTTTCTGGAGTCATATAACTGGAACACAGTTATCTTCAACTACCCACCTTGGATGTGTTTTCGTGGTCCTCATGGTGCCTTTCAAATTGATGGTCCCTTTCAGAGGCAGTGTGTGGTAGCAATGTGTGTGTCTAGGTCTGTTTCATTGTGTCAGCTGTTTGAGAAGGAAGAGAAAGAAGAGGTCTTCAAATTAGGCAGTCAAGGGTCGAACGGGTGGTTCAGTCTATTAAGCGTCTGCCTTTGGCTCAGGTCATAATCCTAGGGTCCTGGGATTGAGCCCCATGTCGAGCCTCATGTTGGACTCTCGCTCAGTGGGGTGTCTGCTTCCCCCTCTCCTTTTGCCTGCCACTGTGTCAGCTTGTCTCTCTCTCTCTGTCAAATAAATAACAAAAAAAATCTTAAAAAGAAAAAAAAGCCCAAAAAACAAAATAAGCAATCAAGAGAAAGAAAAGAAAAGGAAAAATATCTGCACATGAAAGATAGCCTTAAGTTTTGCTCATTTTGGACAAAATCTCTACCTGGTGTCATTACCTCCTCTTCCCCTGGGGTAAGGGAGAGGTTCTCCTTCTAGACTCTTAAAATTACTATCTATATCCAGTAGAATTCAGCTAAACCCAAATAACTCTGAAATACTCAATCTAGAAATTCTTTGAAGTTCATCATCTGAATCATTCTTGACTCATCTGTACTCTTCTCTGCCCAAGCTGGGGAAGAAGTTAACATATCTTTTTTGGTAAGAAAATGAGAAATAAATAATAAATATTTTGAATCAAAAATGCTTTTCTTTCAAATATAGATATGCGTGAGTGAATGATAATGATATTTATTATAAATGCACTTTATTAAACCATCTCATTTTGATACCAGAGACTGGGGGAGCTCTCAGGCACTGGGATCTCAACCACCAGCCAGAGCCAGGTTCTTGACTTCACCGGAGAAAGAACTCAAGGAGGAGTCAGAGAAAAGTGTAGCAGAAGAAACTTTATTGCAGAGGGAAGGTACACACTTCAAAGAAGTGCAGATGCGCTCAGAGGATCTGAATCCCGCTTGCACTCACACGGCCAGTCGAGTCCTGTGGGACAGACATGGGATTCTGCTTTTTAAGGGCAGTCATAACTTGGGCCTGAAATATTCATATGAGGTTCTGGGGTTTTCTAAGAGCGCTGCAAATCATTACCAGTGCTCTGTGTTAGCAATCTGATTTCAGGCTGAGTGGGCCTTTGTGTTCACGAGTGTCGTGGGCTTGAGCAATGGCTGCAAGGTGTTTGGGGCCAGGAGAAAGCCGAGCTATCACAAGTTTGGGGAATGGCCACAGACTCCGTCCGGTGTCAAACTCTGTTCCTCATTTTTCTGTTCCTCCTGCAAATATCCAGGACTTCTCTATTCTGCCCTCCTCAATGTGGCCAACAATTTGAAGAAGACATCTTTAGTTCCATATTAAAGATTATTTTTTTTAAGTCATTCAATTGTCTATTGACTGACGACTTTTTTTTGCCAAGTACTAGTCTCTATACTGAGGCATTGCAGTTAACGAGGCAGACAAAAATCCCTGGGATGGAAGTTTATATTCTAATTGGGTGAGATAAACCACAAATACATAAGTAGAATGCATAGTGGATTATTTTTCTAGATGGCTATAAGGGCTACAGATTAAAATCAAGCAGAAGAAAAAGATGGGAGATACCAGAATCAGGGCAGAGGTTTTCAATCCTAGATAGATTTCTTTAGGGCAGGCCTTCCTGAGAAAGTGATGTTTGAGCAAAAACCTAGCTAAAATAATAAAAATATGAACACAAGTGAAATGTCAGAATGAAGAAAGTACCAACCATTATGAATAACAATAACAATGAAAGATTTAATAACAATAATAATGGATTTTTTTATAGAACCAAGGTCTACGTTAATCGAAAGCTTGTTCTCTGATCCACTATTTTACCAACAACAGTGCACTTCATTTTCTGGTTGATAATTAATAATTAACTGAAATTTAACAAACTCAGTAATTTTTTTTAATTGCTGAACTTACTTTGGCATTAACTTCTGAGTACTCATTAGTGATTGGTATTTAAAGACTGATATCTTAAGGAACATTCAGTCCCAGTATTTAAAGTCATAAACAAAGCTTCTACTCTGCATTCTAACAAGACAGGTGAGTGTGCACGTCAGCTAACAGAGTGGCTGGTGGAAGTCAGGGTCTGAATGCTACAAGGAGGATCACCCAGAGGCTGGCCCCTTGATGTTTCAAATGCTCTCTACATGTAGTCCTATCTGCAATTATTACAAACCAGTCCATTCAATTTATATATAAATCCTTTAACAACAAAGTTACAAGATACCAGTTCTCCAGGGGTTTGATGGTTTTTCAAACTGCCTTCAGAATATTTTGCTTTGGTGCTTCAGTATAACATTGAGCCAATTCAGTATAACATCTATATTGAGCCAATCGAGAGACAAAAAGTCCCCAAAATATTAGCATATTTTCCACCTGTTGACGTTTCCAGGGCCATGAAACCTCCAGGATCAGCCACTCTTAAATTAACATAAATAACCCATTATCAGTCACTCAAATTTAAACAGGTACAAGGAAAAAGGGAATCATGGCATTTATTGAACCCATATTTGATGACAAGAGCTTTATATGCGTTATTTCATTCTACTCCCCACTAGGAAGACAAAAAGACTTCAAGTTATGTATTATTTTCTCCATTTTATGGCTAAGAAAAATGAGATTCAAAGAATTGAAATCACTTGTGCAAATTCACAGAGCTAAAAGCCAAGGGGTGAATCTGTCGTACTTGCATAATTTCTATTGTGTAGCCATAGAACACTGTGGTTGGGATTTTAAGGAACGTCCAGAGTTTCACAGCTAATAAGTCAAAGAACTACCTAGTATCAAGCCCCGGTCCATGTGTATTCTTCAAGAAATGGAGCTGCCTATTTCAGAAGACACCGGAACGAGACCGTTTTAGGGGTGATTAAGGATGAGCAGGGATGGAAGGTATGTGCTGCTGTTTACCCGGGCCCCTGGAAGCCACCTACAGAGTGCACCCCTGCACTCACTGAGGAGTCAGTGAGAAGCAAGCCTCCACATGCATGCTGCTGTTCCCAGAGGCAGTGGGGCTCAGTTTCCTGGAAGCTGGAATCTTCGGAGCTGGTTTCTTGGTGGAAGTGGGGTTTCATGGTGCCTGGAAACATGGGGCGGAATCTCATACTAAAGAAGAGTGGGGAGCCAGGAACACGACAAGGTAATGACCATCGGGCAAAGGCTGCTTTTACAAGGGCATCTCATAGTGAGGCAGGAGCCCTGAGAAACGAGTGTGTCTGCCTCGCGTGTTTGCCCAGTGCCAGCCCCACTTAACGTTGATGGAATAATTATTAGGGCCCAATTATACAATAAGCCGCGGTGATTTATGCTGTTCTACCACGGCACTGAATCAACCTGTCTCGGTAGCCGTAAGTCTGCATAAAGTTTTAATTACGAACATCCTAAGTTGGTCAGAGCATATGGAGAAAAATGGATTATGAATTTATGACGCGGTGAATTTTCCTGCTGAGTGGTTCTTCTCCTGATCAGGGCCTCACGACAGGATGACAAAAGGCACGTAGCAGAAGCCAGATGCTTGACAAACCAGCTGCTCCCTTTTAAAAGTGAGACGGGGAAGCAGAGCTGTGGTGTGCCAGAGGGAATGTCAAGGGCCGTCAGCTGTGACATTCTGATCCTGGCCTCAGGTGAGACGCAGCTACCAGGGCTGCCACCGCGACATGCTACCCCAGATCGGCATGTGACAGGCTTGAATTGAGCTGGGGAGGAGTCCCAGCTTGCTCAACAATTGTTTCAACAGTCCTTATATAAGAGGATTTCCCAAATCGTTAAGCTAGTCACTCTATTTTCTCTTTAGGATTTTATGGTTTGATAAGTACTTATTGAGAGCTTATTATGTGCCCAACATCCACGGACTCGTCTCTGTGGGTGTGTGCAGGCCTGGATGTATAGCCCAACTGGGGACAGCTTTGCAGGGCCGTAAGATGCAGAAATCCCAGAAGTGGCCCAGTCTCTGCAGCTGCAACGCAGACTTCTCCCTCTACTCCTTGCTCCTTCATTCGCTTCCTCCACAAGTGTTAACCTGGAGACCATTCTCCTATAAACTTTCTGCATGTTCATCTCCAGCTCAGACTCACCTTCCCAGGGAGACTGACCTTGAAAACTCAGCATATCATTTCTAAAAAACTCAGTCTCGTGGGTGGGCACCCAGAGCCTTATATAAGATTTGGTAAAATAAAAAACTGTATTTGTTTGTTCTTGTTTGTCTTAATCATATATTTATTCGAACACATTTCATTACGGCAAGCACCGTGCTAGGCGTTACTGGTTGTGAAAGAAGATTCCAAAGTGCAGTACGCATTGCTAAGAGAGTCACTCAAAACAGGGTCAGGAGGATACTGAACAAGCAGGATCTATGCATGTCTCCTGTTTCAGTTCTTAGAACACCATGAACTTTTTTAGCTTTTGTCAATTGCAACTTGTCGATTGCAACTCCACCACCTTCTGGAATACATCTTTCTTTCTACTTTGGACTGAAATAGAGATTCCATAACATCTGTGAGCTAAATTGCCAATGGTGTATTAGATAGTCTAACTCTGTCAGCACCAATCATAACTCTTTCAAAACAAGTTATGTAACTTCCTGGATTTTGCCTTTAAAAGCCTGAGCTCTCCGCTTCAAATTCAGAACATGCTTTCGATTTCAGTCCACCCCGTGTCTCCTGGGTTGCAAGCCCTAAGACCCCAAATAAATGCTTTTGGTTGTTTTACAGATTTGATGTCTTCTTGGTCAACAGAGTACAGAGATAAAAGCTGGCAGCCCAGGCAAGAAAACAGACACAAAATACCACTTAGTGTGATAGAAAGTATGATATAATTAGGCACAGGGAGCCATGGGAACACTGAGGAGAGACACCTCTCTCTGGGGAGAGTCACATACATAGCCGGAAATGGTAGCAGTTGAATCGAGTGGGGTTTAGGCCATATGCTCTTCTGGCTGGACACTCTCTGAGGGAGGGAGGTAATCGGCAAGGAAGGAGGACAGACTCTAACAGCTGGTACAGCAACCGAGCTGACGCTCACATATGCACAGTCAGACAGAAGGCCCTGCACCAACATTCCAGGAAGATTCTGCCCACCCCCTCAGGCTATCCATCTGTGACTCACCTGGAGTCTCATTTCTTGGTTCCGTGTGGGTTAAAATTACAGCATCGCAGTGTGGAATTGACACTCCCCTCCACCCCCTGCTCTCCGGACTTTGCAGAGGGATCCTATTACCCATATCGAATAAGGAACAATGTTGGCAATCTCTGCGGCAAGGGCACCGAAAACGTGTGGTTAAATAGTGAAAGCACGGCCAAATACTGAGGGCAGAACAACACATAACTATTCATCCTATTCTTTGCCTAAAGGGCTCACCTGGTGGGATTAGCTCACCTCATTATGTTTCTCAAATCAAGATTCTAAGACAACTACTTCTGCACACTCCAAATTTAAGCTGATGACGAATTAGTAAACTTGAAAGATACCTCTCTAATTAATTTCTTTTTTAGATCTTTAAAGTTCTTCCATAATGAAGCTGGTCTGACTACCCAGCCCCGCCTCCCACCCCCCAGCTCAAATGTAGCTCATTTGAGGCAAAAGGGAAGATCTTAAAAGCGCAAGAGCAGAAAAAATCTAATGAGGCAGGTGATGTTTTAGAAACACACCGGAAGTCTGGAGATCCACCCTTCAGGCTTGGTTTCAAACAAATGAACGAAGAAAAGAACTCACTAGTGTTCACACTGTCAGACAACAATTAAAGTGGTTACACTTTATAATATATGTAGGCAATCACATTTTCAGAGTTGCAATTATTATGTCTCCCTAACATGTAGATAGATATTATATTCAATATGGGGACTGATGAGTATTTTTGATGTATGAAGTAGATGTAAGACAGAATATCAATAGCTAATAAATAAAACAAAATTGTAAACATCACTAGTCAATTAAAAGTAAGAAATATAGGGGCGCCTGGGTGGCACAGCGGTTAAGCGTCTGCCTTCGGCTCAGGGCGTGATCCCGGCGTTATGGGTTCGAGCCCCACATCAGGCTCCTCTGCTATGAGCCTGCTTCTTCCTCTCCCACTCCCCCTGCTTGTGTTCCCTCTCTCGCTAGCTGTCTCTATCTCTGTCAAATAAATAAAATCTTTTTAAAAAAAAAAAAAAGTAAGAAATATAAGCTAGAAAATTGAGGTCCCAGTTTTAAATTATCAAGCTGGCACAGATTATGTTCAGACTACGAACAGACGTGGGCCTTCTTGTGCATGGCATATATGTGTGTAAACTAATGATATCATTCCACAGGACAATTTTGTATGTGTCAAAAGCCCTAAATAATACATCTGCTTNTAAGAAATATAAGCTAGAAAATTGAGGTCCCAGTTTTAAATTATCAAACTGGCACAGATTATGTTCAGACTACGAACAGACGTGGGCCTTCTTGTGCATGGCATATATATGTGTAAACTAATGATATCATTCCACAGGACAATTTTGTATGTGTCAAAAGCCCTAAATAATACATCTGCTTTCACTAACCAATGGTGCTTCTAGAAATTTGTGTTAGAAAACATATACACATACCACCACCACCATCACCACTACCAATAACAACCGACAATGAACTTGTAAGTTATTCATTGTAAAACTCTTATAATAACAAACAAAAATGATCATAAATGTCCAGTAATTGGTTAAAGGATATAAGCAGACGCTTTACCGAAAAGCAAATCCAAGTGGTTATCAAACAGGAATAATTTTGCTTAAACTCGATGGTAGTCAGCAATCTGAAAAGTAAAATAATATTGCACATTTTTAGTAACAGAAATTACAAATGTTTAGGGGCACCTGGGTGGCACAGCAGTTAAGCGTCTGCCTTCAGCTCAGGGTGTGATCCCGGCGTTATGGGATCGAGCCCCACATCAGGCTCCTTCGCTATGAGCCTGCTTCTTCCTCTCCCACTCCCCCTGCTTGTGTTCCCTCTCTCGCTAGCTGTCTCTATCTCTGTCAAATAAATAAAATCTTTAAAAAAAAAAAAAAGTAAGAAATATAAGCTAGAAAATTGAGGTCCCAGTTTTAAATTATCAAACTGGCACAGATTATGTTCAGACTACGAACAGACGTGGGCCTTCTTGTGCATGGCATATATGTGTGTAAACTAATGATATCATTCCACAGGACAATTTTGTATGTGTCAAAAGCCCTAAATAATACATCTGCTTTCACTAACCAATGGTGCTTCTAGAAATTTGTGTTAGAAAACATATACACATACCACCACCACCATCACCACTACCAATAACAACCGACAATGAACTTGTAAGTTATTCATTTTAAAACTCTTATAATAACAAACAAAAATGATCATAAATGTCCAGTAATTGGTTAAAGGATATAAGCAGACGCTTTACCGAAAAGCAAATCCAAGTGGTTATCAAACAGGAATAATTTTGCTTAAACTCGATGGTAGTCAGCAATCTGAAAAGTAAAATAATATTGCACATTTTTAGTAACAGAAATTACAAATGTTTAGGGGCACCTGGGTGGCACAGCAGTTAAGCGTCTGCCTTCAGCTCAGGGTGTGATCCCGGCGTTATGGGATCGAGCCCCACATCAGGCTCCTCCGCTATGAGCCTGCTTCTTCCTCTCCCACTCCCCCTGCTTGTGTTCCCTCTCTCGCTGGCTGTCTCTATTTCTCTGTCGAATAAATAAATAAAATCTTTAAAAAAAAAAAAGAAATTACAAATGTTTAAAAGACTGGTAAGATCTGTTGCTGTTAGAGAAATTACTGAAAGTCACATTTAAACATTTCTGATTGAAACGTGAGTGGCCACAGTTATTTTTGAAAAGACATCTGGTGATACTGCTAACGTTAAACATGCACAGATACTTTGGTCCGGCTCTTCTGCTTCAAGGAATGTATCCCATAAAGTCAACCACAATGACACAGGACATAGCAGAGTTTATTGCAGCATCGTACAGAGTAGCCCAAGTGGGTATTTATTTATACCCATTATAGAGAAATAGTTGAAGGAATTATTTTATATCTACACAATGAAATTTTGTAGCTTTTTTACAGTAAATTACAATTATATCAGTTAGCTTAGAGATTTCAAGGAAGTATTGTTGGCCGAGGGAAGAAAGATGCAGAAAAATGTATATAATACGATTCCTTTTTTGAAGAATTATAAGCACCCTAAATGCATGCATAACCACATAGGGTATTAAAGCTAGTGCTTGTACATTTGTGTTTATGTAGGTGTGTATGTACACAAGA
>NC_048219.1:102153006-102181926 GCF_002007445.2 Ailuropoda melanoleuca | reverse complement strand
GCAGACCAATTTTTAGGTCATTTTATGTGTTGTTCATCAGGAAATGTGCCATTATCACCTGCACCTGGGTGGACTGCTCCTTGTTCCCGGTCTCTGCACACCTACCCTGGGAGCCTCACAGAAGGCTAAATGGGGTTCCAAAGTCTAGCAAAGATAGTTTCACGCAGGACATCATTTAGGATCTCTTTCCAGCTGTAAAATTTTCAGAAGCATCGTCTCTCATCCCCCAGCACCGGACAAGTTCATAGATGGAAAATATTCAGCCCTTACTGCCTCCTGTCCTGCTCATGGCAGACATTCTTAGGGACCTCTGTCCCAGCAAACAGGGACATGTCTTGGAAGCCTTACAAAACAGCAATCTAGGAAACCTGGACAATTGTTCAGCATTGGTGCAAGGGTTGAAAACTATTTACATTCCTGAATTAAATCTCTGACCTGGCCCTCGAGGAAAGCCTATTGTGAGGATCTATGGAGGAGGGCTTGGTACCCCGTAGGTACGAGGCCACCACGCTCCCAGAAGGAATGCGCTGCGTGTATGTGTGGCTGCAGGGAAAATGACAAAGAAAGCTAGTCTTCACTCCTAGGACAGCAAAAAAAAAAGAGCAATCCCTTAGTATTCACAAATGAGAAGAACAAATATTTCATGAGTATTCTTATGATTCAGTCACTATTAAAGGGCTTCTCTCGTATTAACTTGTTTTGTCCTTTCCAACTCCGGATGATGTAGGTACTATGACTATCATCCCCATTTCACAGATGAGAACCTGGAGCAGAGACTGGAAGCAAGGAGCCCAAGATCACGGGCTAGTGGTAGGGCTGGGCATCAACCTGAGAGGTATGTCTGCAAAGCCCACAGAGACGCAAGCACCCTCTTTCTGGCCTCTGGAGCGCCGCTGTCCATTTGCGCTCTCCTTGAGCCACTTCAAAGCCCAGGAGCTACTTCGCAGAGGCCAAATTCTGATTCGGCTTTCTTTCAGGCCAGCATGAGAGAGTAATTAATTAGTGGATGTGACAAGCCAAGGATAATAAAATATCAAATTTATCTCAAGGAAGCTTTAATGTCTTCTTTTTACCATGACACAAGCAAAACCCTTAATTAGGGGATTTAAATGCTTTATTGTTGGGGGGGGGCTCTGAAAAAAAGTCAACGACTGAAGCGTGTGCAGACCTTAAAAGTATGCCAACGGCCTTAGATTGGCTAATTCAAGTGTTTTGCCACAATACTTGAGCTTAAAGGTGACTCTACCCACGTTGCAAAGAAGAAACTACGCTGAAGGAAAGTGAAGTGACTCGGCCGGTGAACCATGAAGCCGTCCCTTGAACCCAAGTCTGTAACATTTCAGGGCCACATTTCCCATTCACAGGTGCTCTTCCGCAGGTCCTGCTGGCCATGGAAGGCCCAGCCTTTTCCACACATTTGCTCTTCAAACAGCTCCACCAGGGTCTCACTCATGGGAGAACACTTTTACTTGCCCACGGAGGGCACATTCCACCTCTGGGTCAATGGTCATCAGAGGCCAAACCTTACACGTTCATTTTTTGAAAAGAAGAAAGTTGAAAAAAAGGAGGAAACACATCTCAGTAGAGCCAGCATGAAGCCAGCATGAACTCATTCCATAAAAGTTTGTCAATCCTCCCTCCTCACTGCCAGGTTCTGCGCTGGGCTTTGGGATGACGGAGAGA
Organism: Ailuropoda melanoleuca; assembly: GCF_002007445.2. Classification (NCBI taxonomy): domain Eukaryota; kingdom Metazoa; phylum Chordata; class Mammalia; order Carnivora; family Ursidae; genus Ailuropoda; species Ailuropoda melanoleuca. Next base: position 102,180,243 of record NC_048219.1, on the reverse strand, counting down.
AAACGTCATGTCCTTGCCGTGAGGCCCCATTTCAAGTTTCTGGCCTTCAAGTCAATTCAGGAAGTGCTTTTTTAAGGAATTAGAGCATTCTGTTGGTGGTCAGGGCAGGCCACCTTTCTCTCACAGTTCTGGGAAGTCCAGAGTCTCCTGATTTGCTGGCAGTTCTTGAGGCCCCTCAACAGGCATGCTGCCATTCTAAGGGCTCCCCACATCCTCTCTGCCCTCCCTTTCTTCGGGGGCATTTCCATCCAAGACACTGATCGGATCCTCACCGGAACGGACAGGTGCTCAAAAGAAGTCGTCAGCTGGGAGAACTTGTTCTTGTTGCTCTCTTCCTCCCAGTGCNATTCCATAAAAGTTTGTCAATCCTCCCTCCTCACTGCCAGGTTCTGCGCTGGGCTTTGGGATGACGGAGAGAGAACGTCATGTCCTTGCCATGAGGCCCCATTTCAAGTTTCTGGCCTTCAAGTCAATTCAGGAAGTGCTTTTTTAAGGAATTAGAGCATTCTGTTGGTGGTCAGGGCAGGCCACCTTTCTCTCACAGTTCTGGGAAGTCCAGAGTCTCCTGATTTGCTGGCAGTTCTTGAGGCCCCTCAACAGGCATGCTGCCATTCTAAGGGCTCCCCACATCCTCTCTGCCCTCCCTTTCTTCGGGGGCATTTCCATCCAAGACACTGATCGGATCCTCACCGGAACGGACAGGTGCTCAAAAGAAGTCGTCAGCTGGGAGAACTTGTTCTTGTTGCTCTCTTCCTCCCAGTGCAGACCCCCTCCCTCGAAGTATCCATATTGCTAATGTCGCCTGAAGGTTATCTGGTCTGAACTAAAGGATGCGCGGATGGTGTGGTTGTCCCCTGGCAGTGGGAATAGGATTTGAAGGCAGACATGCCTCTGACTTCCTGCTCTGCTCTTTCAGACCTGCTTGACCTTTTGGCAAACTTTTTTTTTTTTTTTTAACCTGACAATGGGGGCATCTGGAGGGCTCAGTCCATTAAGTGGCTGCCTTCGGCTCCAGTCGTGATCCCAGCGTCATGGGATCGAGCCCCGCATCGGGCTCCCTGCTCAAGGGAGAGTCTGCTTCTCTCTCTACCTCTGTCCCTCCCCTGCTGCTTGTGATCTTTCTCTTTCAGATAATTAAAATCTTTTAAAAAAATTAAACCTGAAAATGGAAAGTATAAGGGGTATATGTATTTTTAATCCACTCATTTCCATTACCATTGTCTCTACAACAGTGGTCTTTAAATGGAGATGATTTGGCCCCCGAGGGGACATCTGGCCATGCCTAGAGATAGATGTCGTTGTTAGGACTGGGATGGAAGGGCTGTGCTGCCCGCATCTGGTGGGAAGAGGCCAGGGATGCTGCCATGTCCCCTGCAGTGTATAGGACAGCCCCACAACAAAGCACTATTTAGTCCACATGTCAACAGTACTGCTGTTGAGAAACTCTGCCCCGATCTCTCAGACTCCCAAGCCCCACTAAAGCCTGACCATAAGGGAAGTGGGTACAATGAACAGAAAGTGGAACCCCTTCCTTCTAGTCTGAGAGCAAAGGGAGGTGAATTAAAGACTGTTTTGTCTGCAGGCTCACGTTAGGTGTGGGACAACAGGGGAAACGGGGCACAAGAAAGTGAGCAGCCCACGGTTTGCCTCAGTCTCCCTTCCTTGGAGCAGATATTCACACAGTGGAAGGTGCATTTGATCAGGTCAGGGGAGCCTCAGTGTCCCAAAAGCTGCTACTCAAATTCTACAATACCAGCAAGGCCTTCAGTAGGCTAAGTCTGGAGTGCAGAAGGCAGAATAAAGGAGGGGTACAGATGGGTGGAAGAGTGAAGGAGGAGAACAGAAGAGGGAAGAGAGAAGAGAGGAAATGTGAGGGAAGGAAAGAAGTGGAGGGGAGGCATTACGGGGACTCGAGGCTTCATCAGTCTTGGCCAGCAGACCAACCAGGTACCAAACACAATGAGTTCAAGCTACACTCTCCCCTGTAACATTAGTTGACATCGTGGAAAGGAGAAGGCAGACAGGGGGAACTCAAAAGATTGCATTTTATTAAACAGTTGCACACCTGAAACTAATGTAACAATGTGTTTCAACTATACTAAAAAAAAAAAAAAGATATTGAAAAATGTTACCTAATGAGAACTTTCAAATTATTGGCTCATACTAAGGTTACTGGTCTAAACTAAAATAATTTAATTGTACCGGAAGACGAGAGCACCTCAAGGGCAAAAAAAGTGTACATTTCTTCTACATTTCTGAAGCTAGTATATACATTTTTGACTCCTTATTGTTTAACACTAACTTCACAGCCTTGCTAGGAAGATTAAATGAAATAATACATATAAAGCATCTAGCAAAATGCCTAGCATAAGGTGAAAACTCAGTAATCTGGAAGGAGAGAAAACTTGTTTTCTATTTAGTATACATAACAGACAGAATTTATGAAATGATCTCCCACAGATGACTGCCCTAATCACCAGAACCAGTGAATGTAATTAAATCTCTCTCTCGTAATTATGAGTTGTGAGACTTATTTGATCCTAGGTAGGGAGATTATCTTCGAATTCCCATCTAATCATAGAGCCCTTCAAGCTGGGAGTTTTCTCTGGTTGGTGACGGAAGGAGCTAAGAAAGAAATCAAATATTTGAAGAATAAGAACGCTGCATGTCTTCGGTCTGAAGTTGGAGAAGGTCACATGCGAAGGTATACAGGAGGCCCTTAGGAGGAGAATGGACCCAGGACTGAGAGCTGGCAAGGGAACAGGGACCTCAGGCATGTAGCTATGATTTTGGGATTCTGCCAACAACCTGATGAGCCTGGAAGCAGGTTCCTCCCCAGACCCTTCCACTAAGAGCCCAGTTGGCCAACGCCTTGATTTGGCCTTGTGAGACCCTAAGCAGGGAACCCAAATGAACTATGCAGGACTTCCAACCTACATAACTATGAAATAATAAATCTATATTGCTTTAAGTTGTCAAGCTCGTGGTAAATTATGCAGCAAGAGAAAATAGATAGAACATGGGAAGTTGTTGAATTCTGTGGGATAGCAAAACAGAAATCCATACTCCTTCTACTTAGTACAAACCTTATTTTGTCTCTGTATTTTCACTTAGTGCCTCCACAACAGGTGCGCCAACGTCCCCCAGTCGATGGCAGGTTTTTCATGGAACGAATAGAGCTTTCAAGGCCTTCCTTTGCATGAGCCTTGCATAAGAGAGATTCAAGCAATACATGCCTGTAACCCTATGTTTTTAGGGTTACACAATTTCGCAAAATATTTTGCAAAATAATTGCAACTGATGAAAACTTCTGACCTTTTCCACTCTTTCCTGCCTGTACTTATACTTGACAAGAGGGTGACAATGGAGAATGCTAACTTGTGTTCAGCGTGACACTGAGCTAAAGAAATACTCGGTTTGAGTTCAGTGGGGTATTTTTAACCTGCCTTACACCTACTTCCACGTGTAGATAGGCTGTTGCTAGCCACCATAGCGTAGGAACCTCTTTCAAGAATATTCCAACTGCCCATTGTGTCACCACCTAGGGTGCACAGTGACAGGCACTACATAAAAGTATCTTCTGGTGTGAGACACCAGAAGTTTCTGAGTAGCAGAAGAATTAGAGGATTTGAAATATATTGAATTAGAGCCATGGAGACATATTTAATCATTAGCCGGATAAGCGTTTCTCCAGAGAGTTCAGTGATCATTCATGCCTAGAAAAAAAATAGCCATCTCCTCTCCAGAATATCCTTGACGGTGCTCCATAAACAATTATTCACATGCCATATACTGTTCTGATTTGATAAGAATGCCATGAAATAGAATATATCAACTTTTCTCAGTTTGTCGGGCATAAGCATGTAACAGTACCATAAACAAGTAAGTATGTGTGTGTGACGTTGTATGTTTTGTGCCTCCTCATGTATCGGACCACGCCTTGGTTTGTCAGTCTGTCTTGTCCTGATGAAACTCAAGGTCCTGTTGGAATGGCACACTAGATGGCTTCCACAGTGAAGAAATGAGTGTTGCAGTTACAAAATCTCTGGCTATACTCACCAAGGAAGGGCACCCAGTGGAAGAATAATTTTGTTATTAAACTATGTAGCTTAATGTAACTTCTATGTTTTTTTAAAAGACTTTATGTATTTATTTAAGAGAAAGAGTGAATACCCACATGATTGTGTGAGGGGAGGGGTTGAAAGGGGAGGGAGACAGACAAGCAGACTCCTCACTGAGTGTAAAGCCCAGTGAGGCAAGGCTCGATCTCATGACCCTGAGATCGTGACCTGAGATGAAACCAAGAGTCAGAGGCCCAAGGGACTGAGCCACCCGGGTGCCCCATATTTATGTCTTTAAAGTTGATTTGGATTACTTATGTAATTTCAATTTCAGATTAATATTTTGTTTCTTTCAGAATGTCAACCATATCAAAATTCAAATATAACAAGAAGAAATGTTTAAACTCATATTAAAATCTAAGCAAGAATTAATTACCAATAACCACTTTTCATATGGAAGAATATTATTAATAACAATTAGCTATCAATAGCTGTATTAATCATAATAAAATTTTGATCCATCATAGTAAGATGAGTTGACCTACATCTCTAGTCTTTCTAAAAGATATGACAAAATACTAGTATTTTTACCTGAAGAAGTCAACAGGATTATCCATTAAAAAAAAGAAATGAAAACATAATGTTCAGATGTCATAATTAATAAAAAATACATTGTTATTTTTCTAGAATTTTAAAATTATGTGGGATCTCAAGGACATTATTTCCCTGCCTTAATAACTCAGGGCCAGGAATGAGACAACTAGGGAGAGCCTGTAAGCCCCACTGCACACTGAAATTATTCACACTAGCCAACCCTAAATCTACTTATCCTACCTGGTCCATTCCTTCCTATGGAAACCACAGTTCAAAGCTATTGTCCACAATTTCCCCTCATTCCTACTGCCTCTTGACTGATCCTCGTGCTTCCCCATGTAGCCCTGTGTGGTGTGGCATGACTCGTTTCTAGGGATTTGTGAGTATAAAAATATTCTTCCTTCAAGACGATCACGTCCACGTATGTGTCTTACCATATTTGATTAAAACAAATCCCAGGTACTCTTAAAATAAAGGGTCACATCAGTACTCTTCTGTCACAAAAGTAGAAAGGGGGCATAAATAATAGCTAGGAAACTGAATTTGCTCACAGACAAACACAGTCACGTTGGAATGAAAAGAAGTGCAAGCATGGGGTCTCGAAGAGGACTCTGCACTCCTTGCTGCTCGAGCGGACAGGCTTACCCTGCACATTGTGGACTCATGGAAGGCTCTGCCCCACATTAGGGTATCTTAAAGGTACCGAAATAAGATGCTTGTATAAGGCACAATCCCCATTACTCTCTGGGGGAGTCCCAGTACTTTGCACACAGAAAACACTCAATAAACATTTGCTTAATGAATCAATGACAGTGGGTCTAAGCAAACACCCACATAGCCAACCATAATGCGAAGTGGGAAGGGATATGATAAAAGTAGAGCGAGTTGTGGGAAGAAGGGCTGATTTAATTTACATCTGTGCTCCATCCCAAGGCTTTCATTTCCAACTTTTGTGATGCCTGCCTCGCTTCCCTTTCACCAGACACAGCGTGCCCAGAAACAGAAGGAGGGGGTGAAACCAGACACAGGCAACCACTCCTGCCTATCGCGAGCCTCGCCACACAGGCTTTAAGAGAAGAGTGGAAGTAATCATTAAAATGAGTTTTAGGGATTACCCTTGGATTTCATTTATCCCTACTCACTCCTTTCCCTATAGGCAAGAATAATGAGTTGCTTGCATTATGATTTGCAGAAATTCAATGAAATTCTGAACTCTAAGAAAAGCATATTCCTTCAGAATTAGAAGAATTTATCAGATAAATTGTCCAAAGAAGAATCTGCCCAAAGTTAAATTTTTGAGGCAAGCTTGATTTATCTTAATACAATGGAATATTATACTTACATAAAATATTCATATGATTAGGGAGAAAATTGTCTTGAACTTGGAGCAGTTTAGACTCCGAGGAAAAAGTCTTGAAAAATTACATTATGAAAATGTTTCTCTCTTAGGGATGTGAAATTCATATAAAAATTTTAAAAGAAATACACTTTTAAACTTTCTGGAGGATGTGTTCAGTTACATAGACATTTTTAAACTGCAAAACAAGTGCTCTAAGGAGCTAGGAGTAAACCTACTTTCTGTCAAAGGCTAAGAGCCAACATTATAGTTACCATAATGTTTTAACATGAGCTTAACTTTGGATAGATTCTTCTATACTATACTGAGGGTGGTTTTTTTTTTTCCCTCTGTTGCTTCCTCTATGTGTTCACATAATAATGCTCCTAAGAAAGGCTACATTTAAATTACAGCTATGAATTACCTTTTTATTTCTAAAGGAAAGATCATGGAGAAAACACTATTCCATAAGGTCTACTTGATCCAATGTTTCGGGTACAACGTAGGTGTTCAACAAACACTGAATGAATGAGTGAATGTTTCCCATTTGTTCACAAGCCATCTGTTCAATACCCCAGAATTTTCTTAGACAGATTTATGTTTACAGGTCTCCAGTTATGGAAATTAGGCATTATTTATCATTCTTATATTATGCCATTTATTTGCGCACATTAGAAATTCCTTAATGTCTCTCCAATCTTATTTCTGAGGTAAGGTCATCTTCTGGGGGTTTAGTTAATACCTCATTGGTGAGATGAGTTTCAAGACCAATCAGTCTCAGATGACAATTCTTTAAGTAAAAGAGAGCCATGACGATGCTCTGGTTTTGCCATTTTTGGTCTGCACAGTGCTGAACACAAATAGAAAAAGCAGGAAGAGGTATAAATACAATCTGAAAAAGTCTGCATTCAAAATGTAAACTACTTTATCAATCATAAAAGGTTGGAATATCGATCACCCAGTACCCAAATTATTGAGAAGAAAGAATGCCTCCTCCGTATACCCCTTTGTTCCTAAGTATTAAACTGAAGGTAATTTCTAACACTAAAGAATAACGTCCAGTAATCCCAACAGCAGAAGCAAAGAAAGACAAAACAGCAACAGTGTCTCACTGAGGTTGCTATGGGGATAGAATGAAGAGAGAGGCATTTCTGTGATATTTACATGAGATGCCAATTAGGAGAGCATTTGCTGCTCCTGCCCTATCCTCTTATATCCCAGCAGCTCTCTGTTCACAGGACTGGTTCAAGCTTTCTTCTCTGTAAGGTGATGTGGTTGGATCAGTGATGGATGGAAAACAAAACAAAACAAAAAACTAATGGTACTAGGAACAGTAGAATAAATTCAGATTTTGACTGTGAAGAAGGCCAGTAGCCAGTGGAAGAAAAACAACAGAAATGTGTTCAAAGAGAAGTTTCAGTGGCGACGGTGCTCAAAAGAGAAGGACCCTCAGTTGCTTTGGGATGATAGCCATATGCAGTCATAACGCCTGCAACCCAGTTTCTTATTCCCTTCAGTGACAAATCATCCCTGTCACTGCTATGACTTTATTATCCACCTGTAAATATCAATAAAGGAGTATCCATGCCACAGGAATAATGATTCTGATGTGTAGCTGTGTCATTCATTACTTCACCATCCCCTGTTTAATTCTTTTAATAAATGAATTGAGTGATAGGTACTCACAATTGCTAATTAATTTTCTAAATTTGTGTGGTGACACACAAGCACCTCCGTGCATATATCCTTGTGTATATGTAATTTATGTGTGTGTGCATATACACACATTTACTCTGCCTTCCTATGTGTTCTTAGTCCTCTCTATCCCATCGACCAATCTACTATTCAGAACCGAGAGTGCTGAATTCAAACGTACAACAGTATCTTCCATCTGTAGAGTATTTCCAAGAGAACTGTGCCGGGGTTGAAGTTGATGATAAGCTGTTTATAATTCCTCCCCAGCAGAACAAACAAATCTCCCTCAAGCCTTTCAAAACGTAAATTGCATTCTGGTTCTTCACGAACCCAGTATACCAGAGGCTCATTCCCTTCACATCTCCCAGCCTTCCCCTCTTCCATCATAGTTCTTTGTTCCTGGCAGGCGCTGTACACATTCCTACTCTCTGTGATGCTTTGCTACATTTTCCTGTCAGTTGAAATACTCTTCGGAGTCTTGCTTTGAACTCCCCTTTATGTTTCTGCCTTTGATTTCTTTGTTGCATTTCCTCGGAGATCAGATTCTCGGTTATTTGCTCTTGTGTGGTGCTCCTTGGGAACCCTCTCTTCTGGGCATGGAGAGACAAGGAGTCCCTTCCCTCTGTCCTTATCTTCCCTTGTTTTCCCTCTGTGTCCTCTGTCTGCAGTCCTCTCCTGTGGCTCTCACACAAACCCCTTTCTATTAAAACGGGCTCTGCTTGTCTCCTTCTTCAGCAGGAGCTAACTTTCCCTTCCCCTGCCCCTGACTTCCCTTGCTCTGTGCATTGTTCACCCCAGCCACTGATGTTGTCACTCGACAATCTCTTCACCTACAACCCGAAAGCCACCTTCTTTATTTTCTTCCCATGTCTTCTTGGCAATGACTTTCAAAGCCCCGCTCTCCCCGTGAGGCTACATTCACTGGGGCAGGTGTGACCAGCTCACCTGCTGCATATCCCTTTTCATTCTGGGCTGTGCCACTGACCAGTGGGGATGCCTTCTTCCCCAGCTGACATGCTTTCATGCATTTTGCATAGATATGGCCTTTCTCACTGCAAAAGTGATACACCATTCATTTTCTGCAGAAGGCCCAGCGACGTCCTTGTTTCTCCACCCTGGGAACACCTTTCCCGATGCCATGTTCTATTCAGATGCTCTCCGGAGCTCCCCTATCTTCCCTGGCAAAAAAGACAGCATTAGCAATCCTGAAATAAGAAAGTCACACTTGGCAGGTAGTTAACCATATCCTTCCCATTTCAAACTTGTGTGGGCCCTTGAAGTCCTCAATGTACAGGCTGTTTTCTTAAAATTAACAGAGAGGGAGCTACTTGGTTCCAGAAATCCACAGTAACTTTCATAACTTAGATGAGGGTGCAGGTGGAGGAGATGTTTGAGGAAACTTTACTTAACCTTCTAAAATAAATGAGGTGGGCTATCAAATGGAATTGGAGGGGTTTCTGAAACCTGCCCTCGCTACGGAGCCTCACCTCTGCATGTGCTACTCTTCTGTCCGATGATGATGATCGTATCCGCCTGATGATATTCTTTAGCCCTTTCTGTCAGAGGTTCTGCTCCCTCTTCCCCGTCAGAGGGAGAAATACAGTGCAGGAGTCAGCACCTGGGACCCATGGACCAAATCTGGCCCACTCCCTGTTTTTTGTAAATAAAGATTTATCAGCACAGAGTCCCAGTTATTTGTTTATGTGCTGTTCAGAGCTGCTTTTGCACTATGGCAGAATACAACAGCTGTGGGGCGCCTGGGGGGCTCAGTCGGTTAAGCCGCTGCCTCCAGCTCAAGTCATGATCTCAGGGTCCTGGGATCGAGCCCCACGTCAGGCTCCCTGCTCAGCAGGGAGCCTGCTTCTCCCTCTGCCCCTCGCCTTGCTTGTGTTCTCTCTCTTGATCTCTCAAATAAATAAATAAAAATTTCAAAAAAGAAAAAAAAAAGAAAAGAATACATCAGTTTTGACAAAGACCATATGGTTCAAGATATTAGTCAGGGTTCTCCAGAAAAATAGGATCAATAGGCTAGATAAATCAATAGATGAATTTATTATTGTTGTTAAAAAGCAAAATTCAATGGACTAGATTTTGAAGATCTAATTGTCTTTATTAAACGATTCATGAGTCGGGCAGCATCTAGCAAGTAGAGGGCAACATTGAGGAATTATACAAAATGGAAGGTTTTATAAAAGAACCGTGGGGGCAAGAAAGCTAACAGTAAAAGAAAGGGATTGTTCTAGGCAAGGCCACTTTCCCTTGGGGGGAAAAGCAAGGGTCTTATCATGCAGATTATCTCATCTTTTTGAGGAGGATGGAGAAGGCCCATGTGACACACTTTTTAGCGCTGCTGGAAAAATTCCTGACTGACAGGTTAAGACTCCCTTTCTGGGGGAGGTTGACACTGCAGCAAGATTTATGCATTAAGCCCCAGTTTGGGGACTCAGCCTGGTTTGCTACTGGACATTGTAGAAATTGAGGCCCAGAGGTTATAGAGGCCAAGAAGTGCCAAGCTCTGCCGTCTGTGAACTGGAGTAACAAGAAAGCTGGTAATGTTATTCAGTCTGAGCTTGAAGGCCTGAGAACCAGGGGAGCCAATGATATAACTCCTAGTCTGAGGTTGAAGGCCTAAGAATCTGGGCTGAGGGGTGAGGAGGCTGCTGGTATAAGTTCTGGAATCTCATGGCTGAGGAACCAGAAGCTTCCATGTCCAAGGACAGGAAAAGATGATGTTCCAGTTCAAGAAGAGAGCGTGTCAATTCACCTTTTCTCTGCTTTTTTGTTCTATGTATGCTAATCTCTTCCAGAAATGCCCTCACTAACATACCAGCTATCTGGACATCCCTTAGTCCGGTCAAGTTGACACATAAAATTAGCTATCACACTCACAAAGCCTAAAATATGTTCTATCTGGCTTCTAACAAAGTTTGCCAAGCCCAGATACAGTGCCAAGACTGTGTCGCTCTATGTTCTTGCCGTTTACTTGATTTTCCATCCTCATTCCAACTCCACTTCCTGCTTTTTCCTGGCTAATGTCAATAATGCATGCATTTCAATTTTTTTTGACCCTGTATACCATTCAACCATTATCATGATGCATTCACTAAAATCATCCATAAGGTGCCCTATACAGGTGTAATACTTTTCCTCCTGAAAGAATCACCAGTATCCATCTGGTTTCTCTGCTGATCTGAAGAGTCATATCAAAATCCTTAATGCCTGGGATTTTGGTTACTGAAGATTATGTTCATTGGATATCCATGGTCCTTTGGTCAGCATCTGGCTCTGATCCTTGTCAGGCTGATTCTCCTGCTCCATTTACTGAAATTCTCCAATTTTTCATTTGTTTTTCCCATGTATTTCCTTCTGTATCAACCGCCATGGAACCTATGGAGATAGGAAACCAGGAGCATTTTCCTGCTTTCCCTTTGGCCTCTATCTTTCTGTGTTTTTCTATCCTTCCTCTACCTTGTGCCACATTTCCATTTTCAGCTGCCCTTGACCCTGACCCATGCCCTTGGCAACAGTTGGGAGTGGGTAACTCTCCCCCCGATGAGTTCCCTTTGCTATTGCTCCTGTCATTCCCATTCACCGTTACAATCAGTGTGACTTATGCATTCTCCACTCACTTGTCATCTCCCCCGGGCTGCTGTCCTGTGGTGCCTGACAGAGCTGCTCCCACAGCTCTGAACACCTTCAACTTCCTACCTTTCACATGCATCCAGCTGCTTTTAAACATGCCCCAATCATTCCCGAGTGAACCGCAGCTGCCATCCACCACGATTTCAGGAGGTAAAATGTCCCCATTTTACAGATATTGAAAAACTAAGAGAGTCATTGAAAAATCCAAGCTAAACCTTGAGGTATGTTTTTTGCTTTTGGTGAATTCCACTAGAAAGAGAAGAAGCAAGGAGGGAAGCAGACATGCTGACTCCCCTGTGCGTGCCAAGCACTTCTGGCCAAGTACATGAACATTATTGAATTTATTCCCCACTACAGCCCTATGAGACCAATATTATTACTTCTGTTGAGGGCACAGAAAAGGAAGCAGCTAGCCTCAGGCCACACAATAAGGTCACATTACACGGATTTGATCACTGAGATGTTTGACTCCAAAGCCCATGATCTTTCATTCTGCAGTGTGTGGTGCTGCATTGTTGCTTATCTTTTTATATAATCGGGCTGTCTTGTTTCCTGAATAGGACAGAAACAATGCACCATCCATTTTATTAGCTATCGCAGAATTCAGGAAAGAGTCCAACACATTGAAATCACACATGAATTCTCTGTAGATTGGCTGTCTTACTGCTGGAACAAACTAGGTGCTTGTGCAGCTATGTTCCATCGCTTCAAGCAAAGAAACAAACAAAGGAAACAATCCACAGCAATAAAAACGACACTGAAAAGCAATGATACGATTTCAGTCTGCATCCCAGGCGGAGAGCCACAGCACATTCAAACTGGGTATTTGGTGAGAGTTTAGTTAAGGACACTTAACAGGAATCAGAAAAGCTGGGTTGACACAAAGGATGGGATGGTGCAGCCAGGCTCGTATTCTTCAGAGATTGGAGCCAGGAGCAAGGATACAGGCAGTCACAAGACACAGGGAGGCAGAAAGATCCAGGGCATGGATTCTGTTGATCCACACCCTTTCTTCCTGGATTGGGCATGCCTTTCCTCCTCCAGGGTGAAAGATGATGATAGAGTATATCTGGAAGCCAAACAGAAATTATCCCTGAACTCGTGTCTTATGAGAGGAACTAAAGTATGTACTAAGTGGCCAAATCTCGCTAAACTCTACTGAATCATAAAGTCAAGTTCAGGCTTTTCCCTCCCCCACAAATGATTTAAAAAAAGACATACTTCCAATTTCATATTAAGAGGATTTGATGACTTTTCACTGTATCCCAACCAAGCGTTTAAAGTCTTTTAGCAAGATCTCCTTAATCCATCCAGTTGCCATTTAAGTATTTTAATTATTATAGAAGTAAACAGCCAGTCCCCTCTTCCAAAACACCATTAATATGTGACAAACTTACGATTCAGTTATTTATCGCCCAGAGCAAGGAGCATGGTTCCCTGACACATAGCTGTTCACACACTACACACACTCTTCCTCTGCAATGATTTAAAGTCAATTAACAAGTATATATTAAATAATGATGTCATATCCAGGTCTGTCTTAGGTAAAATGGGCTTACCGATATACGTGGGGGGAGGGTGGGAGGGACATCATTCCCATTTTCACGTTTTCGGGAATCTCCAAATATCTTTCTTAAAATGGTAGTTTTATTCAATACATTATTACAAGTTCTGTTGTAATTGGCATTGAAACATTTTAGTCCTTTACAAGAAACATATAATAGGTAGCCTGCCTACTCTTAAAATGGTCAATCAATAATTGCAATAGTGTTTAATTTGCAAAAATTTTCATTAGAAATACAGAATGTATTTTTATGATTCTTAAACCTAGAGGCTATTTCTGGTACAAACACCTTTTTCCAACTAGTCTTTTTCCTGTCATAACTCTCATGAGAGAATTTCCAGTCATAGAAGAGATTGGGGACAGACAATATTTATCGAGGATGAACATGACCTCATGTGACTACCTTTCTAGGCATCATGTGACTGCCTTTTCCCCTTATTAATGCTGACGTTTTATCCCTGCTGTTTATCTTTTGAACTTTCAAGTCTTCATTGGTAGAGTTAATTTTTATTTCTACCCTATATGGATGAGAAAGTGTTTTGTAAACTATGGTGTACTTTGTACACAAAGTTAGTTGTTGGCATGATAAACATGAAAATGTCTGATCTCTCTATCTCATGTAAATTCAGATTTTTCGTTAGCTGTTCCCCACGTGGGGCTGGTTTGCTTTTGCTCTGCCCTTGATGACCCTGGCGGTATGGATGGGAGAAGTCAGCAAGCTCCCGGTGAGGTCATGGTGCTTTTAAGAAGGGCTTATGTGAAAAGTCCCTAGAACCAGGACACACTGCTGCCCGCCCGTCTCTGGAGACCTGCTAACATGGTAATGAAGGAACTTGGCTGCCCTCAAAGTTAAATGAAAACCCCTCTTACTTCCTCCCTGAAAGAGAGAGAAATGAAAGCTTCAACTAAACTTTCCCTGGGGGAGTGAGCTCTGTATAGATCAGGAAAAGAAAAAGAAGAAGGGGTGAAAAAAGCTGGAAAGAACAGAAAGTGAATTTAAAAGCCATTTTGCCAGAAATAAATCATTTTTGAACTTTCCGGGTGGAAGGATTATCAGAAACGATTGTTCGCCTACAATTTTATCTTCCAGGCTCCCATCCTTTCATCCCCTCAAAGTCTGGATTTTTTTTTTCCATGTCCAACTATCATTAACCCAACAAAGTCACAGCTGCCACTCTGAGACCTCTGTTTAATGAGAAAATAAACTGAAGGCATTTTGGGGAGGATTTTAAAGAGAATCTCATTAATTTGTTGTTTCAGAAAGCAGTGGCCATTAGCATTCCCGCCATTGCTTCAAACAGCAGAGACGTTTTATGAAATCCAATTCATTCTGCCCTCTCTCTATGGGAAGGGCCCAGGCTGATGTCAGACCTTGCCTTGTCATTCCGACTCTGCTGTTGTATTTCCTGGAAAACCAAAGGCGTTCATTTTCTTCCCTTTGCAAAACTACTGAGGAGCGATTTCATATTTTATTTAAGCTGGAAAATCACCTTCATCTGTACAGGGGGCATGGGTGCCTCACTGGGATCCCTCCAGTGACTTGATTTTTCCTCATGACACCCATGTCACCAAGGACCCATAGATAGGTCCAAACTTTAAGACCTAGTTTTATATTCCTGGTTTTGACTCCCTGCTCCCAGGACCACCAAACCTATAGATCCGGACAATAATTTAGTTTCAGTTCCTCTGAAGCAAGGATTTGCCTTGGAAACTTCCTAGATAGATGATCTTCGGAGGCAGAAGTAATGAAGAGGAGGCTGTTAGAAGAAGAGGGGAAAGCTAATACAGAGCATAGTGTTGGGCTACTTTTCCCCGGGGGCCATAGCAGTGCAAGCCCACGGAGGACACCGAGATGCCTGCCACTGAAAAATGGGAGGCCGGGGGCCTCGTTGGTAGAGCGGTATCCCCCGCCATGCTACTCCCCCAATGCTTGCTGGCTGCACTTGCTTTGGGGCTGATCTGCCTCCCTTGACTGGAGAGAAAGCAAAACCAAACAACAAACAAAAGCCACAGGAGTGTGAAGAGACCTGTCAGTCCAGCTGTGCTGAAATCAGGGGCTGGAAGGGAAGGGGCACGCCACTGCTGCAGGGAGCCCGTGGGTGGCTGAGAGATATCAGTGGGGGCTTGCGCCTTGCATCGCCGCATTTGAGTTTTCGTTGTTTCTGGCCTCTTTCAGCCAACGGAGTTGCACAGAACAAATTCAAGGCCACAGTCTTAACATCACCAGTGCACGAGACAACGCAATGTTGACTTTCAGTTGCAGTTGCAAGTCCACAGAATTGTAGACATCATTCGTGGAAAGAAAGACTTTTTTTTTTAACAACACTGTGGAGATCTTGGCCCTACACAGCATAATTGTAAAGTAGAAAAAAATCATCTTGATGCCATTGACTTTTTTTTCTTTCTTTCTTTTTAATGTTTCTCATTGATATTTTCTCCCTTTCATTTTAGAAACCTCATTGTTTCAACTCTTCCCAACTTCATGTCATTTCTTCTCCTCCTTCTCCTCTTCTTTTGCCCCTTCCTCTTACACTCTCTCCCTTCCTTTCTTGCCCCTCTCCTTCTTCCCCTTCTCCTTCTTCTTCAAGGCAAATTTGTAAATTTTAAAATGGAATGTCATCTATTAATACACAATTCTTGATCCTGACCATATTTCAATGAAAAAAAAAAAAAGAAAAAGAGCCTTAGAGTCAGACAAGGCTGACTGCTCCAAAGCTCTTTGGGCCAATTATTACTTCTAAAAAAATTTAACATTTCTTTTTTGTTTTCTTTTTTTAGTTCACCCTTATTACACTCCTTAGTAATTCATTGTTTTTAGTTGAGTCGATGTGGCTTGTCTTTACACAACAATGTGTTGATTCATTTTGTTGTCCATTGGCATCAACCGCTGCTTACAGTTTTTGAATATTCGAAGAAACTGCCATGATCTAGTTATTTTAAATTAGTTAATTAAAGTAACTTTAATAACTTAAGTTATCAATTGAAGATATCTTCCATGCCTGACAGTTAAGAAAATAGTGTTAAGTAAAGCATCACCCACGGGTGCTTCATTTTGGTCTCTGGATGGCTAATTTGCTCATCGACCCTTAACCTTGCAGGTACGATCCCACTCTGCGATGGCAGGAAGTCTCCAGTTCTCCAAGTGACGCTCTTTCCCACATCCCATCCTCTTTTTGTCAAATACTTTATGTGGTGCATTAACCTTTTTTTTTTTTCCTCCGTTGATCAAGAACAGCAAGTCTTATAACTCAAATGTCTCCTCTATTTTGTTATTCAAGCAGCTCGCTTCTTACAGAGACGACGTGCCTGCAGATTTCCTCATTCTGCTCTTTCCTGACACTACGGCACTGAACAGTGCTCAGACACTTTTTAGTGTCTTTCTTCCTCTCACCAAGCTCGCTATTCTAAACTAGAGTCATTGGCTTTGCCTGTTAAATTATATGACTTCCTGGGGAAACTTCATGTTTCAACTGCTCTACAGGAAAGGATAATAAAGATCATTAACTTTCGAAGGCTTACCATGTGACAGACACAGCTCTAAGCACTGTGCACGTAAGGATTCAATTACTCTTCACCACGTCCACATGAAGTACCCTGTAATTATACCCAGTTTACATATAAGGAAACTGAGGTAAGGTAGTGATGAAGTAACTTTCCCAAATATAGATGGCTACGTAGTGAAGAAACAGGGATTTTAACTCAAGCGTACTCAGCCCTCTTAATCGAGCACGGCCACTCTGCCGAAACGTGTGGTACGCTTTCTGTATTTGGGACTTCTTTCTATGGGATGGATTTCTGAGATAAGTATATATGCCTGTTTCTTTGAAGATAGAGTTTTATTTTTCTTTTCATTCTTTTGTTTTAGATAATATTAAAAAAAGAGGCAACTTTCATCTGCCGTGTTATCCAGCAGTCTTCAGTATTTATTCATTTATTTTCAGTGTGCCAAAGTGATTTTAATTAATTGATTTATTTGTATTGACACACAATTCACATATAATATTACATTAGCTTCAGGTGTGTAACATAGCACTTTGACATTTATGTACGTTACAAAATGATCACCATGATAAGTCTGTTTATCATCTGTCACCATGAAAAGTTATCACAATGGTATTGACTATATTCCCTGTGCTGTACTTTGCATCGCTCTGACTCACTTATTTTATAATGGGAAGTTTGTACCCCTTAATGCCCTCTATTCCACCCACCTCCCCACCCCTTCTGACACCCACCAGTTTGTTTTCTGTATTTATGAATCCATTTCTGCTTTTTGTTTGCTTGCTTGTTTGCTCATTTGTTTGTTTATAGGTACATAAGTATATAAAGTGAAATCATACAGTATTCGTCTTTCTCTGTCCGACTTATTTCACTTAGCATAGAGCCCTCTAGGTCCATCCTTGTCATAAATAGCAAGGTTTTATCTTTTTATGGCTGAGGAATATTCCATTGTGCATATGTGTCTGTACGTGTATGTGTGTGTGTGTGTGTGCATGCATATACCATCTTCTTTATCCTTTTATCTATCAGTGGACACTTAGCTTGCTTCCATATCTCGGTTACTGTATATAATGCTACAATGAGGATGGGGTGCATATGTCTTTTTGGATTAGCATTTTCATTTCCCTCAGATACCCAGATGTGAAATTACTGGATTGTATGGTAATTCTGTTTTTAATTTTCTGAGGAATCTGCATACTTTTTGTGTAATGGCTGCACCAATTTACATTCCTTCCAAAAGTGCACAAGTGTTCCCTATTCTTCACGTCCTCGCCAACGTTTGTTATTTCAGAATTTATTTTTAATGGCATCTGGAGCCCAGCGGAAGTCATTTTTAAATTGTTCAAAAGAGGCAGCCAGTTTTTTAACTCTCTAATAGGGACCCATGTATTCTGTTTACAGATATTGGCCGGTTAAAGCCCAGCTCAGGAAAGGAAGTGCATGATTACTATGCCCTGGTGCTTATACTTGGTTCCCACAGCAACAAAACCCAGAACTTAGCAGAGACCACAATGCAGCAAGAATTCAGAAAAGTCAAACTATCAGATTCAGCCCCTATCTCTCCTGTTTGAATATTTTCTCCAAAACTGGTGGACGACTAGCTGAACTCATTGGGGCATGTGAGGAGAGGTCAAGGAGGGAGGGATCTGAATTCTCTAACTGCAAATTGAACTAGGAAAAAAAAAGTTCCAACACATATATTCAACATTTAGATACAATATACAATTTCTTCATTTGTGATCTGCAAAATAGGCAAAGCAAAAAGAGTATCTGATAATAGAAATAACTTAAAAGGCCAGAGTTGATGATGGAATTGACCATTATCTTACAACGTCAGCTTTGATGAGTCTCTTTTCTCTATCACATGTGAACATTATTTGTCCTACTCAGATCACAGAAATCATGAAAGTTATATATGACATCAGATGCGCAAAGTCTTCAGAAAAATAAGAGTCACTGTATTTTTTGAAAAATATGTTCTAGTTTACGAAGCATTCTCAGATTATTTCATTATAACTCTGCAAAATAGCCTGTGAGTTAAGGAGAAGCAAAGTAGGGACACCCCTGACTTATGTGGCCTCACAGAGATAAAAATGCTGCGTGTGAATGACCGACCGAATCTCATTTATTTACATTATGTGACCTGTGCCGGAGAGGGGAAGTTTGGAACACAGGTTGAAGTCTACCACAAACCAAACACCCACCATGATGTGGTATCTGGCACCCTTAGCTCCATTTTGCTTTGAGAGAAACTGACCTTTCACAAGGTGACATCAGTTACAAGTGCGCCAAGTGAGTAAGTGGTAAAACCAGCAGGCAAACCGAGGCCTGCTCGAAACTTTGGATATTTCCACGATATCTTGATTTATGATTTAATTTTTCCTTGCAATAGTAGAATTTAGCTGAGGTGCACTGATCTCCAGACACCTAAGAGATTATCTTTTCCTTCTAAGCTTATCATTGAACTTCATTTTCAGTGTCTTTTGTCACCGTTCATTTTTTAGAGAAAAGGAACCAAACAAGTCAAATTTCCCCTATATTATTTTATCAGAAGGAAACCCAGAATCAAAAAGGATTCAACAAGATAACCCACCAGTAAGCAAAAGAATTTAATAGGGTCCCTTTTGCGGTTTCATTAATGGATGTGGTTTTCCTTTAACTGGCCCGTTCATTTTAGACATGCAGGACACGTCTAATGCTTCCTTGCATGATAACTGAAGGATCTTTTTTTCCCCCTAGTATGTCATGCACTGATGATAAAACTTCTTTAACAGGATAAATCTAATTGATGTGGGGTTAGATGTTGATGTCTCTTACAAACATAAATGCTGGTTTTCTCAAAATATGTTACTTAACAAGTGATGTAGGAAAGATAACTAGACAGGCTGAAGTTCACATTAGTACAAAAATTGACTGGAGTTGAGTGGTCCAGATCCCCCTTGGTTCATGAATCCATGGCTCATACTTTTCTGAAGCATTAGTGACAGAGAGGAGGAAAACCTCCGACGGTCAGGCTGAACGCTAACCTTTCTCCCATTTTCCAAAATGTAAGAAGGGGCAAGAGGGATACCACCTCCTGTTTGGAGAGTTGGAATTTCTCAAAGACATGGGTGTGGGGATCGTTAGCCTCAGAAACTTGGAGAGGGGGCTATAGAAAGGCAAGGAAAGCTGGAGAGGAAGGAAGCACACAGGTTGTTAAATATCTCTCTGTGGGATGAACTTGGAAGTGGAACCGGGTCACACCCAGTTTGCACTTTGTAAATGAAGATTTCATTAAATTGTACAATTAAAATAGCATATTGAAAGCATTACTGCGTATTTAAAATTGGCCTTTTTGCAAAGCCATGCCAAAAAGGTTCATAAAAGATATGCTGATTGTTCCTAAAGTAGGACAGAGCTATAATACCACTCAAAACATTACATATTTTGTTTTCATCTTCCATTCAAGTCCTGACCAAGAGCATAGAGAACGATTTTTTCTTAATACCCTTTTGTTTAGAATATGAAGTACAACACAATGGTGTGATTTTCAAAATTGAAGTTACTCAAGTAACCATTAGCATTAAAATAAGATGTTCTATTTTCCAGAATGCATATTTGTAGTTCAAAAAATACACTTTAAGCTAAACCAAATAAGAATGAAAAAAAATCGTAAATCTGTATATTGTTTTACTTACTGTTTTTTAATTATTTACTTCAGAAATTTCAGTTATATAAGTTCTATGCTTTGATACACTTCAGACACATGACTATACCACACAGGCAAACCAGCTATTACTGGAAACAGCAATTGTCAGCTAACGTGTTCAAAATCCATGCATAATAGCCCGTTTATGAAGAGTGATGATTTTTATAAGTGTAAGATAGGGCAACTCAACCCTTTTTCTTATGAATGGGATAGGCCACTTGTGAGACCGTACCCCTGATACAAATCCACTAACAATTCCAAGATCAACATTTATTATCAAAATATGTGTAACAGGTGGTAGCTGCAGATTCATCCCAGAATTGATCATCAAAAGCCCGGACTCTAGTCTGCGTACAATACTTATTTTGCTTTGGAGAATGTCACTTGGCTTTCCTGAACTTCAGTTTCCATGCCCAGAAAAGGAAATTCTTTCTAACCCTGATTAGTCATGGGCATTTTTCATGGTCCAAATAAATAAATAAATAAACCTACTCGATACATTATTATAGTAATAGAAATGCACTCAAAGTTGAAAAAGTATATCCTTTATTCTCCAAACTATATATCTATAATTCTTCATAAATTTCATAGTATTTTACAGTATTATGGGACAGACACTTACTGGCAAAGAATTACACCTTTGCTCTTAGAAACTTACACCTGTGAGGATAATGACAAGAACCACAGCCACTGGGCAGGTGCAAGAAACAAAAGGCCTTTGGATATCAAACGTATTTGGTGATGCCATGGATATTACATCAATTTATTCAGCTGAAGACAGAATACCAGAAAGT
Source organism: Ailuropoda melanoleuca (assembly GCF_002007445.2). Taxonomy (NCBI): domain Eukaryota; kingdom Metazoa; phylum Chordata; class Mammalia; order Carnivora; family Ursidae; genus Ailuropoda; species Ailuropoda melanoleuca. The sequence continues at coordinate 102,159,368 of NC_048219.1, read as the reverse complement.
GGATATCTAAAGTATACTCTAAGAAAAAAAAAAAGTAAATAATCTTTGCCATTAATATGTAGTAGTACAGTAGGCATATAGAATACTTTTTTTGAAAAAGTAATCTCTATGCCCAATGTGAGGCTTGAACTCATGACCCTAAGATCAAGAGACATATACTCTACTGACTGAGCCAACCAGGGGCCCCTAGAATCCTTCTTCTTAAGCAGATGATTCTGCTGTATAGAGACCTGGGGAGAATGTATAGGGATAGAGTCTAGGATTTCTTCTTTTTAAACAAATTAGTGGAGTATTGGACTAGTGACAGTGAGGGGAGGTCATTACTTCAATGGATATCAGAAATAGCAACAGATAAAAATGCTTAAAGCTAAAATTCCTAACAAAGTATTATGAATTCCCTGAAGAGCTAAAATTAAAACAAAAAAAAACCCTAAAATTATGATCAAAATAATAGTTAATAGTTGCTGAGCTCTTTTTCAGGAACAAAGAAACCAGAGCTTCATATATATTATATCTTCTACTCATATCCATTTCTCTGCAAGGTCAGTGCTATTATTACCCCATTGTACAGATGAGGATATTTTTCTCAAGCCTGGGGAATTCACCTCAGGCCAAATAATAAACAACTGAGGTAGGATTTTACTCTAATTCACCATAGCTTCATGATTTGAGTAATATTATATTATCTCTCTGTTCATACTCTGAAATGATATTTCTAGTTGATCTCTAACTGATCACAGACTAAAATAGAAGATAGAAGTTTTCTGTAAAATTATGAAAATAGGAACACATTTTCCACTCCTTGGTTGCTTAAACTCCTCATGAGTCAAAGACAGCTACAGTAGAATAGAAGATTAAGTTAGGTATCATGAGAATACAAAGGAAAAAAAAAATCTCAGGGTTTGCCAGATGAGTGAAACTCTCCATGAGAAATACATAAATACATACCTAGAAATCTGAGATCGGAATAGCTAGACAGCAAGGCCAGACTGAGCCCCAACTCTGAAGCCCTAGAGAATGAGCAAACCAGATGTGACAATGCCATTATTCCTAGAAATTACAAGAGAGCGGAGGGCAGAAGCTATAAGCACCTGACAGAGGACAGGTCTATGTCCATGAAGTCCTAGTGTTTGTTTGATGTCTCCTGGCACATGCAGTGGGACCAGGAAGGGAAAGTTAAATGAAGCAAATGGCAAGAAGCATTTCCAGCTCCCTCTGATTGTCAGGAGGTGAAGGCAAACGTGAGCTGTCCGGTAATCCTCAAGCACACACATATGGTGACAGGGTTTGGGGGGGCTTCAGCCTCCCACCATAGGCACTTCCCTTGCCTGAGTGAGAAGGGGAATTCAGATTCTACAGACTCAAGCATCTGCTTATTTCTCCAAAAAGCCCATTATTAGCTTTTCATTATTTCCCTGAAGTGCAGATAAGCCAGTGTTTTAATCAAGCACATGGGTTTGTAACATAGCAGTGCTATTACATGACTAGAGAGAGTGTGAATATAGCTACTTACATGCCACACACACGCATATGTGCCATTCAAAGTTATTAGGAATGATGCCCTTTATTTAATCAGTTTTGTAACTGATCTCGTAATACATTCCAGAGTCATCCACTCTAACACGGGTGACTTCTGCAGGCAAAAAGAGAAAAAGAAAATGTACCTAGTCTCACCAAAAAGGCACTCAGGCAATTATAATTTACATTTTATTCCTCTAAAAGGTTTTTAACTCTACACAAATTCTGTTCTTTTTTTTTAAGATTTTTATTTATGTATTTGAGAGAGAGAGTGTAGGAGCAGGGGGGAGAAGTAGAGAGAGCAGCAGACTCCCTGCTGAGCAAGTAGCCAAGGAGACTGGAGCCTCCATCCCAGGACCCTGGGATCATGGCCTGAGCTGAAGGGAGACGCTTAATCGACTGAGTCACCCAGCACCCCTGCACACATTCTGTTCTTAAGAGAAAAATCTTTTTTTCTGGGACAGTAAAGAAAAAGAAACATAGTATTAACTCCCCACATTCAATCCTGGGATCAAAATATTACAATAAAAAGATGCTTTCCCGGGGTTCATGTCAGCTATCCTGTTTGTTTGTTTTTCATTAGGACCAGAGATCATTTGCTGCAGAAGAATTTGAATGAAATACTGGAGGCAGTCTGTGGATTGTCTACAAACGTCCACATGTATTGTCCCAAGTTTTAGTACAGTATAGAAAGAATGTGTCTCATTTTCTCTAGCATTCGCCTTTAGGACTAGAATGTCTCTGGGATCATAATAATGATGATGATGAGTGTTATTATTATAACTATGATTTATTGAGTGTCTGCTCTGGGTGAGTTCCTTACCACATATGACTTCTATTCCTCACCAGAATCCGATATGATTTGAGCCATTATTTCCCTTTTACAAATGAGGACAGTGATACCCAGAGCCATGAAAGAATTTCTTAAGCTGAGACATGGCAGGGTCGGGCCCAGATTTGAACCCATGCTTGGGAAGTCTGTACCTCTGTGCTTTGCCCTGTGTGGTACACAGTAGTGTGGCTGTGGGATTTCAGAACTTAAGAGTTTCACCCACCTCTCTGAATCTCATTGTGATGAGTGACACGACAGAATTGAACTAATAAATACAATACTTCTTCTAAAAGGAATACAACAGAATCTTACAGCCACACATTCGAACACTACACTCTAAGACGAGCAACAGGAACAACAAAATTATTTCTTTATTTTCATACGAAAAATTGTCTATAGAAAAAGAGAGAGAGAGAGAGAGAGAATGGATTTGTCAGTCTGCCCCCATAGCCAAAAGCAGATAGATTACTGTCTCTCTGGTGTCATTTGTATTATTTGGGTTTATTTTGTTTATCGCATATGTTCTCAGAGTATAATATTACTCAAGTGCAAAGTGAAGACAGCCTGGTGTAGCTCATTCATTGATTTTCACAGCAGTTGGTTCTCTGCTGGCATTTAAAATTAACGTAAGGAGAAGTTAAAAAAATTTAGCTTCATTTCAAATCACATAAAGCACTATGGTTCTCTAGAAATGCTGCAGACTGATTAAATTGAATTAGTGCCAGATAATCACCCGGCAAAAGAGAGAAATATTAAACACTATACATTCCAGCCAATTTCAAAGCCCTGCCTTTTAGTGTTTAAATGGTATATAGTATCAAAGATGACATTCCAGTTAATGCCACGTGATAACAAATACACTGGAAGAGAGCTGATAAATAAATGACGCCTCATATTGCGGAATAATTCTGTGGACTGCTCTTGCTAATAAAATTGTAATTTATAACTGTATTTATAAAGAAGCCTTGGAAAGTTTATACACTGCTTTGAAATTCGCATCCTCAGAAGGATGAGAACGTGAGAGAATATTTTTGCCTCATGACCAGGTCAGGAGAGCATCATGAAGACAGCTACCATTAAGAAAGTATGTTTATTTGTGGACAAATCGATAGTGGCTCTAACTTTGCTTTAGGTTCTCCTATTAGAACAACTGAGATCCCTTTCACCTTCCAGAATAAGTCAAAATAAATAGTTCTTTTTCTTCTGACCAAGGCAAATCCACGGACAACACAAAATTGGATTTATTTGACAGAACACTTGAATACCAAAGGAGCCCTGCACTTACTTATTGCTCTAAATATTCCAAAACAACTTTCAATAATGTTTATTTTACTGCTCTAGTCCATCTGAACCACCTCTAAGTTTGAGGTAATTAAAATGCTAGCTGCTTTCATACTGGTAATAAATTGTCGATGATGCCCCATAAAATCCTTATGCCACTTTCATACCATTCCCAATTTTCTATCCAATGCCCAATTTCAACTACAGATTTTATATTTTAAGTGATAGTTCTGTTTTTCCTCTTATCTTGCACTTTCAGCTAAGTTACCCTAGATAAGAAGGTATTATTCTACATAAACACCGAACCATAGAAGACCTTTCAGTAGTTCTTGTGCTCAGGTGCTCACGGTTAAGTGACACATTAATGCTTCTAAAATACAACCTCGGGTTATTCAGACTGTATCTACAAAGGCCCAGGGAAGTGAAGAGAGGAGACGATTACCTGGATAATTAAAAACCTCATTTATACTGGAATATAAAGGTCTCTACANTTACCTGGATAATTAAAAACCTCGGGTTATTCAGACTGTATCTACAAAGGCCCAGGGAAGTGAAGAGAGGAGACGATTACCTGGATAATTAAAAACCTCATTTATACTGGAATATAAAGGTCTCTACAGATATCCAAAGAAGTTAAATGTATTTCGTAAGCTAACCAGTGTCAGAAGTCTACTTGCTCTTTTCCTGGCTAAAGCTGATTCTTAAAAAACCTTCAGTCAAACTCCAGAAGTAATGGCTGGCCTGAATGACTGCAGGAAAATGGTGGGCATACAGTGGAGTGGCCATTGCACCAGTACTTATCATTGTATGTGCGAGGGAAGACCAGTCACAGGAATTTCAGACCCCTAGTTCACATGGAGTGCCAAGACCTGTGAAATGTACGGCCCCTGATAACCTTGAGCCTGCCTGAAGGATGGTCTTGGCCCTCCTTTTTTCTGTCTCTATTTGGTGAATCAGACTGTGATTAATTATGTGGCTACATGACCAGGTTATGGTGCTCGCTTGTTTGGCTAAAAACCAGTCTAGATGTTGTTGTGAAGGTACTTTTAAGAAATGAGTAACATTTAAACCAGTAGATTTTGAGTAGAGCAGATTACCATCTGTACTGTGGGTGGCCTTATCTGGTCAGTCGAAGGACTTAAGAGAGTAAGGGTCCCCTAAAAAGAAGGCATTTTTCCTTGAGTATTTCAGATTCAAACTTCAACATCAGTTCTTCCTGAATCCCCACTCTCCCATCCTGCCTTGCAGATTTCAGACTTGCTAGCCCCCACAATCATGTGAGCCAATTCCTTAAAAATCTCTCTATATGTTGCTATATATACATACTTCATGCTCTGTTTTGGCATCCCTTGAATGAGGCTGTTACGGGATTGCTGGGTCCTGGTTCCACATAGTTATCAGGTCCTCTGAAATTTCAAGTGATTTTACTCTCCCCGAAAGGCCCAATATCCAGAAGCTCTTCTAATTCTACCATGCTCCCACTCTCTTGGCTAATCTGCTTGCCTTACCTTCGATTGTGAAAAAGTAGTTGTTCTTTTTTTTTTTTTTATAAGATTTTATTTATTTATTTATTTTAGACAGAGAGAGAGAGAGGTCATGAGTGGGGTGTAGGGGCAGGGGAAGAGGAAGATAAGCAGACTGCCCACTGAGTGCAGAGCCCAACATGGGGCTCAATCTCACAACCCTCAGATTATGACCCTGAGATCACGACCCAAGCCGAAACCAAGAGCTGGACCTTCAACCGACTGAACCACCCAGGCATCCCTCAAAATGTAGTTTCTATCCTATACCCCTGCCCACTGGCCAGAGATTTACTGTACAACTGCCAACTTCTAGCTTAAAGCCCTCCAACATGAGCCTTCCAAAGGGACTTAGAAGATTTTAACCAAGGAAATTTAACCACAGCTAGAATAATACCGGAGCTCATAAGCAAGTATATACATTAGAACCAAACAGTGACCTTGACCTATAATTTTATTGTAATCAACATTTCTGTGGGAGACACGTAATGGCCCACTTATGTTAATTAGCTGAGTATAGACATAATGGTACAACTAGCATTAGGCACATATATATGCATATCTTAGAATTAAAAACAAACTTGTTAACCTCCAAGTTAGATAGTGTTAAAGAAGTTAGTTTTATAAATGCTGCAAAGACTTCCTCATCTTGAGTTTATCATACATTAGAAACGTCAAAAACTTTAGAATAAGAATCGGTGATATAAATATAAGTATGGTTTTGAAGAACCCAATTCAGATAAGGGTAATTAATTTTTTAAAGATTTTATTTAATTATTTTGGGTTTTTTTTTATTATGTTAAGTTAGCCACCATATCATTAGTTTTTGATGTAGTGTTCAACTATTAGTTAGTTGTGTGCTCATCACAACACATGCCCTCCTTAATGCCTATCACTGGGGTACACTATCTCCCCCCACCGCCTCCTCTCTGAAACCTTAGTTTGTTCCCTGGAGTCCATAGTCTCTCATGGTTCATCTCCATCTCAGATTTCTCCCCCTTCAGTATTCCCTCTCTTCCTCTATGGTCCTCCATGCTATTCCTTATGTTCCACATATCAGTGAAACCATATGATACTTGTCTTTCTCTACTTGACTTATTTCACTTAGCATAATCCCCTCCAGTTCCATCCATGTTGATACAAATGGTAGGTATTCATCTTTTATGATGGCTGAGTAATATTCCATTGTATAGAACCAAATCTTTTTTTTT
>NC_048219.1:102064217-102149889 GCF_002007445.2 Ailuropoda melanoleuca | reverse complement strand
GCCCTGAGCAGAAGGCAGATGCTTAACCGCTGTGCCACCCAGGCGCCCCTCTGTGGGTAGTTCTAATCAGAGTATTACACCATGGAGCCCCGGCACTTGGAAGCATAGAGCATATATGTCAGAAGGTGCTTTCCCCCTAAGAGTAGAATTTGGAAAGTCCACGTACCAGAGGATAGTGAGATCCAGTCATCATGGAGGTGTGTGGATGAAGAAGTTAGCTAAGGGAGATATTTTATGGATCATGTCTGATACTCTGATGATGCCTTTCTAACAATAGGTCTGCTTTAGAGACCAAAACATCAGAACCTAGATCAAGTCAGGCTAGTCAACAAGCCGTGTAAAAGCGGAAGGGAAAGCTGTGACGTTTTTCCCCCTTTGCCTAGTGAGGCAAGGGGGGTTCAGGAGAACACTGGGAAAACTGGATTGCTGCCTCACATACTGACATTTCAGGGTCGGCATCCTCTCTGGAAATAAGCCCCATTCTCATCAAGGCCAAAAATGAACTTGAAACCTTCATGGCTGTTGACAAGCTTCTGAACAGGCAGCAAAGATATCCCCGAGAGGTTGCATCCAGACGGGACTGAGGGCGTGCTTCCCCTCAGCATGTGCTCTCAAAGTCATTCCTTTCAGCAATATATAGATAGTATCTTGAAATAACGTTTAAGATGATAATGAGAAGTTCACTGAAGGGTGAAAAAAAGGTCAACTAATTTATCACAAGATTGAAACAACATCCATTGGACCTTGAGACATGTAGAAAAGGAATCCAAAGGGGCTGCCTTTTCAATGCGCTGGCTTTCCCACCACCCTGTGTGGAGGGCTCACCGGCCCCTCCCCAACTAGCTCCACTTCCAAGATTTCCAACTTGAGGTTAGAAGATGAGTTTTCTCTTCTGGAGATATTCTGATTGATGGTAAATTTAAGAGTTCACTGGGTCTCTGGTATGGCACAGATGTGATGTCTTACAAGGTTTCCTGTCAGAAGGAAACCGGGCAGAGCAAGTGTGTCTGTGCCCCAAATGATGGCCGTGGTCTGTGACATTCTCAACTGGAGGTGCAGGATGAAGGCTTATCCTGAGTTAGCAGCCACCCTGCTAGCCACATTCTACCCCAGCATCCGCAAGGAGAGGCCCCCACATGCCATCCAATACCTTTTGGATGACCTCTCAGAAGAACAGAAACCATACAGGTCTGAGTGAGTTTAGATGCAACCTGGAAAGACTGGGCACCCTTTATGGGACACCTAGAAGAGAAGTGTGGTCATAAATCAAGTAAGTGTCATATCTACAAAATGATTTAAAAACATTAAGGACAGGGGTGCCTGGGTGGTCAGTCAGTTAAGCGTCTGCCTTTGGCTCAGGTCATGGTCCCAGGGTCCTGGGATCAAGCCCCGAGTGGGGCTCCCTGCTCAGCGGGGAGTTGGCTTCTCCCTCTCCCTCTGCCCCTCCATACCCGCTTGTGCTCTCTCTCTCTCTCAAATAGATAAATAAAATCTTTAAAAAAATTAAAAAAAATAAAAACATTAAGGACATGTTGATGGTAACTATTATACTGGAAAGAGAAAGTTTTAAAAGAATGTTATTCATTTATTTATTTATTTATTTATTTATTTATTTCCACTGCACTTTTGCCTTTTTGTGAACTGATAACTGAAAATAAAAAGACCTCGTTATTTATAGATGTTATGGACATCAAATGCAAGTCACCGCTCTGGAATGAAGTTTCCCAGGGTGGGCAAGACAAATGTTTATATCTCTTAAAAGTTACAGTTCCACAGGAGCAACTGTACTTATTTATCCCCATCTGCTCAATTTCAGGAAAGCGTTATATAAAGGAAGTTTACCTGTCCCGAGTTCTTGGGAACACCCAAATTTACACAAAATCGTCCCCATGAAAAAGGATGAATGCATGTCCACAGACTAACATCAACACCAAGACATAATATACAAATACTGTGATTCTATCGCATTTGCAAATATATGCAAATATTTAAATCCATTTTTGTAACATTCAATTAAGCAGCACATGTATAAACAGATTCATTCTAATATTTTAAAATTCTAATTAATTGGCATTTGTTTGTCCAATCAAATTTTAATGCAAAAATGATTTCTGTGTAATTGCATTACTTGTCAACACTTAATATGGATGTAGTGTTGTTACTACCCCAGCACAATACAGATACTAAAGAGAAAAGGATCCTGTCTACAAAGAATTTATAATCTAATTTGGGAATATATGAATTGCAGATTAGAAATACCAACTCCAAATCACAAAAGGCACCACCAGAGGAAGACTGAAAATGCACCCAAATGTCAGTGCTAATAGCAAAGGAAGAACTTCTGAGTTCCCATAAAGCAAAAAAGAGAACGTTTTTAAAAAGCAGTTATCAGCATTGAATTTACAAAGTGAAAGGATGTACTGGAAGGAAAATAAACATTAATGAGGTGAGGGAAACTGGATTTTATTGATTAAGAAACTAACCATAGGTAACTAACCATGCATATTTATATATTTGGAATCAAGAACCCAGATAGGGTTTGAGTCAGCAGACATTAATAGTGTGTATTCATTGAAATATGATGAAAGGGCTGTTCTAGCTATTTACAAGATTTGGGTTGATAAAAATGTGCTATTTGTACTTTACATGATGAACAACTTTAAAGAATCATCCCACCACAAGTGATACTTAACAACAACAAAATCTTTCTGAGCATATGCTGATCATCCTCGGGAAATTCAGTTCAAGGTCGTTCTTAGAAATACCAGTACCAGAGCTGCTGTCAGTCTTTATCAGTGTTTTCACCCAACACCCACCTTGCTAGAGAATACCTACATGAAGATGGGGGTGAAATACTGATTCTCTTGTATAACAGACAATTTCATGTGTTACTATTGTTAACTTTTTTTTTTAATTTAATTTTATTTATTTGACAGAGACAGCCAGCGAGAGAGGGAACACAAGCAGGGGCAGTGGGAGAGGAAGAGCCAGTCTCCTAGCGGAGGAGCCTGATGTGGGGCTCGATCCCAGAACGCTGGGATCACGCCCTGAGCCGAAGGCAGACGCTTAACGGCTGTGCCACCCAGGCGCCCCACTATTGTTAATTTTTGACTCTGCCCAATTAAAAATAATGGCTTGCAAAAAAAAAGCATATGATTAAATAAGAGTGTTTTTTTGTTGCTAAGGTAATTATAAACACATTCTTTACCCTTTTTTCCAATAAAATGTATTTTTTAGTACAGTTTAAACTCACAGAAAAATCGCAAAGATTGTACGGGGAGTTACTGTATACCCAATCCCCGTTTCCTTTATTATTAAATATTCTGTAAAGCCCACATTTCCCACACTTTTTTAGTTTTTACCTAATGTCTTTTCTCTGTTCCAAGATCTCACCCAGGTTACGTATTTCCTTGTCATGTCTCCTTAGGCTCTGGCTCTCTGCACTTCTGACAGTTTCTCAGAATTTTTTGTATTTAGTGACCTTGATGGTTTTGAGGAGAGCTGACTGGGTATTTTGTAGAATAATCTTGTATTGGGATTGGTTCCATTTTTTTCTCATGATTCGACTGATGTTAGGGGAGGGAAAGTGTACTTCATATTACAACACAAGACTAATCCCTGTTGATGATCCCTTTAGACAATAAGAATTCCAGCCAAACACCACAGAAAAAAGCAAACAAAACAAAAACTGTGGTCCAGGCCTTACCATGCCAGCAAATGCTGAGTGTGGAAACTAGACTTCCATATCCGCTTCTGTGTAATGAGATACTCCAATACTCCTACTGACGGGGTGTCAGAGAAAGCAAAGTAGGAAGTTAAGACAACCAGTAACAACCCCTCCCCTACAGTGTGTGTGGAGACCACACGGGAGCCTGAACTTCCACTCTCACTGAGCAGGGTTGGAAGTCCCCTCCCTCATTGGGTTGGGACAATGTGAGAAGAGGTGTGTGGTATAGTCAGGACTGTCACCATCATCCAGCAGCAACACGGAGCTCTCCCTTCAATGGTAAAGGAGGCCAAGTGGGAAACCTGGATTTTTGTCCATACCTGGCAATACAGGGCAGTACCCACATTCTACCACTGGAGCAGTATCAGAAAAACAACAACAACAACTAAAAGAGAAAATTTAAATAAGATCCAGAGGTCCATAACCTTATATAAAAAAAATCCACAGTTTACTCAAAACAGAAAGATCTCAAACTGAATGAAAAAGACAATCGATAGATGCCAACACTTAACAAATATTTTAGAATGATCTAACATGGATTTGAAAGCCTGCTTTATCAAAGAAGAGGAAAATCTCAGCAAAGAAATAAAAAGCCTAAAAGAGAATCAGATGGAAACTTTAGAAATAAAAAAATACAATAAAAAAGAGTTGGACGTAAGACCTGAAATCATAGAACTCCTCGAAGAAAACATAGGCAGTAGGCATTTGACATCAGTCTTAGTGATGGTTTTTTTGTTTGTTTTTTGTTTTTGTATCTGACTCCAAAAGAAAGGGAAACCAAAGCAAAATTAAATAAATGGGGCTACATCAAACTAAAAAGCTTCTGCACAACAAAGAAAACCATCAACAAAATGAAAAAGCAACATACTGAATGGGAAAATATAGTTGTAAATCATACACAGTAATTCCCCTTATCTGGGGGGATACATTTCAAGACCCTGGGTGGGTGCCTGAAACCACGGGTAGGACCAAACCCTACATATCCTAATATTTCCTATGCATTCATGCTTATGATTAGATTTAATTTGTAGTTTAGGCACAGTCCGAAATTAATAGCAATAACTAATAAATTAAATCAAGTCATGATCAGTTGGAATTTAATCCAAGTCTGCAATAAGATTCAATATTCAAAAATCAATCATATTTGCAGGCTACAGATGAAAACTTACATGATCATATCAATTGATACAGAGAAAGCACTTTCGACAAAATTTTACATTCATTCACAGTAAAAACATTCAGCAAAGTAGAAAGAGAGCAGAACTTTTCCTCAAGTTGATAAGAGTATCTACAGGAAACCTACAGCTAACATTATACTTAAAAGCAAAAGACTGAATGCTTCCCCCCTAAGATCAGAAGCAGAGTTATGTTTTTGCTCTCGTGACTGATTCAACATGTTACTGAAGATCTTTGGCCAGGACAGCAGGGCAAGAAAAGGAACTAGAAAGCAATGAATTTAGAAAAAATGAAACTGTCCTTATTTGCAACTGACATAATTGTCTACCTAGAAATGAAGGATGTATTCGTGATTGCCATGGCTTAAGAGCTAGGTGGCAATGGGAGGATGTAGTTATAGAAGGGCGACAGGAGAGATCCTTGGGGTGATGAAAATGGTCTGTTTCTCGACTCTATCAATCTTCATATCCTGCTTGTGATATTGTATTACAGTTTTGCAAGATTTCACCATTGGAGAAAACTGCATGAAGGTGACATGGGATCAGTCTGTGATATTTTACAACTATATGTCAATCTACAACTATCTCAAAATTACAAGCTTAATTTTAAATATTAACCCTTATTCATATTTTGTTCTATAAAGTTCTACAGATCTATGTTTCTACCCCCACCAGAATGTATAGAATGACTTCCTCATCCCCATAATTTCCTCATGCCATTTTGTTATGAAGGCTTTCCTCCACCTGTAGTCCCCAACCACCAATTATTTGTTTTCTGTTCTATATTTTGCCTATTCCAGAATATCCTAACATCTTATAAGTAGGATCATGCAATATATTTCTTTTTTTTTTTTTTACTTAGCACCATTTGTTCTTTCTCTCCCTCTCTCTTTCCTTCTCTCTCTCTCCCTCCTCATCTCTCCATCTCCCACCGTCTTCCTCTTTCTCCATCTGAGCTTGTGACAGTATCCAGATAAGCAATTAAGCCTTCCATTACTCAAATACTACATAAACAAGTGGTGTCAGGTTTATTTGAGGTCTCCATGCAACACACTTACATTTGAAATAATATGTGAGCACATTCACTGGAAGGTAGACTTTAATGATTTTCATCATTTAAGAATCCCTCAAAAGACTAGACAGTATGGCTTCCTTGTCAACACTAAATATATTGTGGAGTCCTTCGTTCCTAAAAATTCAGGCATGAATCACTAGGCCTGACTTTCACAAGTAGCTAAGTAACATTATTTCACATTAAACAGATCCCCAGTCATATTTGATAGGAGTTAGATTTTTGAGAAATGATCCTTCTGTGCCTATCTCCTTTGAAGACGCATCTGCAGAGATGGTTTAAAAATCAGTTTGCTACTTTATACACCTAGTGTGTTTCACTACTTCGTGTGTCATGTGTTTAGGGGATGTAGAACTTTGCAGTCAAAGTTCTTAATCAGTTGTTGAAAAAATTATTTTTCAAATATGTGATTTTAATCAAAAGCAGAGCATAAATTGGTCTACAAGCCTATCTTATGACCTTATTCGAATTTCATGAGATTTAGTTTCTAATTCAGTATTGTGGGCATTCAGCACTGCCTTCAACAAAATGCTAGGGCCCAATCACTAGCAGATGGGGTTTTCCACACTTTGGTGTATAAAATATTCTTGCTTGTCATTGAGTTACATGTCTTTTTAAGTTATCTTCCAAATATTCAAATGCATTCAATTTACCTTGAAGGAATGTCTTCAGCATCAGAAACTTTGCTAAATCTGAAAAGCAGAGAGACAAATAAAAGACTCAATGTCTGTCTTCAAGGAACTCATAGTCCAACAGAGAAGAGAAACAAAGAAGTAATTTACTACATTTTCTGATGAGTGGCAGATGTTTCCAGGGGAATCTCAAATATCACAAAGCAGAGACNGTGTCTGTCTTCAAGGAACTCACAGTCCAACAGAGAAACAAACAAGTAATTTACTACATTTTCTGATGAGTGGCAGATGTTTCCAGGGGAATCTCAAATATCACAAAGCAGAGACATCTAACACCATGTGCTAGCAGTCACATAGTTTGGATCTGATATCCTTGCACTGGAAATTGACTCCTAATAAACAGAAGGAAAAATTATATCATGCAATAAAGGAGAACATGAGCAAAATCGGGGATTCAAATGGCTGGAATATTGAGTGTCAAGCATATAGAAAGAGCTTGAAAGATGAGGGATGATGCCATATGAATACATAGGATTTGAAAGGTGCATTGAGGACCTGGGTGAGTTTGGTGAACGTTATTTTGATTTGACGACACATTTCATAGCAGGTGTGATTTTGTGGTGGTTGTTCATCAGCCTAGGCATAGGGCGGCCGAAGAAAGACGATGGGAAGAAAATAGTGATGAGAGTTTTACGTTAATTAGTTGGCTTGTTGGTTAGTTGGAAAGATAAATTGTCAATCCCACTCCATGAGGTAGGTCTCAGAAGGCAGGAGCAACACAACCCATTGTAATTGGTGCTTTTCCATCTTTTTAATAAAAATATTATTTTAAAATTGTCAACACCTCTAATTTTATATTTATTCATTCATTTATTTATATATTTATTTGCTTTTTAGAGACAAACTGTCCATATAATTTGAATCACCGGCAATCTCTGGTTAGCTGTAAAAAAGGCCAGTTTTCATCCATTCCTCAATCTGGCGATCACTCAGTCATGTAGAGCACACATAGAGATAAAGCAGAACGAGTTCAGGCTTCCTTTTGGGAACAAAGTGGGCAATACGAGCAGGCAAAGAGTAGAAAACAGAAAACCTAAACTCAGGAACAGAAATGGAAAGTAGACTATACACAATAGAGATCGTTCTCCAGGGCAAATATCAAAGCTGACAATAGAGGAAATCTTATTTGAAAACTCAGTTTTGGAAACTTGCTTTGATGTAGTTTATTTTGTTTTGTTTTGTTTTGCCGTACTTTTAAGGAATGTGAAGTAAAGAAATACATGGGTAACAGAGAAAATTTCGATGGGTTAGAATTTTGTATATCAAAACATGGCAGAATCAAGTGTATGTTACAGATACTTGCAATTATTAATACAAAATACTCGCTTCTCTTTGAAGCAGTTCAATCCAGAGGATATAAGCATAAGTGGAGCTTAAAGCCTAGTGAATAATTTTTGGTAGATGGTCATTATTATGTACATCTTCAACAAGCATGGGAAACTGTAAACTCTTTGGTTTCTAGCATAATTAGAGAACTATTTTCTCCTTAACAAACTGGCCATATGAAAACTGATTTTATATATTGGATAAGCAATTTCAATTTTTGGAGGAACAGAATATAATGATGATGAAATTTTAATAACAAAATAACCCAGGGCTTAATTAAGCCATTAAATGTTGGGAGACACTCTGTCTTAGACTGTTTATGTTCCTAATCAGGGACATCAGTTAATATTGTATGAGAAAACTGCAATAAATAAATAAATAAATAACCCACAGAAAGTTTTAATTGAGGGGATACTAAATAACCATATTTTATTGTGAAATTTGTTAGATGGCATGGCGATGCAAAAAAAAAAAGGTTCAAGATTGAAATTATCCACATCTCTTCCACAACCATTTAAACCACTGTATGTATCCTGTCATATTGCAAGCAATTAATTATGCACCAGTCTCCCCTTCTCTACCCTGGACTCTTTAATGATAAGGAGGTCTTATCGTGTATTGGTGGACCTACCCTTAAACTTCATATACAAGTTCTTAATTATCACGGACCTAAACCAATTAGCAAAAATCAAAGTATGTGCGTTTCAAATTGTTATTGGCCTATGGAAATGGAAGAGGAGGCAAGGATTTCTAAAGAAATACAAGGCAAAATATCCTCTCAATTTGTTTTGCACTCAGTGATTCTGCTAAGAAACAAAAGTCAGCATGGAAGAACAGCAGGATAAAAAGCTGGATACTTTTTATGCAGCTAATAGCTACCATATTGAGAGCCCATGCCACCAAATGCCTGATCAACCTTGGATCTAGTAGAGGACTCAGGGAAGTTACACCTGCGGGATGGCATTTTATGTATGAGTGCTACAGGTAAAATCCCCATCTGGAACATCCATGGTAAAACACTCAACTCCAAAGTAGAATGGAATCTAAAGATACCTAATAATGAGTGTTCCTGCTGCCTCCACACTTTTACTTTTAATTCATGAGCCTAGATGTTTCCCTGGAGGTCTAATTAAAACATAAAGAGCATAATAAAGTTGAAATGTTTCTACAGCAATGCATTTGTTTCTTAAAACACAGATACTCTATAGAATAATAGGTTATACATAAGGTATCATTAGAGAAACGAATAGGTACTCGGCATTTATGAGGCAACAGTGGGAAGGGGCTTGTCATTATTTTGGCAGTCGGTGGGTTTTAATTCAGGTCTAAATGCACGGTAATGATTAGTAATTTAGACATTAACTTAGGAGACAAATGAAAGGATCACAACTATTATGACTATCGAAAATAGGGGAGTTTGATGTTGAACATTATGAATTTTGAGACACTTCTGCTTTTGTTATTAATAGTAGTTATAATTATGGTAACAATAGTAAGCCTTCCGTAGCTATGGGAATTTAATTGTTTCAAAGTGCTGACACATCCATCTTGTAGATTCTCGTAATATACCCTTGTGGTAAGCCTGTAAATCCTGGTCTTGATGGTTTTATGCAACTCAGGATAGGTGTAGGGGCCACAGACCTAGAATCCTGCAGCAAAAGATCAACTTGTCAATACTAAGTCTGGAAAGTCCTTTGAGACTTCTCTATGCCCTTAAGGGAAGGAAGAAAAGCACTAGCATTGCATTGATACGTATAAGGGGAGAAAACATTTTCTGAGTTAGTTTCCATCTCTTTACTGAAAGGCCTCTGACTCTACTACTTTGTGCTCATCGTTCCCTTAGAAATCTTCTTGTTTTCTATCCTCCCCTGTCTCCTATCAGACTGACATTCCTTTGTTGCTCAGTTGATTCATTAAAAAATAATATTCATAAAACATTCATAAAAAAATAATCTTGACTAGCCAGACTGGGTAGAGGTCTAGCTGTTAGCCTAATAGCATTGGAGTGACNGGTAGAGGTCTAGGTTAGCCTAATAGCATTGGAGTGACTTTCTAAAAAACTTATAGTTCACATTAGAAATTTCTACCACCTTTGCCCTCCCCATCCAAGCTCTTAATACACTATATTTTCATAATCTTAAATATGAAAGAATGTTCTATTTTTTAAAAAGATTTTATTTATTTATTTGACAGAGAGAGAGAACACAAGGAGGGGGAGCAGTAAAGGGAGAGGCAGACTCTCTGCTGAGCAGGGAGCCCGGACTTGGGGCTCAATCCCAGGAACCAGGGATCATGACCTGAGCCAAAAGCAGATGCTTAACTGACTGAACCACCCAGGCTCCCCAAGAATGTTCTATTTTACTTATATTTTTATATAAAACATGTTTTCAATGGTAATTTAAACTTTGTAAGTCCATATGTCTCAGTATGTCTACATTTGGAAATAAAAATAGTGGACTGAGGATTATTTTTCCCCAATACCTTCCTTAATGATAATTTTTCCAGGAAAGAAAAATAAAATTTTTAGCATCATTGCCCATAAAATTTTATATTAATAATATAACAATGTAAAATAATATTGACACTGTCATTTAGTATTAATAATAAAAGATGAAAGTAAAAGAATAACAATTATATCTTTAGAAATATGTCTTACATCCAACAGAATGTAACTTATACATTCAGCATGAAAACATACAGGAAATGAAAAAATATAGTAAATTATTTTCTAAGGAGAAAAGAATGTTCTTTGGAATTTTATCGTCTCTGTCTTTCTCTATGGATATAAATATTTGTGTGTGTGTATTATATGTACAGATGGGTGTATGGATTTGCATTTATTTATACACATACATAACACATATGTGCACACACATACATGTTATATATAGCAAATGAAATGAATAAGTATCTTTCTATTTCAGTATGAGCACAGGTAATGCTTCATCAGAAGTTGAATATCCTCACTTTTGGCCCACGCTTTCTCATTCTTTTTCTTCTTGTCAGGCACTGTATTTCTCCCCAATTATAACATATATGAAGACAGTAAAGAAGAAAAGAGGAAGAAAATGGTGACTTCCCCATAAATCTATTTTTCTACTTCTGACAAAAGTTTTAAAGGTAGAGAAGTTGGCACCTGAGATAAAGTTGAGCTTTTATCTGTGATTGGCATTTTTTGGTCTCTAGTAACCACTCGCCTCTACAGATGACAAAAAGGAAGAGTCTACCCAAAGATTTCTAGATACTTCCCATCTCACTACTTCATCTATTGGTCTAAAACTTTAGCTTCAGGAACTGGGAAGTACATTCTAAGATTACCCACTAATTATTGGAAATTTGGGGCTTATTTTTTCATTTGATGCATGAAAGAAACCACAGCAAACATATCTAGCCCTGAGCTGTGGGTTATAAGTAAAGCAGGTGGCAGTGATTAGGAAAATTCATTGCCACCAAGCCCCAGATGACAAACAAGAATTTTTTCTGAAAAAAATGGTAATAATTTTTAAGTTCTTTAACAGTCACTGTGAAATTGCTGAGAAATTAGATTACAACTTTTTCCCCCAGAAGTTTCAACCTCCTGAGACTATTTTGCCCTTTAGCAATATGTTTTTGTACACAGCGACCTGTAATTCTGTCTTTTCTGTTTATCTACATAATGATGTTTTAAAATAGTTTATGAAAGGTCCATTGGTTAATACAGTAACATGAATCTCTTTCATTGGCTCTCCTCAAGTCAGCTTGATCATTTTCTAGAAAATAAGAAGGTATTAAATTTTCTAGGATTGTCTCATGAGAGTGCTTTTTGTTGGTTTTATTTTATTTTTACCATTGATTTTTTTTTATTGGGATCCAAATAAGGTCCACATATCACATGTATTTATTTTGTCTCTTACACCTCTTTTCATCATTTATTTCTGGCAATTTATTCATTGGGAAACAAACAAACAAACAAACAAACATACAAAAACCGGGCTGCTGGTTGACCAGAGTTTTCCACGGTCTAGATCTCGCCATTTGCTTACATGTGGGGTCATGTAACATATTTATCTGTCCTCTTTATTTACTGGACACTGGTTATCAAAACTAGAGGCTTAATCTAATTCAAGTTTAAAAAAATTCTTTTTGCAACATTCTTTCAGAAGTTAAGATGTACACTTATGTCAGAAGCCAGATAATGTCTGGTTGTCTCCTATTTTATGTTAATAGCCATTATGATCTTTACTGGATTGATTATTTCGTTACGCATTTTTAAAATACAAATACTCTTTGACCAACCTATGCTAAAATGATTAGAAATAACACTATAACAACAGTGTCATCTGCATGGCTCTGCAGCTGGTATGGGAGGCTCCCTTTAATTGAAGACACCAGGAGACAGAAAAACACTTTAAGCGACAGCATTTCTTAGCTATTAGGAACACGTGTGAAGCAAATGCTAAGTATAATTATAAAGGAAGAAGAATTAAAATTTCCATTCCAAGAACTGTGTCAATTTGACTGCTGGAATGCTGTGTGAAAATATCTTTGAACACGTGCAAAAATGAGATAGCTTAAAGGATTTTCAGTGAAAAGACAGCTCAAGAATATGGGGAGAAGAATCCTGTAGTTTTTTATTGGACAATGAGACAAAGCACAATCATCATTTTTCAAGTTAATGAATTAACTCATCCATCCATCCATCCATTCCATCCATCCATCCATCCATCCTTCAATGAACACTGAGACCTACTGTGTGCCAGGTACTGAGGTTGTAGGAATGATCTTATTAAGACAAAGTCCCTGGCCTCAAAAAGCTTACTTACCTTCTGGTGGGAGAGGCAATTTAGTAGAAAAAAATGTAAATGATATGATTTCATGTAGTGATAAGTGTTATGAAAAATAATAAAACCGAGAAGAGGAATGTTTTTTTATGTCAGGATGCCAGGGAAGAACTGTCTGGGAAGATGACATTTAAAGACAGAACTAAATGATATGAGGGGGGCCTGGGTGGCTCAGTCAGCTAAGTGTCCATCTCTTGATTTCAGCTCAGGTCATGATCTCAGGGTTGTAAGATCAAGCCCCCCATAGGGCTACCTACTGGGCATGAAGCCTGCTTAAGATTCTATCTTTCCTTCTCTCTCTAACCTTCCCCCACCCCTGCTCACACATGCTCTCTCTCTCTTTCTAAAAAAATTAACTAATTAATTAATTAAAAAAGATAAAGACAGACCTAAATGATATGAAAGACCCAAGCATAACACTATCTGGAGAAAACATTTCAGAGGTGAAATTCCCAAAGTAGAAAGGATCTCGGTCTGAGCTTAGACTTTAAGTTCAAGCCTGAGAAAATGGATTATTGGTGATGTCATTTATTGAGATAGGGAACACTGTAGAAGCATCAGGATTACAAATGGGGGAGAGGGGACCCACAGTTCAGTTTTGGAAGTTCTAAGTTTGGGATATCTCTTAAGACACCCAACTAGAAATGTGAAGTTTACAATTAACATACATGAGTCTGGAAATCAGGATTGAGTCGAGAGATACACATTTAGACCAATCCTGATCTTAAGCAGTTGGGATTTCAGGAATTCCAGACCAATACACTAGAATTGAACTTCAAGTCATTATTGGTGCAAAGATGACTCTGACTTTGACCTCTAGTCCTTTTCTTGGTCTCCAGCTCACGTAAGTGGGTTCTGATCTTCATCTCTGCCTAACTGCCTGAATGGGTTACTTTTTTTTTTTTATTATATTATGTTAATCACCATACAGTACATCCCCGGATTCCGATGTAAAGTTTGATGCTTCATTAGTTGCGTATAACACCCAGTGCACCATGCAATACGTGCCCTCCTTACTACCCATCACCAGTCTATCCCATTCCCCCACCCCCTCCCCTCTGAAGTCTTCAGTTTGTTTCTCATAGTCCATAGTCTCTCATGTTTCATTCCCCCTTCTGATTACCCCCCTTTTCTTTATCCCTTTCTTCCCCTACCGATCATCCTAGTTCTTATGTTCCATAGATGAGAGAAATCATATGATAATTGTCTTTCTCTGCTTGACTTATTTCACTTAGCATTATCTCCTCCAGTGCCGTCCATGTTGCAGCAAATGTTGAGAATTCGTTCTTTCTGATAGCTGAGTAATATTCCATTGTATATATGGACCACAGCTTCTTAATCCAGTCATCTGTTGAAGGGCATCTCGGCTCCTTCCATGATTTGGCTATTGTGGACAATGCAGCTATGAACATTGGGGTGCATATGGCCCTTCTCTTTACTACGTCTGTATCTTTGGGGTAAACACCCAGTAGTGCAATGGCTGGGTCATAGGGTAGTTCAATTTTTAACTTTTTAAGGCCTCCACACTGTTTTCCAGAGTGGCTGTACCAACTTGCATTCCCACCAACAATGTAGGAGGGATCTGAATGGGTTACTTCTTACCCAGACTAGGTAGGAGAAGAGATCTTGCCTAGCTCATACGGGCACTATCCCTTAAACAAGGAGCCCATTTCTCATACTCTAGCCTAGCTTTGGTTTAAATGACAGATCCTCCCATCTCCACTGAGAACCTCAGAAAGAGTAAGGGAATATCTTACCTATAGCCTTATAACATGAACCTATAAATGTAATTTCTGAAACTGGCTGAAGGGGAGTACTTAAATTCAACTACTAGAGCAAAGGAAGAGGTGTAGGGAGGAAAATATTAGAGTTGAGGTGCAGTACTAAACACCAAAAGACAAGGCAGGAGAGACTGACGAGCAATAGTTAAAATGGCTGAATGTCAAATTTCAGAGACAGAAAGGCTTTCCATAGAACTAATATTTTTTTAAATAAATTAAGTCAGATATGATACTGTGAAGCATCCCCAATAAAAATTGTACCTCTTCCTGTTTTTCTACCTAAATGTTGCCTACTTAAATATTTCTTTTTTTTTTTTTTTAAAGATTGTATTTTTTATTTATTCGACAGAGATAGAGACAGCCAGAGAGAGGGAACACAAGCAGAGGGAGCGGGAGAGGAAGAAGCAGGCTCATAGCAGAAGAGCCTGATGTGGGGCTCGATCCCACAACGCCGGGACCACGCCCTGAGCCGAAGGCAGACGCTTAACCGCTGTGCCACCCAGGAGCCCCTACTTAAATATTTCTTATGCAGATCTCCACACCCCGCTGGGACACCTGTTATATTTTGAATTATTTTCTTGCCAAATGATATGGTAGATGTTCCTCTAGTCAACAGCCAAACCATGTCTGTGGTTCTTAAAATGTATTCTGTGGAAGGCTAATCCTGGGAAATGTTCAAGGAAAGGGTTCTGTGTTTGAATTTATTCAGGAAACACTGCTTACATTATCACCACTTGAATGATTCCAAAATCCATTAGAATATTAAGAAAGAATGTCTTAGAATGCCATTGAGTTTTGTCTACAAAATTCTTGTTATAGGAAACACCTAACCCACCAATTGGTACCTGAGGAGCAGTCCTTAGGAAATGTTGCTCTAGATGCAACTGCCAGAAAAAAACTAGTCTTTTCCCACCCCTACGGCTGGATCAGTCAGCCGAACAGCTGTCTATCTCAATCAGAAGGTCCACATGCTCTTCCCTCCAGTCCTGGTGTTTTAATTGACAGGTGCCCATTGATACTGTGAGGTACAATAAGAATACTGCTCACATAAAAACTGTAATACTGAGGGCATCCGAATAAATTACATCTGTTCCATGAAGCCTTCACTGAGCACTCTGTTGTCATTAGTTTTGTTTTTTTCCCTAAACTCCCATAATACTCATAGCCCCCGTAATACTCAAATATCACATGGCTCACTATTCAATACTTAATTGTACACAGGCTTGTATTTCTGGCCCATTGCTTCTGTCCTTTTAGCTAATCATTCTCCCCTTCTATGTGCGTGCTCAATATGTTTCAGTCACAACAAAGTCTCAGAGTCCCCAAACGTGCCTGGTTTTTATTCAGTTCTGGGCTTTGAAATAAGCTCTTGGGGATATCCTTCTTCCTCCTTCCCATCCTGGCCAATTACCACTGGCTCTTCGAGTCCTGGGTGAAATATCACTTCAGCTGCAAAACTGTCCCTGGTATAGGGAGGAAGTCACTCTGCTTCAGTGTTCTCATGACATTTTGTTTAAATCTCACTGTCACACTTAACAAGTCACACTTAACTATGCTATAAAGGTGAGCTTCTAAAACTATCCCCACCTCTTGCTAGGAGAGACAGAACTCTATCTTATTTAATTGTGTATCAGTTTTGAAAGACTTCTGTGAGATTCAATTAGAAAGAAAAGAGAAACCAACTGATTTAAGGGGGGAAAAACCACAGTCTGTCAATACTTGTTGCTTTTGAGAGATAATTCTAATTTTTAAATTAAAATTGTATGGAGGAAAAGGGCCTTCAGGTAATACATTTTAGTTGACAATGCCACTTGGACATTCAAAATTAAAGATTATGTCTTTATTCTTGATTATTCTTGAGTGTTCTTTTATACAAGGCTTCACATCTCAATGAACAGGAAAAAAGTATTAAATAATCTAATCTGGACTAAATTTTAGTCAAGCTTGGTAATTAAACTTCCTTAAGGGGGGGGTGTTTCAGTCTTGCATAAATGTGCTCAGTCCTTGAAATAGCCTTCCCCATCTCCTTCCCCATCTCCTTTCCCCCAGCATCTAAATGCATGGTAAAGCAAGCACCATATACTTCACGGAANATACTTCATGGAAGATAGGAGGCAGAAGGTAAGCGTTCTCTGACCTCATGCCAATCCTTGGATCTCTAGAATGATACCCTTTTGCATCTCTGTTGTTCCATGTCTTACTGACATATGCAGAACGAGGTGCAGCCAGTTTAATTCATAGTCTGGTTTCTCTAGTCTTCAGTGATGGTTTTGGGGTACTCCCTGTTGAGTTCACGTCAACTCGGCTTTAACTAGTCCTTGTTCCTGATCCATCCTCTTTCTTGTCCCTTGGCATAGATGTTTACATGCATCCTCTGATGAACTCACCTTGTCCTTCCACCAGTGTTCTCACGGCAGGTCACTGGCTAACAAATCAGCAGCCATATTACCTTGGGACCATGATTGGTTGGGAGGGCTCAGCTGTGGCAGCTCCGTCTACTTAAGCACACTGGCCAATATGACTGATGAGACTGGGGAGTGTAGGAGGGTGACTTTCTTCCAGCAGCACAGCAAATGACTTCTCAGTGCTTGTCTCTGTACCTAAGTCAGCTCTTTCTTTCTTTGTTTGATATTTACCTGGCTTTTTCATTCTCCTTCTCCTTACTCCCTTTCCTTTCCCTAAGTACCTTCATTCAAGAAAGGATCTAACTTGCTTTCTTCTTTCTATTTATCTCCCTTCATGTAAAATCTAGCCTAACATCCCTGCCTGTTAACATACTTAAAGAAGAAAACAAAAAATAAAATACAAACAGTTTTGTCAAGGAAGTAGTTTAGGCTGGACATCATAGTCTTGCTGTAAAATACCATTTTGATTATAAGAGGCTGAATGTTAAAATTCCTAATTTTCTCTCTCCTTCCCACAAGTCCAGAATGTGNGTTTTGTCAAGGAAGTAGTTTAGGCTGGACATCATAGTCTTGCTGTAAAATCCCATTTTGATTATAAGAGGCTGAATGTTAAAATTCCTAATTTTCTCTCTCCTTCCCACAAGTCCAGAATGTGAATACTATGGGTCAACTAGGGTGAAACTCACATGCTTAAGAAGTCAAAGAGAAATCATATCACATTAATAATTGTTAAACATTTTTTATGTTTAAAAAAAGTGAATTTTCTATGAAGAAAGAACCTCTCTACCAAATAGCAATGAGTTATTGTGCATTCATTCCACAAATTTTACTCAATATCTACTATGTATTTGAACTGTGTTAGGTTTCACTTTGGAGAAATCCATTTTATGTGGGTTATTCTAAATATGGACGCATTCTTTTTCTCCTACATTTTAATCTTTGGGTTGGATTCCAACAAAACAATGGGCAGCACAGACCCAATGTCATCCTATCAACAGGTTCTACTCACAATTGATGTCAGATAAATGTTTGTAAAAATCAGATTACATAAACAAGACAATGACCGTCTTTTCAAGATTGAATATTGACTCAACTTCACCAATTCATGAGTGCTTTCTCTGAACTTTATGCAGTTCAAACTTCTGAAGCCTAAATTTCCCAGTGTCATTTCTTTTGTGGCATCACATGGTCCCTTAAAAGGCATGGTGACTCTTCTCATTATTTATTGTACAAAAATGTTGTTCATTGAATCACAGAGGGTAACTGGAAAGGGACTTTGTGGGAATATTCCATGAAACTACAAGAACTAGTCTGTCATTAAACCTTTCTTACAAGGTTTTATATACTGAGAACAAGGCTTCAGAAGAAACCTCAATGGTAATAGTTTCCATACATAAGCAAACACTTGTTTCTGTGTGATTTACAAATTTTTGCATCTATATACCTACATTTATGTTTGCATTATAACCCAATTCTAGCATTGATAAAGAAAACCATTAGCTTTCTTCATTCCTGTTTAAAAGGGAGTTTATATGCAAAAAAGACACCATTCAGAAATGGTTAGAAACTGATTATATCTAAAAAGCACATGAGGTTGTCTAAAAAATAAATTACATTTATGCACAATTTCCTCATTTCCATTTGATTTGTACTGCTTCCAAAATTCCATCTTCTTTTTATTTTTCTATCTGCTATCATCTAGCAATTAGGGATGTATGTTTGCAGGCTGTGCAGAAAGTTGTTTTATACAAATTCAGAAAACGATATTGTTTAACTATTGTTAAACTAGGCTAAAGGGCATCAGAGTTCACTCATAAAGCAACAGCATCTTATCAGTTTGATAAGCCTTATATGTGGCTACAGCCTGGTCTAATAAAGTCTGCTAAAGAAACTCATTACCAGGTCAAGGCAATTTGGATTTTATCACCATTCCAAGTAAACTTCTTCAGGGAATAAACACGTTTCCCAACTCCTACTTCTCAGTAGGATAATTTGTTTTCCTTCTCTTGTTTCCCTCTTCTCCCTCAGCATTTTCAAGTTAACTCCATTTCTACTCTAGGCAAGTTGCTCTTTCAGATCTTTTAACCATGCTCAAGTGTCTCTTACATTTTCACCTTTGAGAAGAGCAAATTCTTCATGCAAAAAAGGAAGAAACCTTGGGTATTCAAGTTCAGAGGCATTAGAATGGGGAACAGGGTAACTTCCTCTCTGCTTTTGATGTTACATCATGCAATTGACCATCCGCCTTGCTCTTTCACAACATAAGCCTGGATAACCACTGGAGTTCAAATAGCATTCTTTGAACACTTTGTTAACTACTTTTTGCCCTCAAAACTAGAGGTGGTCTTTTAGAGAAGAACTACTCAAAATGTGTTCTGTGGTCTATTGTTCCTCCCTAAGCTGTTTGTGTCCAGACTGTGTGTTATCAGTCAGAGTTTGCCAGGGAATCAGAACCAATAGAAGATAGATAGATAGTTGACAGCTAGCTAGCTAGATAGAGATAATATAATAAGATACTTATTATAGGAATTGGTTCACACTATTATGAAGGCTGAGAAGTCCCACTATTTGCCATCTGCAAGTTGGAGAATCAGGAAAGAATCAAGTGGTATAATTTAGTCTCAGTCTCAAAGCTTGAAAACCAGGGAGCAGATGGTATAAGTCTGAGTTCAAAAGTCTGAGAACTGGGGGCCTAAGGTATAAATTCTCATCTAGAAACCAGGAACCCCTATGTCAGAGAGTAGGAGAAGTCCAAGCTCAGCTCAAGCAGGGAGAGAGAATCTGCCCATTCTTCACCTTTTTCTTCTATTCAGACCCTCATCAGATAGGATGATGCCTACCCATGTTGGTAAGGGTGAATCTTCTTTACTTGATTCGCTAGTTCAAATGCTAATCTCTTTGAGAGACACCCTCACAGACACACAGAAATAATGTTTTACCAACTACCTGTACATTCCTTGGTCGAGTCAAGTTGACACATAAAATTAACCATGATAATGTGATAGGTGTAGAAATTGAGTGTTTAGAAGCTTTGATAGCAATTTGATGAAATCTGTTGATTCTAACAATGAAAAAAAATGCCTTGGATTTTTGGTCTCTTTTATAAAAACACTGGTTGGTGATGGATTTAAAAACAAAAGTAAAGCTAATTCTTCACCACTGAGAGTATTAGAAACTTGTTTTAGGCCCTTGTATCTTAGAGAATCACTAGAAGCCTGGCTGACTCTTTTCTCTTCTTCTATTTTTTTTTTTTTTGATATATTGCTTAGAATATAACCTTGACAATAATATTTTACTTAAGAGAAAATGAATATATAGGAGAAGACCAAACCTCCATAGTCAATCTTAGAAGGACATAAGGCAACACCAAGCTAGTTCTATGCTTTTGAGTATGTTTATATTGGACTATTCAAAAAAATTATCAAGGCAGGTAAAAAAGAATAAAGGTAATTCACCAATACTGATTTCATTTCTTTAGATGTGACTTTTGTTTTTCTTTATTGAGATGTATTACTGGCATTGTTTTGTTCATTATGTTAAACAAATATATTTGGTGCACCATTATAATTCCAATCTCGATATTTTAACTATGTTTTTCAGGTTATTTTCTTAGGATTTGCTTTAAGGACTACAATATAGATCTTTTTTTCCCAAAGATTTAATTTATTTATTTGAGAGAGATAGAGAGAGAGAACATTAGCAGGAGGAGAGGGAAAAGCAGACTCTCGGCTGAGCATGGAGCCCAATGTGGGACTCGATCCCAGGACCCCTGAGATCATGACCTGAGCTGAGGGTAGACGCTTAACTGACTGAGCCACCCAGGCACTCCAAGATTACAATATAGATCTTAATTTATCACAAACTAATTCAGACTAATAATGATGTAACTCCAAAATATATAGCAACTTTGTTCCAATAATCATCCATTTCTTCTCCCTTCCTGCTCTTATTGCTATGTACCATACATCTACATATGTCATAAAGCCCAAAATTGAATGGCATATTCATTGTTTTATAAAATATCATATTGTTAAGACAAATTCATAAGAAAAAAATTTAAAATAAAGTTCTATATTTTGAATTTACATACATACCCACCATTTCTGATGACTTTCATTTCTTTCCTTAGATTCATCTTATTGTTTGTTGTCACTTTTTTTTTCAGAATAAAGGTATTCCTTCAGTATTTTTTTGTTGAGTCTGTCTGCTACAATAAATACACGCACACGCATACCCACACTACAGTATATGTTACAGTATATATACATTTACTGTATAAAATTTACTATAGTTATATACATATATATACATAAATGAAGCATATATATATAAATCTGTTTATTCTTATAATAAAAATATTGAATAAGAATGTTTTATATATATGGGCTTCATTTCATTTTTGTTTTTGAAAGATACTTTTGTCATATGTATTGACTTAGAGTCTTTGTGTTGTTTGTTTTCTTAAGCCTTTTGAATATGTCATTCTGCTTCTTTCTAATCTCCACTATTTCTTTTTTCTTTTTTTTTCTTCTTTTTAAAGTTTTTTTATTCATTTATTTGACAGAGAGACAGCCAGCGAGAGAGGGAACACAGGCAGGGGAGTGCAAGAGGGAGACGCAGGCTTCCCTCTGAGCAGGGAGCCAGATACAGGGCTCAATCCCAGGACCCCGGAATCATGTCATGAGCCGAAGGCAGACGCTTAACAACTGAGCCATCCAGGTGCCTCTAATCTACACTATTTCTGATGAGAAGCCAGGCATTAATTGTATTGTCATTTCTCCTGTATGTGATAAGTCATTTTCTCTTTCTGCTTTTAAGATTTTCTCATTGTCTTATCTTGTAAAAGTTTGACTGCTACAATAAATGTTTATAAAACATGTAGATGTAAATGTTTTGTGTTCCGCTGACTACTCGTTTATTATGCTTCTTTGATCTATAGATTAAAGTTTTTCATAAAAGTTGAGATGTCTTTGGTCATTATTTCTTCAACTACTTTTTGTATCACTTGTTCTTTGCTCCTGGAATTCTCATTACATGGGAATTGATATGGTTGATGATGTCCCACAGGTCTCTGAGGCTTTGCTCACTTTTCATCAATATTTGTTCTTCACATTAAATAATATTTACTCACCCACCATCAAGTTCATGGATTACTTTTTCCACCATTTGAATGTTTTTTGTGCCCATCTAGTGAAATGTTTATTTCAATTATTATAATTTTCAACTCCAGAGTTTCTGCTCCATTTTAAAAAAATATGTATTTCTGCTTTTTTACTGGTGCTCCCTACTCATTGTCATATTTTCCTTTAATTATTTGAATACGGCTTTCTTTATTTTAAATTTATTCCCTTTATCTTTTTAATGTAATTGTATTTTGCTGTATTCAACTTCTTTGTTTCTACTGACTGTTTTTTTCCCCTGAGTATGGATTACATTTTCTTTTTTCTCCACAATTTGTCAGAATTTTTGTTATAAACCAGACATTTTAGATAACATGCTACTCAATTCTGATTTCCTCCTTAAGGTATGTGGGCTTTTGTTGTTGTTTGTTTTGTAACTTGCCTGGATTTAAACTCCCATGAAGTATGGCCACTAGCATCTTTGTTTAGTTGTTT
Source organism: Ailuropoda melanoleuca (assembly GCF_002007445.2). Taxonomy (NCBI): domain Eukaryota; kingdom Metazoa; phylum Chordata; class Mammalia; order Carnivora; family Ursidae; genus Ailuropoda; species Ailuropoda melanoleuca. The sequence goes on along the minus strand of NC_048219.1, from coordinate 102,127,276 downwards.
GTTTGCTTGTTTTTAATCCTTACTTTTGTTTTTTAACCCAGCTATCTGAAGGTCACTCCCATGTCTCTATGGCTTAATGGCCGGTCAATATTCTGGGCAGAGGTTGTAGTTGAGCATGTGGATTCCGTAAGGCTCCCCTTTTTTTTTTTAAAGACTGTCTCTGTGGAATGCATTCAAAATTCAACTGGTTCTCAACTATGCCTAGACTTTTACTTTCTGCTTTCGTCATTTTCATCTTCCTCATACACGTGCCTATTTACCCCGTCAGTCAAGGAGGTATAAGGAGCTTATCTGGACCTGCTATAACGCTCTTATTTCTCAGTTCTCTTCATGAAATTTATAGCTTTTGAAATCTTCTCAACTTTGAGATAAGAGAGGAACAGATTTCTCAGTTTGTTTCCTCCCAAAATTGTTACTTTTACTAGTAATGTAAACATAGTTTTTGGCCTCTGTGCGAAATCAAGTCAGCCTCTTTTGGCCACAGGACTACTCTTTTTCAGGGTCAGCGGCAAAACCATCATTTGGAAAAACTATCACTTCACCCGAACTGGGCAAAAAGGATAAGAACAGTTGCAGGAGAAAAGACTGCAGCTCCCACTGTCCTTACAGTATCCAGTAACTTTTTATGAATAAGTGCTTCTCAACTTCTTGTTTGCTTTCAGTAGACTTCCAGAGCCTTGAGGTGGTTATCTTTGATCATTTTTCCTCCCACAGATATATTTTCTGGGGAAATAATATTCTGATCTTTTCATGCCACCATGCCAGAATCTTCAACTCTGGATAGTAAATTTAGACTTTGAATATCTTATGTGAATGTGTTAATTTGCTAGCAGTAGGAAGAGGAGTTTTATAGTACTTATCAGATTCTACAAAGGGTATGTAATTATAAATATTTAAAGTTATGTTCTATTTACATGTATCATGAGTAACACCATCAGGACTCACTAAGTAGCTGCCAGGGAGAGTGGAACAGAAAGAGCGAGGGTTTCCCTGCAGCAGGTATGTGCACAACAGAGAGAAGAATCAGGAAAACATTAGAGACATGAGAATTTGAAAGGGAGCCCAAACAAATTAATGCCCTTAGTTACTATCATTTTGTGAACTTTACACTATTTGGCAGCACAGGACAGTCATCCCCCAAAGCTACCCTACTTCAGGGAAAGGGCCAAAATGTCCACAGCTGATGGAAATGCTCTCAAATATGCCTAATAGGCAAAGCTTCTCTATTTGATTATTTCCCAGCCAAACTGTAAAGTCCAAATGCTGAAACACAAGTGAAGGAGGCCCAAAATGAATATGGTTAATGTTCTCCAAAGAGGAAGCCCATCCTAAGATGGACTTGGGCCTTGAAGAGCCTATTTTATCAAATCCGCCATTTAGGAGCCATGTAATATAGAGTCATTGAGTTACTTACTTAGCTTCCTGGAGGCTCTTTTTTTTTTTTTTTTTTCAAAAAAACTTGGAACAATGGCATCTATTTTATAAGGTCTTTGTAAAGATGAAATGAGTGACTCTGTAGAAGTTGCTCACTTGGTACCATATTAAGACTTCAGTATGTGCTAACTTATTTATCACGTCTCTTTTTAGTGCTCCGTACATTTTTCTTTAATTGCTAGGTTGTTAAAGTCTTGGAAAGGAAGAACTATGGCATTCAGGGAAGAGCTGTGTGGAACATAGAAAGGTTCAGACAGTACCCAGAATTGCCCGCATTCTTTATGAAGATATTCTCTCTAGAAGTTCACATGCAAGAAACACCCATAACCTTTGGTATTTGTTCAAATCCTCTTAGACAATGAGAATAACATTCTGTGACCTATGAATATAGGGCAATTTTGAGACCTCCTTGTCTAAGGCCCTCACTGAGAAATAAAGCATTGACTCAACTAGTTTCTTGCTAGTGGCATAGGACAAAGAAAGGAACGGCGAGACCTACAAATAACACAACCCTTATTCTAGCCAATTATTACAAAATCCCTTCTTATGAATACATGTGCCTGTGTATGATGAAAAAAACGCACTATTTTTTCCCACACTGTAGAATTTTAGAACTGTTATTCTGCCCAAATACATAATAGAAACAAAGCTTTAAGCTTTTGGAATATATATATATGTATATGTATACATGTACACACATATACATATATATATAAAACCAAAAAGCAACTCATTTTATCTGTGTGTGAGTGTTTGGTTTTGGGGGTTTTTGTTTCTTGTTTTTTTATTTTCGCTAAAAAATGTGATGGATGTTTTACTATTCATTCCCACAATGTGAATAATTTATTTGAGTACCTTGTACTGTTCTTTATTGCCTCTAAAATAGAGCTGTAATTCTCAAAAAAAAATATATATATATATTTATTAAGCCTTTAGTTTTTGTTCTTTTCTCCCTCACTAATATTTCTTTATTCTCATGTAATAGGTCAGTGACTGCGTACTAAAGCTGCTGTCTTTCAAATAAAAAAGGACATTTGCATATTTATTTCTTGGCTTTCATTTCAATGTGGCTTTAGAATCATTAACTTTGATATTGATTTCTTTCTTCCCTTGCTTTTAGCTAACTGTTTAGAATTAATCTTCTTTCTCGTAGTATGACTGAAAACTCTTCTAAGACAAATTCAAAGTATCACTTGACTTAAACTTATTTTTTTACTTTACTTCCTACTCTCATCAGTATTCAAAAAAAGTACCGTAGGAAAATATTTTATTATTTTGGTTGTCAAATATCTAACCTCCTTCACTATTTTATATAAATCCCCATTGTTGATGCTATTAGAGGGACATAATGTCTTACCTCCCTCACCAGAAATTGAAGGTGGGTGTTCTTTTGTCTCCTCACTCCCTAGGAGAAGCATTTGACCCCTGCTTAGTCAATTAGACATTCCCACTAAGTCATCTAGAATTGACAGCAAGCACCACAGAGATGAGTTAGTGGCTTGAGTGTGTCTGCTATTGCCATGGAGTCCATATTGAAGGCAGCAGTAAAATCCCGGTCTAATTGTTCTTGCCACCAAACTCTGGAATTCTTTTTTCCAAGGCTCCCACCAATTTAGGTTCTTACAACAACCACCCCTTTTATCTCATATAGCCAGAGATGGATTCTGTTTTAAAGAATTCCTAAATGATAAAAATATTCTTCTTGAACAATTATTGTGTATTCAATCAAAACACTGACTAATTCATAATACTGCCTGTTAAGCTTTGTATGTTCATTTGCTCATTTATTTGTATAATTTGTTTCATTCATGTATTGAGTATCACTACAATTTGGTATAAATAACATAGGTTTTACTCTTAGGCAGATCTGGGTCCAAATTCTGATTTCAACTGTTAATGTGTAATCTTGAGTAATATGTGATACAAACAACGCATTTTGAAACTCACTGTGTAAGAAAAAAGAGCAATGAATTCAGGATCAGAAAATGCATTACTAACTCTACCTTTAAGCAATGTTGTAATCCAGGGTAAATAACAAGCTTTGATCGTATTGACTTCATCTATAAAGAAAGTGTCATCTAGGATGATTTTCATGGCCATTCCTAGATCTAAAATTCTATAATTCACATAAAATTCAGTTCCATATGTCAAAACTGTGATTGTATTTTGCAGGCTCTCCCTGTGTGTATGTGTATGTATGTACACTAGATATTTTATATAAACTTAGGCTTTTTTATTATGTCAGTCTAAGAAAAGTATCGCTATCATGGTATTTCATGGAAGAAGCCGTTTATACCCAGTGATAAAAGCAGGTTGCTTTGCCTACAGACCCTGCATGTTCTGGGTGTACCAACCACCCTCATGAGAGCATTCCCACCTGCTGTTCTTCTGCCCGGAGCCCTTGATGCTCCTTTGTGTCTTGTCCCTACCTGACCTGTCTTTAACTGATTCTTTCAAGTTTGGGGTTAAATGTATTTCTTCAGGAAAACCTTTCTAGACTTCTCCCAACTTCTTCTAACCTGAGTTAGGATAGGCACTTTTTATGCTCTGCTTCTGTGTAACACTCATCACAATTCTACCTCAATCATTATTTGTATCATTACTCAATTAAGTTCCATGAAAGCAGAATCTTGAGCCTGATTGTATCACTACAACCTTGCACTCTGCCAAGTCCCCAGTGGGTGCACAATAGATATTTGCTGAATCAGAAGAAAGAAAATTACTACCCAAATGAAAATCTGAGTGTTTGATTCAACTTCCAGCTCTCTCTGCTTCACTATGATGACAAGGGAAAGGCCTTAAGCTTCAGAAGTACTTCCCGTGCAACAAAGTCTTATTGATATTTGCCATGATTTTGGATCACGGTCTGTTTCTTCCCTTAACGTCCTGGGAAACACATATTATATGTACTGGCCAGCATCTCAATGTGCAGCTGCCTTTGTTCTCTCAGTGGTGAGCTCATCCATCTCTTGATGATTTGGATAGACTATATAATGGCTCTGTTTTGTATAATTGATGACAGCATAACATTTAAGGACACCCTGGGGTTATGAGCCAAGGCATAGAAGCAATTCCAGCCTCTATCACTCCAATTAAAGGAATAACTCTCTAAGGGTAGAATTCACAATCCCCAGGAACTGATGGGTGACATTGGCATTTGACTAGAGTCCATGGATAATGTAAAAATGAAAGCCAATGTAAATTATCCCTTTATGGGAAAATGAATCGCATTGTCAAGCAAATAAAAAGTGCATTTGTAAGTAACTCAAAGTGCCAAATAATTTGTAAGCTTTCCAAATTTTGGAAACAACTAGAGGGCCTAATATTTTGTAGGTACTCAGTCAATATTACTGAATTGTAGATTGACTGAAATAGTTATGCTTAAGAGAGCTTTTTCTCTACCATGCATCCCAATTGATAGTAAAGTCTTAAAGAAATAATATTCATTTAATTCCAAATATTGAATGAGATGAATAGATGTGATTTTAAAAGAAACAAAGTCCAAAATATATAAAAGGGTGGTTAAAGAGTGTTGAACACGTCCAATCTCTAAGGATAAAATGAAATACATCCAGGTGGCTAATATGATAATGGCAAAGTGCCCGATACCCGGCATATCTGTGCTCATTCATTCATTAAAATGCAATTCTGATTTGTCTGAGACTTGGAATGGCTCAAAAGTTCACTCTTGGGGTTCCAACTGTCTTCCGCTCAAATATAAAACAATGATAGCATAAATGGAGGCAGACAGTCACAAAATTACCTCCACATTCAAACACAAGATGAACTTTGGTGATGCAAGACTTCAGAGCCAAAGTGAGAGCTGTGCTTGGCTCCAGGTCCAGCCCTTACTGGATAATGGACTGAAGGGATACTCCTGACGGGGAAGGATAGGTCAAATCTCACCTTCTTAGGCTAGAGTTGAATTCAGTCAGAAGAAGAACCTGAGTCAGGCCACCATCTATGGTATTGCCAACATGACTTTTGGGCTCTCTGGTTTGGGTTGACACCGCATTCTTCCCTCAATGTTTGTTAATGTCTATCTAACAGACTCTTTTTTATTCTTTTGTTCTCATCACTTCTCTTCCTCTTACTTGCTCACTTTCCTTCTCGTATCTGTCTCTCTTTTAACTGCCTCACAAATTTCTCACATTTGCTAAGAACTAAATACACCTATTATTTGACTCAGAAAAAATGGAATTAGTGGAAATAAAGGCCACAAAAGAGATTATCAGAATTGATGAATAAAAATTTATTTTGGTCAAAAAATTGATTAATGAATCACATTTTCATTAATTTAATTGAGATTAAATTTAATTAATTTAATTTTATCAATGTAATTGAGAAAGCATTTGTACTAATGAAAATATTTTCAGCGAGATAAAAATAGATGGAAATCTTTTGATTGTGATAAATAGAAAATTGATCAATGAAATCAAATGAACTAATGCAATCTTTTCTGGAAAAAAGTTTGTAAATGATATTAATTGGGGTTCATATTATTTAGATAAAAATGTTTTGTTCAAAGCACTCTCTGGATTTAAACATTCTCACCTTGAAATATCATGGATAAACATCATCATTCAGGAATCCATGGCAATTATTTAAAACTGATTTTATAAATCAAACTAGATGACCTCAAAAACCACCTCAGAACCTTGTTTTTCCTGTTTCCCCAGTATTCCAATAAAAAAGTTTCTTATGAGATATAAAGGCAACATACCTTGGTAAATCAACACATTTTACAAGCCAAAACATTTTGTGTTTAAACATTCACAGCTCAGTGGTCTGAGACTCGAACACAGCCTGATCTTTAAGGAAATCATAAACATGTGAGACTTTGCAGTAGAGTTTCAAACTTGGATTGCCAGAGTCAACTAAAATTGTCTATAAAAGAGATAGTAGCTTATCATAAAAAGAAAAAAGATTCTCTTATAACTTCCCTCCCATTTGGAAAACATATTTTTTATCAGACCACAGTCATTTCTTTTTTTTTTTTTTTCTGAAAATGTTCATTCCTAGCAGAGAAAATGAGAATGTTTCAAGTATGTGAGGGTGCATAGTTGCTCATGCCGGCATTAGTATTCCGCGGGGAGAATCCGAGGTATGTGATTCAACCAAGCCAGCACCGAGGCCCAGGAATGCCTGGGGGTCTGGGTTCTTCTCAGATTGGTTACAGAGAGCAAAAGTTTTCCTTCCAGCTGAGGAAGAAAATCTCCTACTATTACTTCCACCTAGGAAATCGTTGAGTAGATGCTATGCTGGTTCTTGGGAGAAAAAGAAGAAGATTTACCCGGAGAGAAATGCCAGTCATTTTTCCCACTCCATGTCAAAGGTTAATGTATGTGCAAGAACCTGCCCCAAACATCTTCTTTTATACTTCAGAGAAAAAGAATAGCCTTGCTGAAAATGAATACATTTTGATGTCTTCCTCCTTGGAATGTCTTTGTTGTGGTGTCCATCCATCCCTCTCCGTGTGAGGCTCTTCTTACCTACCCCCCACAGCTCCCTATACCCAACACATGCCATGTATGTGATCTGCATCTTTTTGTTGTACACAGGAAAGTTAAACTCCTGAGTGAACGTATCTTATACGAGGTTTTGAATATAGAAGTTGTTACTTAAGTGAGGGCATCTCAGGGTGTCCAGATTCTCTCAAAGCAAAGCAGTGTTTGGAGGTATATTAAATTAACTGGAGTAGTAAGTAGGTAGAGGACTCCAAGAATGAACCTTCCAAGGCAGGTTAGTGGATGTCTTCAGGTACTTGGATTACTGGCTCACAGACACGATACTCAGTAAAGAAGCACAAATTTCCTTTGTTGAACATACTTTAAAGAGAATCAAGGACCACATCCTTGTTATTTTTGCATCTCTTACAAATAGAAATTATCACAATTCTAAGCACATTATGGATTCTCAGGGTCTGTTACATGGCTCGATGGTTTATCAGTCAAGACTGCATCTGGATGCGAGAAATAGAACACCTGACCGCATGTGGTCTAAACACGTAGTAGGTTTATTTTTTCCCTAGGAGAAAGGTCCAGAAAGAGGTAGTTGAAGTCTGATGTGGTGGTTCCATGATGTTGTTATGAGACCTAGATGCCTTCTATTTTGTTTTCCTGCCCCATCCCCCCTTTAGCATTTGGCCTTCAGCTTTATGCTGTCACGATGGCAACAACAATGCCAGGTATTATTTCCACGTTTCAGGTAGGAAGAAGAGTAAAAACAAAGAGAAAAGGGGAAAAGGACACATGTCATCTGAGTCTGTCTCTCTTTATCTGGAATGCAATAGCTCTCCTGAAGGCCCTAACCAATACCTCCACTTACATTTTGTTTGCCAGAAGGAGGGCCTCATGACCAAACCCAACTGCAAGAGGGCATGTAGGGAAATCAAGATTTTTTTTCACACATACTGCTTGCTCCCAGATAGAATAGAGTAAGGTAACAGGGCAGGATGGATAAAGGAGAGGCAATTAGCAATAGCTATTATAGAGACACAAAACTGTCCAGATACAGGTGACTGATAACTGGGTAGAGTTTGGGAGGAGTATGCTCGGCACGGCAGAGAAGGTCCTTCATCATCTGGTCTCAGGAGCTCAGATGTACCCGCTTTTCACCCAAGAAGTCATGAGTATGATTGTTGTCATATATGTCCCCTTGCACCTGAAATACCCATTTGTCCCAATTCACCTATAAAACTATTTGCCTTCAAGACTCAGTCCATGTGGAGGCTTTCTCCTGCTCCATCAAAAACACTTTGTTGATTGCCTACTAGAAAGCGAAGTCAGTGAGGACAATAACTGTGTCTTATTTGCCTTTGTAGTTTTAACTCAGACCAACGCCTTGATTGCTTACTTAGTTTATACTCCTCATTTGATGTACAAATATTACATGTTTCTTCTTAAGGTGCCTGACTAAATGGCCAGCTCACATAATTTATTAGGTCGAGAACAGTTACAAGAAAGACACAAATCTTTCTCACTAGTTTTGGAACTGTTCAAATATACGTGTGAATGGTAACCAGTGCTCCAGTGTTATAGGCTATGAAGCAAAAGCTACAAAATCAAATACTTCGGGTACATAAAAGGTTAACAAGTGTACAGAAAGAATAAGTCCTTAGTTTACAAGTAAAGAGTGATGTGATGAACCAGTGGAGATGTGCCACACCTAAATATATTCAAATGCAAGAATGTTTAACCTCTATGCTGACAAAAGGAAACTCATCTGTGACTGAATATGATCAGTAGGCCAAAATCTGGCAAAAAAAATATTACCATAAAAATATTAGCCCAAAATTCTTTAAAAAGAGATCCTACCAATCTCATCTACATTTATAGACAATCTCAGAAATGATCTATAAAAAGTGTTTACTTTTCCTTACTGTAGCATTCTGATGAACTCTTCAGGAGTAATTATTCACATATCATAAACCAAGTCACTGAATAATTTTATCCAGTATAGAGAATCACTGGGTACAAGACAGCTGAATTTTGGAAAACATTTGCCAAACAACTTGACATATGATATAATTGCAGCTCAAGAATTTTTATTGAATACTTGACCAAAAGAAGTGATAACTCTAATGTTTTTAAAATCAGGGTCAGTGATATCCCTTAAGTACTTATGTACTTGTTGACCGCATTAATGAGTAGATAAATGAATTAATGATGCTTGTTTAAGCCCATAATTAGTTATATGCTAATGAACCTTACATAAAGTTATGGTACCTGTGATATTTGAAACTGTTGCTTCAGCTCCCCTGCACCCCCGGTGGGGGTGACTGTGATTTCCTGATTCCTTGACTTTGGACTACGCTTTCTGATTGGTTTTGTTTATGGCAAGAAGGCAAAGATGACAATATGCCAGTTCTGACCATAGGCCTTAAAAGTCTTGTGTGCTTCCACTCCCTTTTTCCCATCTCTGATACTTGTAGGGGGAAAAAATACACAGATTTGGTCAGTTTAAGAAAAGCATCTCTTCTCTTCTTTTAATTTAGATTTTAATGAAATTCCAGCCACATTAAAAATAAAAACCTTTACATAAATGTTGAAACTGGAGTCCCATTAAAGAGCTAATAATATTTTTAATACATTTTGTTTCCTATTGAAATTTCTTATGAGGCTTTTTATATGAACCTCTTATTTGACAAGAAAGATTTATGAAAAATAATTTTAGAGAATATATGGAAAATTAATGAGTTTAATTCATTCTACATTTTTCATCCTAAAAATACCAATGTCCTCTAAATATTCCATACTCTTGCAAAGAAAAAAAGGATATTAATTTCTCTATTACATAAAAGATATTTTCCCATCGACCACTCTGATTCAAAAAATAATTTATGAGGGGAACAGAATTAGTATTCTATGAGACGAATTCAATACAAAACATTGTTCATAGGTTATTTTACTCCATTCCTTACTGTAAATTACCGAGTAAGCATTGTTACTCTTATTTTGAAGTGAGAAAATTGAGTCCCAGTGAGTTTAACTGAGTTTCCCTAAATCACACAGTTAAAAAACACACAGGTGAGATTTGTAACCAGGGCTGTATGATAGCAATGAGCTTTTGCTCATTGAGCAGTACTGCAGCATAATGTCAGAAAATAAATTAGGTGTACAAAGAAAATTAAATACTAAAATAATTTAAAACATGCCAGAAAGTATATAATCTCCATCATGAAGTTTGGGGAAGAAAAATGGGTTAAGAATGAAAACTTCTGGAGGGGTGCCTGGGTGGCTCAACTGTTAAGCATCTGCCTTCAGCTCGGATCATGATCCCAGGGTCCTGGGATCGGCCCCGCATTTGGGCTCCCTGCTCCACGGGAAACCTGCTTCTCCCTCTCACACTCCCCTTGCTTGTGTTTCCTCTCTTGCTGTCTCTCTCTGTCAAATAAATAAATAAAATCTTAAAAAAAAAAGAATGAAAACTTCTGGGGCACCTGGGTGCCTCAGTTTGTTAAGCGTCTGCCTTCAGCACTGGTCATGATCCCAGGGTTCTGGGATCATATCCTGCAGAGGGCTCCCTGCTCAGCAGGGAGTCTGTTTCTCCCTCTCCTTCTGACCCTCTCCCCGCTCATGCTCTCTCTCTCTCTCTCAAATAAATACATAAAATCTTTGGAAAAAAAAAATGAAAACTTCTGGGAACCCTTGACCTACATTCACATTCAGAAGTCAGGAGGAAGAAGAGCGCATTAATATTTGGGGCCTGACCTACAACAAGAAAGGCCCCAGTCCCAGAAGTTTATGATGATGGAACCCACATTCTACATCCCCAGAAGTTGACAAAGATAAGCTTTCAGCTATAATGTCCAGTCTCATGGTGTCGGAGAAAAGTTGATCGTAAGGGATGCAAAGATGTATTCTTAATAAGGTTGAATCACCCAGTTGAAGAAAATATGCCCTTGTCCATTTTTTTTTTTAAATATAGCATGCAGAAGAGAAAATGAAAAAAAAATTAGGAGTACAACTTCATGACTCTTCCAATGTCATCAGCAGCTAAGTTAAGACTAAGAACATCACCACCACCTGGAAAACTCCAACTTGTGGTCTTTCCCGATCTTTAATTCTGACTCCTTTCAAAATCAGCCACTAATACGACTTCTGAAAAAACAGGTAAAGTATCATGTTTTTGAGCTTCCTTTAGATTGACTTATATAGTATGTATTAGTATCTGACTCCCTTCACACAACATTATAACTATGAGATTCCTCCATGTAGTTTTCAGTAGCTATTCATTCTCTTTGTTGTATAGCATTCTATTGTATAACAAAAAATATATGTATGTATTTATCCATTCTATCACTGATGGTCATTTTTTTCACATTTTTAGCTATTATGAATAATATTAGCATTAAAACTTTGACGCATGCCTTTTGGTGTGTATGCGTGAGCATGTCTGTTGCATAGGAGTAAGAGTGGAATTCCTGGGGAAAAGGTAAATGCTTGTTCAGCTTCACTGGATAATAGAAAGCAGTTCTCCCAAATGTTTATAATATCTGAACTGCCACCAGCAGGATAGGGAAGTTCCAGTTGGACCACATCTTTGCCAAATTTTACTATTTTAATTTTTAGTTTTAACAATATTGGTGTATAGCCCATAATTGTTTTTATTTGAGTATCTCTGCACTTTTTTAATGTTTACTAGCCATTTGGATAATGACCCTTTTGAAGTGTCTTTTCATGTCCCTTGAACATTTTTTTAAAATTGTTTTGTTCTCTTTTACTTACTTAACAGCTTTGAAGAAATTTTTATTTATTCTGAATACGATTACGTATATTCTGGATGTAATCATTTTATTAGTTATGTTAGTTAAAAATGTTTGTTCTCAGTCTGTGTATTGTATAGTCACTGTCTTTCTCAAGTCTATTAGTAAAAAGAGGGTCTTAATTTTAATAGCCTAATTTATCAATCCTTTACTTCATGGTTAGTGTCCATTGTATCTTACTAAAGCAATCATTCCCTTCCCCCAAATTATGGAGATATTTATTGTTGTGTATTAACTGCTGGAAGCTATATTGTTTTATCTTTAGAATTTAGATCAAACAACAGTCATGGAATGACTTTTGTATTGGGAAGAGGCATGTATCTGCTCTGGATATTCATTTGCCCCACCACTATTAATTCGAAAGTCTATCCTCTTCCCCATTACTCTGCAGTGAAATCTTTGGCACAAATCTAGCATCTATTAATTCTTTACTTCATTCCATTCATCTGTTTGATCACCCTTGTGCTGATACTACACTGTCTTAAATATTTTATATATATATATTTTTAAAGATTATATATTTTTAAAGATTTTATTCATTTATTTGACAGAGAGAAAGAGAAGGAGCACAAGTAGGCAGAGTGGCAGACAAAGGAAGAGGGAGAAGCAGACTCCCCACTGAGCAGGGAGCCCCACGCAGGGGTCCATCCCAGGACCATATATTTACAATATATCCAATATATATACATATTTACAATATATACAATATATTTTATATGTGTATACATAATATGTGCATATTGCCTGTTGTGTATATATATATACATATATATATATAAACTTTTTTCAGTGTTATCCCAGCTGTATAAAACGACTTAATGTTCCCTTTGTGTGCAATATTCCTATCCTTCCCTCCTTGATGTTAGAATTCACCACAGAAATTCTCTGTGCCTAGTTTTCTGTTTGCTTCATTTTGTTTTTGTTTTAAATTATTATAAGTTTTTTAAGTTATGGATTCCATTAAGTAATAAGATTTCAATTTCTTGGGTGCTTGTGTGGTTCAGTCAGTTAAGCATCTGACTCTTGATTTTGGCTCAGGTCATGATCTCAGGGTTGTGAGATCAAGCTCTGAGTTGGGCTCCATGCTGGGAGTGGAGCCTCCTTGAGATTCTCTCACCCTCTCCCTTTGCCCCTCCCCCCTCCAAAAAAATAAAAGATTTCAGGTTTTTTTGTGTCAAATTTGGTGAGTTAGTTTTGTTTTAAGAAATTAAGAAAAATTATAAGAAATTATACATTATATCTACATTTTCAAATTTATTGATATATAAGTTGTTCATAATGTAATATTAACTATTCGGTGTTTTGGGATCTGTTTTAATATGTCACTTTTTATTCCTCATATTTACCATTTGTATCTTCTCTCTCACACTCTTACGCTTTTTCTCAATTGATGATACCAGTTGTTTATCAACCTTTTTTATTCTGTTCTATTTTTTCAAAGGTTTTATTTATTTATTTGAAATAGAGAGAGAGAACACAAACATGGAGAGGGGCAGAGGGAGAAGAACAAGCAGTCTCCCCTCTGAGCATGGAGCCCAACATGAAGCTTGATCCCAGGACTCCAAGATGATGACCTGAGCAGAAGTCAGAGGCTTAACAGACTGAGCCATCAAGATGTCCCCAACCTCTTTTATAAAGAGTCCTTTGGGGGCTATATGGATTGTGTCCATGATAGATTTCTACTTTATCAATTCCTCCTTATCATTATTATTTATCTCCTTTTACTTGCTTCTGATTTTATTTTTTCTTCTTTTTCTTCTTCTTGGAGAGATACTTAGATTATGATTGTTTAATCATTCTGCTTTTCTAATATGCATCTAATATAGCAGTTTCTCTATATTCTCTGGTTCATTTATGTTCCACAAATTTTTATATATCATGGTTTCATAATCATTCAATTTTTTTATTTGCTTAGGATTCTACTATAATCCATGTTTTTTTTAATGTATTGCTTAATTTTCAAATATATGGGCATTAACTAATTATTTTTTAGTTACAGATTTCTAGTTTAATTCCAATGGAGTAAAAGAACATAATCTAAATTCCTTCATTTTTTTAAAAATTTTGCGTGGCTTACTTAATGGATTAGCCAATGATCAATTTTGTCATGAATTTTGTAAATATTCCATCTATACTTCAAACACCTGGGCTATTTTTCCAGTTGCCAGGCACATTGTTCAAAATATATTGATTAGGGGCACCTGGGTGGCTCAGTTTGTTAAGTATCTGTCTGTGGCTCAGGTCATGATCTTGGGGTACTGAGATTGAGCCCCACATCAGGCTCTGTGCTCTGTGGGGAGTCTGCTTTCCCTCTCCCTCTGCTGCTCCCCCTAGTTATTTGAGTTCCCCTGCCAATCTCCCTCTCTTTCTGTCAAATAAATAAAATCTTAATATATGTATATATATACATATACATATATATACACATAAAGATTAGAGCAAGCTTTGTTTATTGTTATTTATATCTTCTATGCTTTAATAATTTCTTTTTGTCAGCTAGTTCTATGAGTTTTTGGTGAAAGCTTGTAAAAGGGGGTGCCTGAGTGGCTCAGTCGTTAAGCATCTGCCTTCGGCTCAGGGTGTGTTCCCGGCGTTCTGGGATCGAGCCCCACGTCAGGCTCCTCCACTGGGAGCCTGCTTCTTCCTCTCCCACTCCCCCTGCTTGTGTTCCCTCCCTCACTACCTGTCTCTCTCTCTCTGTCAAATAAATAAATAAAATCTTAAAAAAAAAAAAAGCATGTAAAAGTTCCTTTATATGGTTGAGGATTTGCCCACTTTCCCTTTGATTGCTGTCCTCTTCTGTTTTATATAATTTAGAGGTACATTCTTGGGTACATGGAAATTCATTATCATTGTATCTTTATTTTGGTTTGACACATCTCATTGAAAAATATCCCACTTGATCCCTAGTAATGCTACATGAGCTGCTTCGCTCCCAGATGTGATGCAAGGTAATCTTTGCCATAGAGCCTCTATCCTTCTCAGAACCCCCAGCAACACGAGTGATTCCCCAGAGCTTACTTATCCCGAGCTTCTGCAACGATCCCATGGGATTATATGGATGGAGGGATGTGTACTAAAGAGTGAAGCAGAAATATACGTAATATACGGGCTCTTCTGCACAGGTCAGGACTTCTCTTGCTGTCATCTTTATAAATTTAAGTAGCATTGATCCTCGAAATCTATGGGTCTTTTTACTTGGAATCCTCACTCCTATATCACTCCACCTTCTTTCTAATTATATTATGTATCCAGGATGAAGTGGACTTGGCTTGATAAGATAATGTCTCAAAATTCCTGATAAATTTGTGGTTCAACAGATTTCCCAGTCTCTACTCTCCTTATAAGACATGTTCAGGATGTCAGGGCAAAGAATTACTCTGTTACCTGAATTGACCCTACTAATGTTTTTCATTTTTGCAAGCTGCTAGTGCCCACTCCCCTTTTGAAATACAGATGTGGAATTCTCTACTTAGTTTCTGTTAAAGTATCTCTCAAATATTTGTTATGGCAGCAGTAATCGCAATCTACCTTCATCTGAATTTTTCCACTTATTCTGGCTAGCAAAGTCTCTTTTATGACATACAGTGTCATCAATATTTATAACAAGATCCCAACTTGAGATTAAGTTTTGTCCATCTTAGGATTCAACCTTGTCTGTGTATGGGGAAGGGGAGGACTTGTAGAGTGAGTCTTTACAGTTCTAGTTACATGATAAAACATGAAACTTCTGAGAAAAAACCCACCATGAGGGAAGAAGAAATCATATTTACAAGTGTGGTCCAAGGAGCATGGGCCTGAATGGAGCAGTGAATAGCAAATACAGTAGAGTCAGTTACTTCAATGACCTTCCAACCCAGCCCCCAGGACATAAGACTATTCAGTGAAGAATGAAATATAAAAAGAACTGTTTCACAAAGAACTTGTGCCAAAATCTTCTGCAGGGATGGCTTACTAAACCAGCAGTATTAGGAAGAGATATTTGCACACATCTGCATGTTTGATATTGGGGATGCAGAGCTTTGCTCCAGAAATGGGTGAGCACCAGAAATGACTATCATGTTACTTGGGTGGCAACAGGGATGGTGACAGCTTTGTAGGTATTCACTCCATAACTGTCACATTAGGTATTGTAGCTATGGTAGATGTCACCAGAAAAAGAGATGGGATTTAAGAAACAAAACAAAGGATCATAGGGGAAAAGAGGAAAAAATAAAACAAGACAAAATCAGAGAGGGAGACAAACCATAAGAGACTCTAAATCATGGGAACAAACTGAAGGTTGCTGGAGGGGAGAGGGTGGGGGGATGGGGTAACTGGGTGATGGACATTAAGGAGGGCACGTGATGTAATGGGCACTGGGTGTTATATAAGACTGATGAATCACTGACCTCCACCTCTGAAACCAAAAATACATTATATGTTAATTAATTGAATTTAAATTTTAAAAATTATTTAAAAAAAAAGAGTCTTGTCATGAAGAGGTCTCTCTCATGGTGCAGCTGGGAGACATGCCTTGGGGAATTCTTAGAACTCACTGGGGGAATTTGAAAAGAATGAAGTTTCTTCAGGGCTGATACAGAAAAACATAACATTATATTTATACTGTAGATTTTATTACATTACATTTAAATCTATTATGTATGTGCATATATGATAAATGTTATTACATATGGATATATAATATATACACCATTGATATGTATAGATATAGATAATATATATACACATATACAAACATTGTAGATAACCTCTTCCCCAACACACATACATACACTCACATGAATGCTGGGCTGGAGCCTCTGGGTAAGTACTTATGTATGCTTTAAACACTGGGAAATCCAGGATAAGGGTACTAGCAGCTTGCAACAATTAAGATAAATGCTTTCTCCAAGTAGTTTAAGAACTTATGCTTTCTTGTTAGTATGTTAATGATGTAAAAAATCTGAATTTTCCTTAAACAAAAATTATATTGGCTTTCATGAACATGATACCAATGGTTAAATGATAAATTCTAAAAATCACCTCCATGCTTTTTTATATCTGGCTTTTTTAAAACACAGGTTTTAAAATTGAATAAAAGTATAATAAAATGAACTAATATCTTTCTGCCATTTGTCCCAATATCTTAAAATATGAGACCATTAAAATTATAAGTATCACCCATTTACTGATAGATTCAATTTAGAAACATAATTACTATATTGATCAAACACTACCTGGCTTATTAGACAGATAGAGGTGCTAGAGGAGACTGTAGCGATTTAATTTTGATTTTTCCATTGCAAATATTTTAGCATTCAAAATGGCTTTTCATATAAAGAGGAATATTGGAAATCAGCAAAACAGTTTATCAAAGGGAAGGATTATTTTTTCATCGTAATCTACTTTTCCTGGTGTCTTCAAAGCTGCACAAACTGATCATTAGGAGGACAATTCAATTAGAGCGTAGGTGCTAACAGCGAAAACATGTGGTTAATCATTTATGTGATCAGGTTTCACATCTTCAAATCTTTATCTCAAAACATATTTTTTCCTCAATTTCTTCAAGAACAAAAAGAATATTATCATCTAATGTAAAACGAAAGTCTCGATGGGCTGCTCAAAAAATTAAAGGAGTCAAACTCATTTCACAAAAAGAAAGCACAGTAATAGTAGAACCATCACAAACACTTCTCGATATTAAATTTATTTTCAAGGCACTGCAAGTCAAACCATTTGCCCAAATAGGTAACAACCCCAGACAGTAAAACTCACCCAGTTACTCTACAGCACCAACATTAGTCACTTTCCCAGACGTGCTTTCCCGGTTCCTACAAAATGAATGACCCAGAATTGTTTAGGAGGGGCAAAGTTTCAAAGGGCTACCTGGAGAAAAGCACAGTGAGAGATGCTAGCCTGTACTTTGCTGACTGGAAATTAGAGATATGATTTTAAATTATGGGAAGTTACTTAAATTGTGCTGGAATTGGCGCCTGCGCATATTTAAGAATTCTATGCTCCGCCCTCGGAGTTCTGGGGGAAGCCTAGGGAGTCTCCACCCACACGATGGCAAGAAATGAAAGATGCAGACTCACCATCACTTTAAGACACTACAGAACTGGTCACTGTGTGTTGCACCTGCTGCTTACACATTACGTGAGAAAGAAATACCTTCCACTCCATAAAGCCAATGACATTTGGGGTTTATTGTTAGGGTAGCAACTATAATCTGAAACAATGCACCAACATATAAAAATGAGTTATAATATAACTGTTCTACTATGGTGGAATATTAAGTCGTTTTCAAATTGTAATATACATAGAGCTGTAATTCTATGCAGAGATTAATCTTTGGGCATACACGTATCTGCAAGACATATTACTAGAAACTGCATTGTTTCAATGAATGAACATTTTAAGTTACTGGTATGTATTACCAACTGACTTTAAAAAGTCTTCAAACAATGTACACTTCCTCAAGCTGTGTATAAGAATGTCTCGTTCCCTGAACACTCAATCTTTCCCAATCTTTGCCAAACTCATAAGTGAAAAATAATGTTTTCACTTCTTTGATTATACCTCAAGTTATATCTTCTTCTGTTCTTCCTTTGCCATTAGAACTGTGTGTTTCCCCCACTTCAGCTGACATATAAGACCAGTATCTTTATCCTGCATGCCCTGAGCCAAACTAAAGCAAGGTGGCCATTAGATCATTATATCCAGGCTCATAAATTTGGGTTTTAGAGTTGTTTTTGCTGCTTTAGATTTAACATGCCCTGTGAACCTTGACATCTTTTTGTAATAGCCTATTCTTGCTATTTCTGAGTGGTATCAGTGGTCTGAACTTGGGCCAAAGCTCTTAATCTTGACACTAGATCATCCACCGGGATAGAATTCTTCTCCCGACCTCCAGGTCTCCAGGATGTTGCCCTAACACCCTGCCTTGCCCTGTAGCCCCTCTTTCTAGGGGCCAGAGATTTCCATACACACTCCTGGCCACTTACTTCAATGGTACTGCCTCCTGCATCACTCCTGTGTGTCTTGTCACTTCTTGGAGACACCTGGTGCTTTTAGATTCATTCGTTTATTCACTCTTGGTTATGAAGCATCTCCTATGGTCAGGCACATGAGAAGTATTGGTGCTACTGGAGTAACCAAAAGGGCAAGGTCCCTTCCCTCATAAAGCTTAGAGTCTAATGTATGTGAAAGGAGAGGAGCAAAGAGATGTCAGGAGGAACACATTAAACAAGAAAACGCATCAGTAAATATGTAATTCTCAAAGCCAGAAACCAGACAAGTAAGGGGATTGATTTTATTTAGGTTATTTTAATAAAGAAAGCGCTTCAGATCCAAAGATTAGAGTGTCTCAGCAAGGTGGTTTTGTCTCAAGAGGGGAAAACAAGTTGCCCGTGGGGTGGTCTCCAGTGGGGTTGTTTGGTAGGCAGGGGATGTTGCAGTCAGAGAACATGTTTTTCACTGTGGAAAGTGGGTTTCAGGATAATTAGTTCAGAATGAAAAGTTCTAATCTTAGCTAATCAATCATGACAAAGAATTCCGATCTTAGCTCATCAGTCATGAGACAAAGAACAGGAAGTTGGGTTCTGCCTGGCCTTATCAGCAGATTCAGGCAAAAGGGGAAGAAAGGTCTATATTTAGCTTTGTTGTGATTTAACATTGTGAAAAAGACCTATTAAAGAAAAAATGGGGATTCAAGAGAGGAGTAGCAGAGTTTAGTAACAGTCGGGAAAGGCTGTCTAGGGGTTGGGCAGTTGAAGAGAGGCCAACTGAAAAAGAATTCCTACATAGGAACAGCATGGTCAAATCCCTAGAGCAGAGACAGCATGGAATAAACGAGAACATTTAAAAGGCCAATGTAGCTAGAGTGAATAAAAAGAAAAAAGACAAGAGCTGTCATCAGGGGCCGATCAGGCAAGACCCTGTGGGACAAGGTATTAAGTCTTGATTTGATTCTGAGTGCACTGAGAATTTACCGAACAATGCCGAGGAGGGAACTGTGATCTAGGTGATGTTGGAAAAGTTGGCTCTAGCTGCCATATGGAAAATTAATCGGTTCTACAGGGGGCACATGGCAAAGGAGGAGAACCAGACATGAAGCTTCTATTGTGATCCAGATGAAAAATGACGAAAACCTGGACTCTCCTGGAATCCATGGACTGCTGAAGGCCTCACAGTTTTATTCTCACTGATATTCTCATATTTCCACACCTCTCTGTAGCACGGAGTTTAGAATGCTGACCATCCCCTTCAGGGCCCAGCAAGCTCATGGGCCAATCTCTAAGGTGAGGTCACCCAGCCTCAAGGTCTTTCCTTCTACATCAATCAATTTAGAGGACTCAGAGCCACACTGGACTTTTTTCCCACCACCGTGTCCTGATTTCCAGTCGCACATCTTCATACTTGGACTATTGTGCTGGTCTTCATAAATTCCTGCTCACTGCCCCTAAAATTGTCATTGTGTAAATATCTATCTATCTATCTATCTATCTATCTATCTATCTATCTATCATCTCTATATTTTTAATCACTATTCTTGACTCAAATAGCCGCTATATATACATATATATATATGTATATATATATGTGTGTGTGTGTGTATATATATATGTGTGTATATATATAAATAGTGATTTACACAATGACTATTTCAGGGGCAGTGATTTTATATATATATATATATATACATATATATATATATTTTTTTTTTTAATCACTATTCTTGACTCAAATAGCTTCACCATCCTTTATTAGCCACAGAGTCAAAATCAAAATTCTTAAAAACCCCTTCAGGAGAGCCAACCTACCTTCTTATCACTCATCTTTTCCACCAACTTCTAGATCAACAGATTAGTCTACCCATTCATGCCTGACTATTTTCACTTCAGTGTTGCTAGGGATCAAATGTGTCCTCTTAAAATTCCCATGTTGAAAATCTAATATCAAATGTGATGGAATTAGGAGGTGGGATTTTTGGGAGGTACATAGGTTATGAAGGTGGGGCCCATGTGAATGGGATTAGTGTGCTTATTATAGAAGTGATATAGAAGTTCCCTCTGCTCTCTACCATGTGAGGATACAGTGGAAGGATGGCCATCTACAAGCCAGGAAGTGGGCCCTCACGTGACATCAGGCCCCATGATCTTGGGTTTCCCAGATCCAGAGCTGGGAGAAATAAATGTCTGTTGTTTAAGCCCCCCAGTCTATGATAATGTGTTAGAGCAGCCTAAATAGCCTAAAACAAGTGTTTTTTTTTCAATATTGCTAATATATATATATATATCCAAGTAACCTAAAAAATATTTTTCTACTGATAAATTTCTTCTCTTTCTCCTCATTTTAAGAAGAGACTTAGAGCATCTTTGGTTGCAAGAAAGAAATCGCATCTTGTTAGGGGAACATACAAAGTTATTTTTATCAAGGTATGGAAGCTAAAATATGTGTGGAAAGATCAGAAAGGATGTCAAGCAGTTGAAAGTGTGGAATGTGCTCATATTAAGTATTTTTCTCTCATCTTCGAGCTCAGTCTTGTACTACTGGGGATGAAACTCTAAAAGCCTCACTTCTGGGTTGTCACCGGGTCCCCGGTAGACTCTGTCAGGAGAGGGTCTTGAGGGTGACGGGAAGACTGGAGGATGGAATTAAAAAAAGGTTGGAACTTTCTGCTTGCCCCCTCTTCTTGTCCTTTGTCATTCTTACAGTATGTAGTGGCTGGGGGTTCCTATTTGCAATTTCCTCTACACCCCAAACCAGCTTCATGATGCCCGAGAGACAGCCAGTGGGCACCCCCTCGTCAGGCTCAGGATCCCAGGTGTGCAGGGCTACTTCTCTAAGAGCTGAACCCCCACTGTCTCTGCCTGCACTTACTTTCCCTGTGATAAGTCTGTGTCCCCTTTGAACATTCTCCGTTCTCTAACAACTGGTTACCAAATCCTTGTATTCAATTAGCTCTGTTACAGTAACCCGGGCAGTTTCATTCCTAACCACACTGAGCAGATACTGTAAGGAAGTTTTGTGACAAGGAGTGAAATGTTAATCCTGTCCATTGAAACTGTTCAGCAGAATTACTTTTGAATATCATGGATGAGGCTAACTCGTTGCCCAACGTTACCATTTTAAGCAGCTTTACTGATCTTTGTTATTGGGCAATTCATTTATACTTTAGTGTGTTTTTTTTTTTTGAGGGGGTGAGGACAGGGGATTTGGTGAGTATATCCCACCTGCTCACTAATTGATGAGTCTAAACCAGTTCACAGTCAAAGAAGCACTTAGCCTCAAACCGGGATGTCCTTGGTTCAAACCATACCTCCTCTATGGACCAAATCTGTGAACCTTGTGTAAGTGACAGCCTCTCCACACCTGCCTTGGCTATAAAATGGGGTAATTATTATCTGGAATTCAAAAGATTGTAATGAGGATTAGATGATGTAATTTATTTTTAAAAAGTTAGAAATACACCTGATCTATAATCCAGGTTCAGTGCATGTTTCCGTCCCTACTGTCATTTCCCATGTAAATGTGGGAATTCAGAGTATTTTATTGCTAACATATATCAAGTGAGTGTGTGCATTTCTTATCACAGTTTGAAAAGAGTTCATCTAACCTCCGAGCTGCAATCTGGCAAATTCTCTTTCTTCATTGAACCAAACCCGCGTGTGCTTAGGATAAGGCGAGTGCTGAGAATAAGGCTACGAGGCTTAGTTAGTGGTCCCTGTGGTCTGTCAGGAAGGCACACCTTCATTCTGGGGACATGAGCTCACCGTTTGGATTTCTTTTGCATAGGAAATCTTAGTGAATGGGATAAGCTGGTGATGGGTAGTAAGGAGGGCACGTATTGCATGGTGCACTGGGTGTCATATGCAACTAATGAGTCATGGAACTTTACATCAAAAACCAGGGATGTACTGTATGGTGACTAACATAATATAATAAAAAATAATATTTAAAAAAATAAATAAATAAAAGAAAAATAAAAATAAAATACAAAAAAAAGGAAACCTTAGTAAAGTATCAGGGAAAGCATATGAAATACATGAAGTAATTTTATTTATTCCTTTTTAAGTACCGCATTCGGGTGTGTGACACAAAGTTCACAACACAACTCTGATCCACAGTTGCCAAATTACTTGTTGAAAACTGAGCTTGAATGGGCTGACCCACCAGCAGTCAGAGGGCAAGGCCAAAATCTGGCCCCGGGTGCAAGTCTAATGTTGCCAGCAGGCTAGTCCTCTGGAATATTATGGACGGCAATACTTCCCTGCGTTGGCCAAGCACTATCTCTATACCCTGCTTCTCCACTTTGTAATCTACCTTCCTCATGGTGATTTTTCATCTCCCAAAGTTCAAGAAAGATTCTGAGCAAGACTACTTTCGCTCCTGGGGAAACTGTATTAAGCATGATTTCTTGCTAATTGTTCTGATTCATCGAGCACTTCTATAGGACCACTCTGTGAACGATCTTACCACACATTTCAGGATGCAAATTCAAGTAAAAGCAAGATAACCATTTTCAACCATGAAACTGGCAAAAACTTAAAAAATTGATAACAGCAGATCTGACAAGCATGTGGGAAAATGGACCCTCTCATATATTGCTGGTGGGTATGCAGATCATTATGAATTTTTGGAAGTTACCTGGCAGGGAACAAAAATATTAAAATGGTCACAGTCTTTGAATGCAGTATTTACACTTCAAAAAATGTGCTGTACTGAAAAAAAAGCGCCAGTACTTAAGAATGTAACTATAAGGACATTTGTTTTGGTACATTTTTCATGGTAAAAAAGGTAAATCTGATTTTGCATAAATAAGTAATAGTCAGGTAAATTACAGAACATCTAGATTTTGCAATATTTTAAAGCTGTGAAAGCAGAAGAGTCCCTGCAGGGGACATGAAATTTAAGTGAAGAAATTGAGTTGGAAAAGAGTGCATATAGCACCCCCTTGATATCATGATACATGTTACAATCTGGTCAGGAAAACAAAATAAAGAAAAATACCTCTATATGCTCTTTTCCAATGTATCTCTAAATTCAGAAGCAAACGAGGGATAGCCGTCACACAGATGATATTGGCTATATCCACGTGTGTCTTTAGGGTGGGGGCCCAGATGGGGAAGGTGACGGTGTGACTGTCATTTATTTTCTTAGTGAATATTTGTAGTGTTAAGACTTGTTACTACAGTCATGCTTTTCATTTGTAATTTTTCAATCGAACAAAATAAATACAAATTAATAATTTTTCCTACCAGATAAGTGAAATAAATCTAAGAGCTTCCTAAATGCCCACATCTAATCAGGAGATCATTAAAGAGCTATCTGAATCCACGTCTGTTGGATTCCAAAGTTGTCCTTGTTTTACCCCCGTCTCCTCCGGCCTTGTGACATGTACATTTCAAGGGAACAGGTTGCGTGGGTATTTTTTGGCTGGGGAGAGCATTTCTGGTTCCTTTTATCCCACGGGAAGCCATTTGTTTCATGTGGGATTCACGGAGCCCACCAGTAAGAAAACACGCAGAACATATCGAGCCCGGCGTTGGTTTCTTTCTGCAATATTGAACTACAATTAGCCACCTCCAGTGGCGTTCTAAGAGCATTGGAATAATGCAGTGGTGCCATTTAGATCAGACGTAGAAAATCCGTACCCAGCGCTGAGGAGGTAAGGGGAAGAGGCCCTGCTCATTGTGACTTCAGTTCATTTTTTCAGGGCGAGGGCTTCCTTTGGGGCAAGAGAAAAACCAGGAGTTCGTGAAGCAGTTTAGCAGTGAGAGCTGCGAGCTCAGGTATACACAATCTGGACAAGGCACCCAAACGCACACCTGTCAACCTTGCATGGAGGGGTGTTAAAAGGAATGATAACTGGTGAAGTCTTGTTTATCCAGTAGTTTGTTTTTTATGCAAATGCTCTCCTGCAGGGAAAGAGGAACCCGTGCGGAATTCATAAGCAGCCTTAGAAGCTGATGAGAAAAGCAATAAGCCTCTGTGAGAAGTCCTGCATCGTAACATATCCCCAGGGACCTCGTCTTATGAGCATTACTATGCAATGTGAATTAAATCCACTGCATAGAGCAGCTGCCTGGTGCTTTGGAGTTGATTACCATCATCCCTGGGGGCTGACGCTTTCTGCATCAGCAACCGGGCATCCTGGGATTGACCCATGGGAACTGCAGGGCTTACTGAGCTCGGTGTCCGCGGAGGTTGGCGTGCCCTTTGGGCGCATGGTAAATGTGAGCACATTTACCAGGTATCTCCTGGTTACGAAAGTCATGGCCTAAATTCCAGGTACACTGATTTGGGCAGTCCAGAGAGAGCCTAGGGTGGGAAGACGTGAAGAAGGGGAGTTGTCATAGAAATGATATTAAAACCATGGTAACTAAATATCAAAACACTAAATCAAGGGCAGTAGGCATCCATAACGAAGTGTTCATGGGGTTAAAGTCAAAAACTGCCAGGAGGCCCGTGCAATCCATTGTGGAAACTGCGGCACCCTGCGCTTTCAGAATAAGGAAATTAAAGAAGCAGAAGGAATCCATCAGCGCGGAAGGCCCTCCAACTCTAAAATGGAAAGGAATAGAATTTCAGATTCTCTGTTCCTTGGATCAAGCCAATTCACTTCCCCTTGAACCATTTTATAATTCACGTAGATATGGGACCCAAGGGGGCTCATGAAGGAAACCAGGCCCTGTCATATAAAAAACAAGCTTTTGCAGTTTACTTTTTCCAAGCATAATCTGGAAATGTTTATTGTTTTAGTCAGGAAAGGAAATTATTGCAGACATTGAAAAGCAGAGAGAGATATCAAATGCCACTAACTATCTGGCACACAAGTAGAATTTTTAAAAATGGGGGCGCCTGGGTGGCTCAGTCAGTGAAGCGTCTGCCTTCGGCTCCGGTCATGATCCCGGGGTCCTGGGATTAAGTCCCACATCGGTCTCCCTGCTCAGCGGGGAGTCTGCTTCTCCCTCTCCCTCTGCCCTTCTCCCCTGCTCATGCTCTCTCTCTTGCTCGTGCTCTCTGTTCCGCTTTCTCAAATTAAAAAAAAAAAAGGAATTTTTAAAAACATCTTTGCTCTCTTCTTTAGGATGAGAGTCTAAATGTCAACAAATAAGTGTTCGTGTCGGAAACTGAATAATTAAGCAACTTTTCAGCCAATGTCAAATATCATCTGTATCCATAGCCCTGGGCAATAAGAGACAATTCTCATAAAGATGTCTATGAAGACATAAAGAATGAGTGAATTCTGATTCCCCTCCCTCATTCCACTTGAAACTCCCAATGGATTGTTCCCAGAGTGACCACATTTGGGGTGTTAGAGGTTTACATACCAAAGTTAAACAAGCCCCAGAGACACAGGCAACCAAGGCCCGAAAGAAACAGCCCCAAGAAGGCCCACTAGTGAACGGGAGTTCGGGCAATGAAACGAAACCCATCCTAGAACAGATTTTTCTTTTAAACATATTCATCCTGCAGCCCACAGACAGTGTAGAGGAGAAGCTGTTTCTAAGAGTGGCCAAGGGGCAAAACCAGGGAAAAAAGTTCAAAGTGTTCCCAAGATAGCAAATCACACATAGCTCCTTGCTGGCCCTCTCTGCTTATGTTGCAACACGATCCACGGGATTATCTTTCAGTTCAAAGAACACCCTCTCCACCCTCTAGGGTTCAGGCCTGGCCATGAGCAGGTCTAAGAACACTGATGAGGCCTTCAAGCTGTCCGCCTTCAATGCGGAGATGCAAACAGAAAGGCTAATAGGCACAAGCCCAGGGCATGGAAGATAGTTGCAGACACCAGCCAGAAAGCTGACATTTGTTTCTAACGTTCTCTTTATCTTGGGGTTAGAAACCCCTAGGGTGGAAAAGAAAAAAAGCTTCTATCAAACAGTTGCCTTTGTCTGCATAAGGGGATTCCAACCTTTCCTCGCATGAGAATTTCCTTTTAAAATACAGAAGTTGTGAGTCTCCCCAGGACACTGGTTATATCCAACTATTGATTAATTGAGAGCATGCATAGTGATCAAATAACCACATAAATCCAAAAATATCTTAAATAATTGCCTATGACATAAATCCCAAGAACTTCTGCCCACAATTGATGAACTGTACAATGTTGGTGTGAGATGTCAAATTTTTCAGACTACAGAAAATGTTCAAGTCCGCTTCATTTTTAATGGAAAAGAATTTTAAAAGGCACACATGATGGGATTAAATTTCATACTTTTTGTCATTATCTTTGTTCTCCCACATCCTTAAGCCTTAGGTCTCTGTGGCCACAAGTGCTGGACATCATGGTGAAGGGTGGTGTTGGCGAGAGAAAATCTAGAATTGAGACGCAGCTTACAAATTCTTGGATTCTAGGTTTTATTGTGTTCATTCAAATGTTTACTGAAGCAAAACATGTAAGAATGATCCTCTTGTAGACATCACTCAGTTTCAACTAGACACACGTGCCAGTCTGTTGGATCACAGCCTTGGGAGTTCCCTGGCTATGATCTGGAGCCAGCCCCTATATACAAAGACCATGGCCAGGCCAAGGAAAGGTTAGATCTCCCCACCACCTGCTAGAATCTTTGAAGTTTAAATAGAGGCCTTACCAAGGCTCAATCATGTGCACAGTTCAGATACTCTCAATGTATCACTTTCTCAAGGCTGAGTCCTTGAAATGCCTCCCACTGGAAACAGTGCAGCGTGCTAGGACGGACATTTCAAGGACTGGGAAGGGGTAGGGAGCCTCTGATTGTCCAGGTCCATCTCAAGGGTCAACCACCAGCCACATCCTTTTGATGACTTCCTCCAACACAATTTTATGCCATATTTTGACACTTTATTGTCTCATCCTTTTAAAGCAAATTTTAGATATGTCTTTCTTCTGGAAATATTTTCATAGAATGTGTTTGTCGTTGTTTTGTTTATTGGTTGTTTATATAAATACGATGTTATTATCACATCGAGCCAAATTACCAGCAACTTCTTACTCTTCTCTAATACCCAGTCTAGATTCAAATTTGCCTGCCTGGTCTCAGAAGTGGTTTTTAAATGGGTTTGTTTGATTCAGGATCCAAACAAGGCTCCCATACCGCATTGAGTTGTCTCTTAGGTCTCTTTTAGTCTAGAGCAATCTTTCTTCCCCTTTTAAGTTAGATGTTTGTTGAACAAAACTAGGTCATTTGTCACAGAGCACTCATCACAGTCTGTGTGTGGTCAATTGCTACTTTGTGGTGTCTTGAACTTGTTCCTTTCTCCCCAGTAACTTCTGTAGGCTGGTAGTTAGCTGGGACTAGAGGCTTGAATAATCTGAGTTCAAGTTTTTTTGTACACACAGGGGTCCTTCCATTTATTTCACACCAGAAACCATGTATATGCCATGAGTCCGTGGGTCCAGGGGTCTGTGGGTGCAGGCTAAGAGTGAATCTTAACTTTCACAAAGTAATAAGACAAGAGTGCCCAAAAAGAACATGCAGTGTAAAAAAAAAAAAAAAAAAAAAGACATGAGTTTTTTTGTTTGTTTGTATTCCGAACTGAGGAGAAGGAAGGGGAGTTCACAGAGAAGGCTAGAGTTTGGTGGGCTATGGCAGCCGGCTGGCCCTTGCCCCTCCTCAGACTGAAGTTGTAAGGGGAACAGCATCAAAGCTCCATGTCCATTTGAGATCCTGATGGTGAAAGAGGTTTAGGCCCTGCTTTCTTCCTGGAATTCTGAGAAGGCCTAGCACCTCAGAGACAACCTGCATCGTGAGACAAGTAACCTTCCGAGACCCAGCAGCAACTTTGGAAACCAGTCTGAAGTTCACCCAGTTGGGGTGAAGAAGCCAGCAAAAAGGATCACAATACAGAAAGGAGTATTTAAAGAGGTCTACTGAAAGTGTTGGTCTGAACCACATGCTTAGAGGACAGAGGGACAGAAGTCTCATCAGATGTTGAGTGATAAGTGAAGAGTGATAAGAGTCAGGACCTACAACTCCCTACTTCTCAGGGGTAGTCCTGGAAGACCAGCAGCCACATAGCCGCCTTATACGCACTCAAATACAAGGTGATCCCAGGAAGGAAGCTCTTTCAACTAGATCATTTTGTTAAATGCATGTTGGTCAACATGAACACATACATATCGACTTTTACAATTATAGAAGAAACCAAAAAATATCTGCTTATCATAATATCGAATTCATTAATTACACATGCACATTTTAAAATCACAGACAGTAATGTTCCATCTCCTGTGTCATGAAATGGTTTATTTGCATTCTTGACACAAGTGATAACCTCTGCTGGGACTTCATCACGTTTCGAGGATCCAAACATTGTGTTCTGGGCACATTGCCCTCACTTCCATCTCGGTTGTTTGAAATACAGCATGTTTTGAATCTTGTGCCGCACTGAATTGCTGGAAATAAAATGTTGCCCCAAGCCCCAAGCATCCTTCTGCAAAACTTTAGAAAATTCACTTTTCATCTCCTCTGCAATTGAGATACATGGTTGGTCTCTTCCATATGATCATTTATCCTTTTGCTTTTTAAAGGCATTTTTTTAAAGGCTTACTTATGCTAACCCTTAACTTGCAAGAAGAGTGAATACACTGAGGAAACTAAGATAAATCTGTATTAAATCTATTTGTCTATTTTTGGTTTCCAACGCTGTCAGGTGATCTCCATAAGCATCCAGAATTATTCATTTCAGGCTATGTGTCCCACCACCCCCTACTTAGTATTGTGCTACTCAAAATAGAAGGTGGGGCAGGAAGGGAGGGAGACACAGAGAACAGTATAAGAGAGAATGTGAGTAATGCAAAGTAAGATAACTTCCTCTCTTCTGAGGTGTAAGTTTGGAGAAATAAAAATCTGCTTTGTGTTTGGGCACATGTAAATGATGCCTTATCCTTATTAACCAGTGAAAACATAAGCCCAAGAAAGAGGACAAGAAAAGATAATATATTTGAGTAATTTTAAAGCCTGAAACAACTGAGGAATAATCACTGAAGTTGACTGATATTTTTGAAAGTAACTAAATTAAATATTTTGTTATTAGGCAGGATGGCAAGTCCAGCCAGAAATTAAGATATTCCAGGGGCGCCTGGGTGGCACAGCGGTTGGGCGTCTGCCTTCAGCTCAGGGCGTGATCCCAGCGTTATGGGATCGAGCCCCACATCAGGCTCCTTCGCTATGAGCCTGCTTCTTCCTCTCCCACTCCCCTGCTTCTGTTCCCTTTCTCGCTGGCTGTCTCTATATCTGTTGAATAAATAAATAAAATCTTTTTTAAAAAAAAGAAATTAAGATATTCCAGGAAAATAAAATAAATTCCATTTTCAATAAATAAATAAATAAATTCCATTTTTCAGAAATGTGTATACAACTGCAAAATCTGTAACTGTATATAGAAAACATACATATCTCTACAGATTCATACATATTATGAGAGGAACTAATAAAATGTGATTTGGTGCAATGAAGGTATATTGAGTTCCTCTTATGTTCCAAATACTAGGCTGAGTAATCAGCATAGAAAGATGGCAAGACAGACCCAATCCTTGCAAAACTCCCTCACTGAGGTTTTCAGTATTCTAACCATATGCTGCCTTTCCTTACACCAACTTGATATCAGCTCCCAATCCCAAATTCATGCATTTGGCTGCTTTTATGAATATTTTCAGAAGTCTCAGTTCCCACCTGTTAGTCTCTTTTCACTCTTATTCATGGCCACCTCTGACGACTAAGCAGAGACCGTAATTAATTAAATTAAGACTTTGATTAGTGCAATAAGTTAAATCATTAGCTCATTGGCCCAACTTTATTGTAAATATTACCACTCCGGCAGCTAATGGACGTGGCGGACATATAAAGATGTTTTTAAAAAGCTTAGTAATGTGTTAGCTAAGTCTCGTTTTCTTTGTCTTTAATTCAAGCTAACAGTACCCTCCACCTTGAAGAACTGTTGAAAAGGTTGACTAAGAAAATGCATGCAAAGCGGTTAGTATGTTGCCTATCCTTCATAATCGCTCATTCAGCAGTGTTGTAGTTCTTGCAGATGTTGTCATCTGGCATGGCGGATCCTTGTTAGTGTTGTTACTGCTGTTGCCAAGGTTACTGTCATTGTGTGGCCGACAAAGGTTTCCATGAACTTGGGATCCCAGCTGCACTGGCTCACATGCATTGAGGACCAGCTCTCTTTCCTCAGACGTTTGGATCAGTTTGTCAAACCACTTACTTTCAATCTGAAATGCCAACTTTTCTCATTGAACCAAATCCATTATTGCTTAGAGCAGGAGTATGTTTTAAAACTTAATTAGTGAAATTTTTTTATTTACGGTTTAAAAAAGTGGAGCTGACAATGTGTTTACTCCAGGGATGTGAACTCAATGTTTTGGTTCTTAAGCATATGTGGAATTGGTAATTAGTTGGAAAGATGTAAAAATATCTAATCTCAGCTGCTGATAGTTCTACTTTTTAAAAAAGAAGGGCAATCAACTTAAAGAAAAAAACAAATTTACATAAAGAAGTGTTTGTAATAGAGAATTGTAATAAATTTTAGTCAAGTTCAACACACTCATATTAAGTAAGTACTTAGTAAGTGCTAAGTGCTGCTTGAGGCACCAAAAGTACAAATATAAAGAAGAAAGGCAGTCCACTCTTGAGTAACTCTGATGAACTATGCTTTAACAGTATTTCTTTTCCGTGAATGACTGATTTCCCTGTCTCCAGCTTGAGTTCACACCCACCGACCCCTCCCTCCCCCAAGTCCACAGGTATAAAACATTCTTCCATCAGAAATGTTTTCAGAATGCTGATACCCTCTGTTTTTGATGGCCCAATGCTTCTGTTTTGACCATTCCTGATTCAATGATTCAAAAGAAATTTGTTAGCACAAAAGCGAATTTTGAATAACTAAATGCTGCGTTAGGTTATCAACACAAGTTGTATAGAAATATTACTGTTCTAGAAGACAAAGTCACAATGGTTACTTACATGTTATAAAGATAATTTGTAAGATGAATTTTCCAAATTGTGATAGCTTTATAAAGACATTAATTTGGAATGAAAATGCAAAGAAAGGAGGTGACAGAACAGCAAAGAAGTTGGAGAAAAGGAATATTCTATTTTTTAAAAGATTTTATTTATTCATTTGAGACAGAGAGATACAGAAAGAGCGTGCATGAGCAGGGAAGAAGAAGAGGGAGAGGGAGAAGCAGACTCTCTACTGAGCCAGGAGCCCAATGTGGGGCTCGACGTGGGGCTCGATCCCAGGACCTGGAGATCAAGACCTGAGCCAAAGGCAGATGCTTAACCATATAAGCCACCCAGGTGTCCCAGAAAAGGAATATTCTAAAATAGATACTCTTATTTGAAAGGAAGAGAAACAACGAAGCAAAGTCCCATTTTCTGAGAAATGTCCCCACCTCTGCTAATTCATCATTTGGTTATTTAATCTCCAAAGCAATAGTAGAGACTAGATATGGTCTACTTCCACAGGAAATAAACCTGACACCTAGGAAATGTGTCTTAGCCAAAGTCACGTAATTAATAAAAGACAGAACCAGACGTTCGGCCCATGTCTATCTGTTTCTAAGACACATTGCTTTACATTATGGAGTGATTATAAAAATTCAGTTATTTGACTTTGTAGTATATTTCATTATGGTGGACTATTTTTTTTTTAAAGATTTTATTTATTTATGTGACAGAGAGACAGCCAGCGAGAGAGGGAACACAGCAGGGGGAGTGGGAGAGGAAGAAGCAGGCTCCCAGCGGAGGAGCCCGATGTGGGACTCGATTCCGGAACGCCGGGATCACGCCCTGAGCCAAAGGCAGACGCTTAACGACTGCACTACCCAGGCGCCCCTATGGTGGGCTATTTTTAAATCTCTTATTTATCCTGTGATTTTAAAGTATTNACAGACGCTTAACGACTGCACTACCCAGGCGCCCCTATGGTGGGCTATTTTTAAATCTCTTATTTATCCTGTGATTTTAAAGTATTCAGTGTAACCACATAGTCATTTGCAATTATCAGGTACTAGAACATTAGTCCAACCCAGAGTCTCATCAAAGAAGACCATGAATTGGTATGAAATTATCTGCCTACCCTCAGACACTGTGAATACTAAAAGCACATTGTGTATTACTGCATTTGTACCTCCAAGAAGATACAAAAATGCAAAAGGAGGAGAAAAGCCCAAAGAAGAAGTGAGCTAGTCAATCGAGTGAAAATACAAAAGCTTTCGACATGCAAGCCTATCATGGGAAAGCACTAGGTCAGACTCAGGCTCTCTGTGTCAGAATCTTCCATCCCAAATGGGACAAAAACTGATCGGGCTGTTGAGCTAATACTAGAAATTCTGAATTGCAACAGAGGGAGAGAAAAGTTTGAGAGTGCAAGTTGTTGCACATAAAGTAAATATTATATTGGAAAGGGCGAAGGAAGTGTTTGTAATAATATCTGTGTAAGACTTAGTACAACCTAAACACATAAAGGAGAATTTTAAATGTTTAGAAATGTTTATGGGTGATAGACACATACAATGATTAAAAGGGATTACCGCATGACATGACCCTAGACCCTGAAGTTACCATTGTGAAGAATGAATTTTTGTTTCTCTAATGTGCCCTTCTGCTCCCAACTAGAGGTAGAAGGTAGGGCATGTTTGTAATGGCATTATCCTGATATATTACTCCTAGGTTTCCATTCATTCATTCAGCAATCTTTTATTGGATGTCTACCTTGTGTTCTTTATTTATAGATGCAACAGGTGTGTACGGTACCTCTGTTCTGTGGCCATGGATCAAGCTAACTGCTAACTGGGGCACAGACAGTTCTGGAGCTATGTTCTGTTGGGGGTTGTGGACACTTATCTACTAATTACACTGTTAATTATTTATTTACAACTGTAAAAGGTGTCACAAAGGAGAACTGGGCTTCGATAGAGAGTACGGCTGTGTGCCCTGGCCTGGTCCGGGAAGGCAAGAATTCCTGAGGAAGTGAAGCTGAAATCTGAATGAACCATCAGTGAATAGTGAATTGGGAAGGACACAGGGCAATCGAGCCAGTCATGACAATGCTGAAGTTGCCACGTGAAGAACAGTATCCCTAGAGCACAGGCAGATGTGGGACTGAGGAAATCAATATGCAAATCCTCCTGGGCCACAGGAGGAAGCTTAGCATTTATACTGTGAGCAGAAGAAAGCTAGTCCAAGAAAGGGAGAGAGACACAGGTGCTTAGTGTATTCCTCAGTAATCAGGGTGAGAGGATGGAAAGAGAGACAAGTATAGTTGAACGTTTACAGTGAGTGAGGCACTCAACATATTTTATTTCTCTAATACACACACACACACACACACACACACACACACACACACACACACACACTGTAATTCTCCTTCTGCCAAAAACTGAGACTTGTAGCTTGATGGAGATCCTCCTTTCTCCAACGTGGGTAAGATGTGACTCGACTGTGCTCTGCTTGTCTCCAGGCCATGTGTTCTTTCTTGTACCCATTCCTTCTGATTAAGAATTTCTACCCTCTGTGTCCTTTCACTCTCTCCGCTTACCAAATCATCTTCTTCACCCCACTGTCACCTCAGCCACATTCCTCATAAGAAACGGGTTTGGTCTACTTTGTTCTCTGTCGTATCCCCAACACTGAGATGGGTTTCTCAGATGTGTCTCATGTTTGACAAATAATTATTGGGTGAATTCCAACATTCTGTCTTCACTATCTGTCCTCCCATCCCCTCAGTGGTATTTGACACTTCCATGCTAATGATTTATAAGTACACACCGTTACCTGAGCTCCTAACTAGAGTTCCAGTTTGCTATTGTTAGACATCGTTTAACGTCTCACCAGCACCTCGAGCTTCATAGATACCTTTCTTGCTCCAACATCTTTATCTAATCTTTCCACATTAATTAAAAAAAGATCACCTTTTCCCCAGGAATTTAATTTGAAAATGAGTTATCCTCACAGCCTTTTTGCTCCTTGCTCTTCACTTCTCAATATCTCAGGAATCAATTGGGACTTCCCCACCTGTAACAAACTGAAGTGAACATAACCCGAACTCTTCTCTACCAGCTCACATAGTCAAACATCTCTGAACTCTTTGTTCTATTTCCTCAGGCCTTCCCAACTCGGTTGCTTCTTCGGCAGGCTTCATCTTGGTTTTATCCTGGTTTATTCTCTTTTGTGCTCATCAGTCATGAGAGTGAGAGGAAGCCATAAAAAAGAAAGACTAATGTGGATGGAGTTTTGCAACAAGTGAGGCACTCAATATCTTTCATTTATCTAATTCTAACCCCCCCAAAATCTGTTCAAATCAACGATCTTGTGAATATAGAAACTTTCCTGGGAATTAGGGAGTGCCACATAGGAGAGACCATATCCAGCATCCATCAGCTTCCACACCCTCTGTGTACTACCTCTTCCAACCAGGGTTTCCCCCAACCCATGTGCTGGGAGTGGCAACCTCTCCCCACATTCAGCTTCCACTCCCCACATGCACTTGTCCTTCTTCTTCTTGGTGAGTAGCCCCACCCGGCCAGCGTGACTTCCCCTGGATTCCTGGAATCCCAATGAACGTATTTCCCCATTTTGTTACACCTACTTGATCACCGAGTCCTTATTCCTTCTCCACAATGTTCTCATATATGCATGATCATCACAGTTTCCTACTGATGTCCTTTAGAGAATCTCTTTCTCCACACTTCTTCCCTTCCTCACTCTGTTCACAGATTCTACCCCCTATAATGTGCACATCACTCTGTCTCAAAAACACAGACTTGTTCATGCCTTCTGCAAATCAAGAGTCATTAGCATGGTATTTCAGCCATTCCAAGACTGACACCAACCTCTATTTCCATATCTCCAGCCCATATTTCTGCTGCGTGTGCTCTTCACACCTCAAGATGTTGGTCACCTCAACCCATGGCCTTTCTCCCTAAAACCAACATATTCACTGTCTTTGTTCATTGTTCTCTCTCTTCCCAAAATATTTTCCCTAAAACCAACATATTCACTGTCTTTGTTCATTGTTCTCTCTCTTCCCAAAATATTTTCTCTTCTTCAATTCAAAACCAAACACCAATATTACCTACAACTTTTTGAAAACATTGCTTTGCTCTTTCACGAAACCTACCCTAAATCTCAGTCCCTATGTATTTTTTCATCATTGGCGTCTTGTAACTATTTCCATTACAATGTTCTTCACACCCACCTTAAATACATCGTGCTTTAAAATTCACACCTGCTTTTTTCTCACTGTATTTTAAGATCTATGAAGTCACAGAAGGTATCTTATTCCTTTTTTAAATCCCTATAGTCCTCAACACAAACTGAGTTCCATCATTTTTAGTACTTTTTGATTAAAACATGCAGGAAATAATTCACTTGAATACTAATACCTGTTATAGAAACAGTTCTACTCATTTACTTACCTTTAGGAGCAGAATCATTCTGTACGAAATCAACTTCAAAGGTTAAGTTCATGTGAATTTTGTGTTATTTCTGTCTTTTTCCACACCTCGGAGGGGGGCAGAGCCAATGGTGCAGGAGAGGGGAGATTGTAGCACAAATTTTTGCAAAAGAACTTCAGTTGAACACGATGTAAGTTTCTCAGTGGTTGGAAACCCCAACCTGCAAGGCTTCTCTCTGTTGTTCAGCCAATAATCTCAAAATGTGAAGATAGATGCTGGCACAATTACAACTCATTCCACCAAAAATATAAATAGAAACACCCTAGGAGCATTTTTTTTTTCCTTCGTGCACAACTGTACTTCCACTTAACAAGAGTGTGTTCATTTTACTCAATTTGCTCTTGGCTC
Organism: Ailuropoda melanoleuca; assembly: GCF_002007445.2. Taxonomy (NCBI): domain Eukaryota; kingdom Metazoa; phylum Chordata; class Mammalia; order Carnivora; family Ursidae; genus Ailuropoda; species Ailuropoda melanoleuca. The sequence goes on along the minus strand of NC_048219.1, from coordinate 102,090,788 downwards.
CCCAGAGACAAGCATACTGTGTGTATCATATGTTCTGTCTTGTTGAATTGCATTTACATTTTCAATTTCCTCTAAAACCTCATTTTACAGCCAAAACTTTATAACCAACTGGATATATTTTGCTCAGTTCTCCCTAACTCCTATAGCTTTCCGATTTTACATTAACTGTGGGTTGAGGGGGCGATGAGTACGTTTCAGATGCTTTGATTTGAGCTTTTAAAATGTCCATCCCTCTCTGAATCTCAATGATCCCTGCAAAGCAGGAGAGCCTTGGGTGGACTAAACCTGTTACATTCATTTTCCATTTTATATGCCTGTTAGTATTTCCCTTCAAGCTGGAGGTCTTAACATAGGTTAGACCAATAGTCATTGTCACTCTCTGAGTGTCCTGGGCTCCCACATTTTTAGATGTGTTATCAGGTGGCAAGAACGCACATCAATGGCCAAAGGAGAGACCACACTCATTCTGGTCATTACTAATTTCTCTTCCCCCCCCTTTCCTGTATTAAACTGGGAGACTGAATTTCATGAACGTCTATGAGTACGACCATTCAAAACTTAGGCATATCTTTGCATCAACACATTACTCTAGTAAGCTGTCTTGTTTTTACACCAAGGGGCGTAGCTGGGTGGTGCTGGAGAATGCATGAGCTCTGCTTTGGGTTCTGTTCTGTCTTCAGCCATCTGCATTAACAGATGTGATTCTCATTTTGATACATTAAAGGGAAGCAACCCTCCAGAATAGCATATTAAACAGTGGCATAAATAAAGTTTATAATTTCTTTCACAAGTTGCTTGATGCTTAAAGCCAAAGACAGCTTTAAGATAGACCGCTTGTTTTATGAGTGATGCATACAAGATAAAAAAGAGAGAGAGAAAGAATATCTGCAAGCTACCAAAACTTGGTATTACATGCAGTATATTCTTCCTTTCAGCTTCCACACTTGAAATATATTTGATATGGACGTAAAAGAAGCATGCAGCTGTCACGCCTTAAACTCATTGGGAATATCGTTCACAAGGCTCTATATACACCATGGATCTGATTTTTCTTTGCCCCAATATCAAGAGTACATTAGCAGAACAAGATAGACCATCTGAATGGCTTATAGGATGAGGAATTGCTACTTCACTCATCTTCCACAATTGGCAGCCATCAGAGAAACCTAAATGTGGACATTAGGAAGATCAGCCTGGAAAATGATATGTTCTGGGATGGGAGGCAAACTTCTCGTGTGTGTGTGTGTGTGTGTGTGTGTGTGTGTGTTGCTTACAATCTCTGAAAGAAAGAGACCTATTTGTAGTTTCTTTAGCATCTGAATACAGGTGTCTCTCACATACATACACACACAGAGATCACCAGAAGGTCAATTTATCAATATGTGGCTCATGGTCACCTTCATCACCTTGTAATTTTGTTAACATGCAGATTCCAGAATCTTGTGCTATCCACACTGTATCGGAGTCTCTTGTTCTCTGCGATTGAGATCCTCTGGATTCAAATTAATGCCAATCTTCTCCAATCCCTGGAATTTACACATTTCTTGCCGTTGATCAAAATATTGAAAGAATCCCACTTCCACACTTTGTAGCCTGTTCCAGAATTTAAAATGCCATGTCTGTTTCCTTTCATTTGTTCTTGCTCCCAAATTGTTTCAACTCAATTTCTTTTTTAGTCGTGAATATTACAAAAACAGTTGGTTTTTATCTCCAGCATAATACATCCCCTTTTCTGTACTCGAATATTCTACATAAGTTATCTGTTATGAGGAAAAGTAGGTATATTTTGGGAAAAGTCTTGTGTGATCCCTGCACCTGTGCTAAAATTTTCACTCATGTGTCAGGCAGATAGACATTCTGGAGGTGAAGGCTGGAGTTCACATCATTGATCCCCTGTTCACTTTATACATCTTTGAGCTTTCCTTTAAAAGTATCATACACTCCAGGCCTTTAATAAAGTTGAAAGGAAACTAAAAAATTTTATATAAAATAAAACCGACAAGATTTTAGATACTTATATGTCATACGGCTCGATAGAGCACACTTTTATAAGACCATAAATAGAAAAATATAAATGGATCCAATACACATATTTATCTACTTCTGCTCTACTGAAAACCCAAATAATTACTCTAGAAGTCAAGACACGTTCATCTCACTACATCTGGAGATCTTTCAGGAAAAAATAATTAAAGTAGCTGCCAGCAAAGATAAAAAATATAATAAAAACCAAAAGATGCCCATGGGTTTTACTGACAGACTGTTTCAATCTAGAAGGAGCAGGACAATGAGGGTGCAGATGGCAGGGATTTTAGACATGAGTTATTTAGGGCCCACTAGCATTCTACATAAAGACTTTCCTTGAAGGAAAGGCATCGTATCCAGCCCCAGGTGGGAAAGGGAAGGATAACAAGTTATGGGAGGCTTTGAAGACGGAAGGTACTATGGAGAGGCAGCCCTTTGAGTTTTGGTGAAGAAAGGTATGGTCTAAGCACAAAATGCTTTCCCAGCCATTCTCCCGGTAAGTCATAAATCCTCTAAATGCCTCGAGCAGATGGAGAGTATGAGAGCTACTGAAAATCAAATCCTGAATATACCAAAGAACACAAGCAATCTGTCTCCTTTCTATCTTAAAATACAGAAAACTGACATTTCTGGAGACATTCAATAATGAACCTATAACTGAGACAGCGGCCTCCAGGCAGCAGAAATAGAAATGGCCATAAGGGAAGTTTCCAGGCTGAAAGGAGTTCTGGGGCACTGGTTATAATAATAACCACAGTGAATAAATTGTTAAAACTCATTGACATGTATACTTAAGATCTGTGAATTTTACTGTATGTAATTATGCAGGATTTTTAAAAATTCTGTTGAATGTTTTTTTGTGAAAATTCGATAGGCTGCTTTAACAATTTTTATGGAAATACAAGGGACCATTAGAGTACAAAGAATCTTGGGGGAAAATTGAATTGGAGAACTTACTCTGTTAGATAGAAAGTTTTATTATAAAGGTGTAGTAATTAAAATGACATGGTTCGGTGCAAAGAAATACAAACAGAAATGGGATGGAATAGAGAATTCAGGGGGAGACACACACATATATGGATTCTTGGTGGATGAAAAAGTGGCACCTAACAAGAGTAGAGAAAAGGCAAGCTTAAACATAAATTGTAGGATTTTCGTTCAATGGAAGATCTGTATAAAAAAAATGAATCTTAAATCCTAGTTCACATCATAAGAAAAAATACATTTCTGCTGGATTGTAGAATTACATGCAAAAGGTAAAGTGATAAAACTTTCAAAAAATAACATAAAATAATACCTGTATAACCCCATGTTTGGCAAAGATTTCTTTGTTAGAAAAGAAGACAATATGAAAATAATAGCTAAAGAACCCAAATTATGACGCAAGAACAAACTGAAGAAAAAACCCAAAGATAGCAAAAAGAAGAAAATACATAAGAGCCAAAATTAATTATTTAAAAGAAAAACAAGCAATAGAGAAAAACAAGCAATAGTATAAAAGTTGATTCTTTTAAAAACCAAATATAATAAAATTCTGTCAAGAATTATGAAAACAAGCAGAAAAGCGATACAGAAAAAAAGAAAGAAAAGCATCCTCACAAGACTATTAGAAATGGAAGAAAGCTATGAGTACAGACACAGCAGAGATTAAAAATATAAATGAGAATTTGTTACGAGCAACATTTTGCCCACAAATGCAAAGTTTTAGATAAAATGAACTAATTCTTAGAAAACTAAGAAGCACCAACCGTGACCATGAAGAAACAGGCCTAGAGAAGTTTCTTTGTAAGCACACATTTGAATATCTCATGAATTCTGCCTCCTAATCAAGGAACAGATAATTCAACAAGTGGATAAGCTCCATTGTAAAAACAGTAAGAGATGAAAAAAATCCTCAGATAATTGTGTGAGTCTAATTCATCCTCAGTAACAAAATCAAAGATGTTAATGAGAAAGGAATACTATCAGCTAAGCTTGCTCCAGAATATAGACACAAAAATTCCAGAGCAAACACGTAACATTATGTGTCAACTATACTTAAACAAACAAAAATAACAAATAAAAAAGGGAGGTGCATTAAAAATTTTTTATTTTATTTTATTTTTTTTTAAGATTTTTATTTATTTATTTGACAGAGATAGAGACAGCCAGCGAGGGAGGGAACACAGGCAGGGGGAGTGGGAGAGGAAGAAGCAGGCTCATAGCAGAGGAGCCTGATGTGGGGCTCGATCCCATAATGCCGGGATCACGCCCTGAGCCGAAGGCAGACACTTAACCGCTGTGCCACCCAGGCGCCCCTAAAAATTTTTAAATACAGTATATCTAAGCAGATTTATTCCCTGGATATAAAATTGCTTTCCATTTTAGAAAGCGCATTAGACTATGGACTCTGGGAAACAAACTGAGGGCTTCAGAGGGGAGGGGTGTGGGGGTTTGGGATAGGCCGGTGATGGGTATTAAGGAGGGCACGTATTGCGTGGTGCGCTGGGTGTTATATGCAAATAATGAATCATGGAACATTGCATCAAAAACTGGGGATGTACTGTATGGTGACTAATATAACAAAATAAAAATTATTTTAAAAAATTAAAAAAATAAAAAAGAACATTAGATTTGGAAAAAAAAAGAAAGTGCATTAGAGTAATTTTTCAAATTAGCATATTAAGAAAAGAAAACCACATGTTCATCAAAATAGATGCAAAAAGCAAACAAGGAATAGAGGGTAACTTTCTCAAATTGCCATGACAGGTATTACCAGGACTGTTCAGCATCTTCTGTCTCCTCTTAGCCCCGCACAGAAGATTACCCCTGCAGCCTCCCTCCTGGCTGGATGTGATCACATGACAGAATTCCTGCCATTACATTGGGAAAGGAAGAGATGCGCATGATTTCCAGGCTTGGCCCATAAACTTTAGCTCATAATTTGTGCACTTTCTCTGTCTGCCTACTAAGTTGACTGGACTCTGAGGGTTAAGACCCACAAGATGGAAATTATTGAATGTAGCAAAGTGCCCACTGCCACAACTGGGAAACACAACTGACTGTGACCAGAGCAACAAATACGTTCTAATGTTTAAATTGATGAAATTTTGAAGTTGTTTGTTTTAGCAGCGAAGGTTATCCTGACTGATACACTTGATAAAAATAGTATCCACTGTATGTAAATGTTAGAGGTCATGATCTACACAATAAAACAAACAAACAAAAGGAAACAAGAAGGTACAGAGATTAGAAAGGAAGGAACGGTATTGGTTTTAATCACAGAGTATACGATTCTCTACATAGTAAATTCAAGCTGTCTCATCAACAAATAACAAAAATAAATAAGAATAGTTTAGGAGATTTACCAGATATAAGATCAATATATAAAAGTTTATTGCAGGGGCATCTGGGTGACTCAGTCATTTAAGCATCTGATTCTTGATTTTGGCTCAGGTCATGATCTCAGGGTCATGAGATCAAGCCCCATATCCGTCTCTGTGTTGGGCATGAAGCCTGCTTAAGATTCTCTTTCCCTCTCTCCATCTGTCCCTCCCCCATGGGTCTCTCTCTCTCTCCTTCTCTCAAAAAAGAGAAAAGTGTATTGCATTCATTGCATTTGTATACACAAAAAATAAATTCCTCAAAATTGAATTAAAAAAAAAAGATTCCAGGTGTTGTTGCAACAAAATATAAGGAACCAAAAGATAAATGTGAAAATGATACCCATATAACAAAAGTTATAAATCTAATTTAAAGTTATTTAAAGAACCTAAATAAATTTTTAAAATATACATTCTGTTTCTAGTTGTGGAAAACCAGTATTGCAAAATGCTGATTTTCCCGCAGTTATCTACAGACTCAAAGAAATACTCAATAAAATTTCAACCTGGTTTTAATGGAATTTGAAAAGCCAAAGTCCAAAATGTGCATAAAAGATAAAAGGGTCTAAAATAGCTGATACATTTCTGGAATAGAAGAACCCGGCATGGGGAATTGTCTTGAACGATATCACTTCACTTTAAAACTGCAATAATAGGTAAAGTGTGGTAGTGGCATATAGATAGACTGATCAATGAAACTGAAAAAAACTCTAGAAACAGAAAATCATGTATATGTAAATAGAACCAAAAGTGCAGATCACTGAGTATATCATAGAAACAACTGACTACACATATTAAAAATATGTTAATGGATACTTTATATCACACATCACACTGCACCCATGCGTGCATGTACACACACACACACACACACACACACTCTAAACATAATAAAGGCTTAAAAGTGAAAAGAAAAATGTGAATTTTAAAAACTTTTGGAAGGAAATTTAAGATTTGGAGTTTGTGCTTAAAAAGGGGTGCCTGGGTGGCTCAGTCGGTTAAGAGTCTGACTCTTGATTTCAGCTCAGATCATGATCTCAGGGTCATGAGATCAGGCCCTAGACGGGCTCCTCAGTGGGCATGGAGTCTGCTTAAGATTCTCTCTCTCCCTCTTCCTCTGCCCCTTCCTCCCTCAAAAATTTTTTAAAAAGTACAAATTATAAAGGAAGAGTTTGATATCTTCAATCATATGAAATATAAGAAATTCTGTTTATCAAAGATGCATATATATATTTATATATATAAATTTATATGTATATATAAATGCCACAACTATAAGGAAATATTTGGAAAACATTACTGACAAAGGAGGAGCTCTAGGCTTTTTAAAAACTCTACAAATCAGTAAATGGTCAACCTAAATAAAAATGGACACAGGATGTGAACAAAGATTTTTAGAGAAAACATGAATAAAATATAAATGTAAATTATCAGGGAAATGCTGATTAAAAAACAATGATTTAACACTTTCCTCATTTGACAAAAAAATAAATAAAAATCTGCCAAAAGAAATAGAACTTTCATCTACTTCTAGAAGCAATGAAAAATGTGTAACAAATGATTTCAAAAATAGTTCAATATTACGTATTGTGGCTAAACATACACCTTCTCTGTGACTGAGCAGGGCACACTAAGGACGTTGATTGTAATGAAATACACACGTGAATGGAGACCACCTCATGTTCAGTAAAGGCAGCCGGACAAGTAAGTTGTGACTCTTCATACAACAGGATATCATACAGCTGTGGAAATGAATGGCCTAGAGCTATCTCAGTCTACAGAGCCAATTCTCAGCAACATCATGTTAAGCAAAACTTGCAAGGGAACTAGAAACGTACACAGTGATGTTCCATTTATGCACATTTCAGAAAAAGGGCAGAACTAGAAAATATATAGTTTAAAATACATAGTGGCAAAACTATAGTGAAATGAAGGAAATTATTAAAACAAAAGTAAGGCTAGAGGTCGGTTACCTCTGGGTGGATGATGGGACACAAGATCATGGAAAGGTAAATTGGATGCCTCAGAGACACTGGGAATGTTCTAATGTGCAAAATAAGATTCATATTATTTTTTTAAAGATTTTATTTATTTATTTATTTGACAGAGATAGACAGCCAGCGAGAGAGGGAACACAAGCAGGGGGAGTGGGAGAGGGAAGCAGGCTCCCAGCGGAGGAGCCTGATGTGGGGCTCGATCCCAGAACTCCGGGATCACGCCCTGAGTCGAAGGCAGACGCTTAACAACTGAGCCACCCAGGCGCCCCTAAGATTCATATTATTAAAAGTCTTTAAATTATGCCTGTTCTCTGTATGTGCTTTTTTGTATGATGTATTTTATTACTAATAGCATTAATGCAAATAAAAGCTCAAAGTGTAGAGAAAAAAAAAAAACGATTATTCCATTGATATCACCAGGATTCTTCTCTTTATATAAGTGGAAACTCCAACTTTATTTATAGGTAGTAATTAATTACACAGATTAAAACTCCCCCCCAAAAAAGTAAAGGATTTTCTAGATTGGATTTTATTTTATTGGGCTTTAACTTCCATGTGTTTGATGATATAACTGGAAATGGCAGACAATAGTCACAGACGTGCGTATTTCTTGAATTCTACCAAACATTTTTAAACTTCTGTTTTTGACAGGTACCATACCAAATATTGCTGAATTTCTCCATCATTTTCATGTAGCCTGTAATCATTGTGTGTCTAAATTTTCTAGTCTGCTTAAAATACGCCTACAACCCTCACCTTTCAGAGACACATGAAATAAGGCCCGTCTCTGAATGCAGCCCGGAGGGAAGAATCACCCATAGTTTTTGGCAATCATGTGATTCTTTACAGATTGTACAGATTTGAAATGTTACAGTAACCACTCCAGGACTGAATGCCGGGGAAGGGGGGAATGCTCCACAGTTTATTGATATGCCCAATTTCTCTTATGTCTGAAAGCCCATGCTGCATCTCCTGCTCTTTGCATTCTCCAGAAACACAGTTAAGCCCTATGCATTCCACTATATCTCTGTGCCTGCTCCTTCCTTTCTTGAAATTCCTTCCCTTGGTATTTCATTTACCCTTTTAAATTTGATCAGGCATCACCTCCAAAAAACCTTCAGTACCCCTCAGGCCAGTGGTCCTCAGAGTACATTCTAGACCAGAAGCAGGACTATTACCTGGGAGTTTGTTAGAAAAGCAAACTCTTGCATGGAACCCTGGGTGTTATAGGCAAACAATGAATCATGGAACACTACATCAAAAACTAATGATGTACTGTATGGTGACTAACACAACATAATATAAATAAATAAATAAATAAATAAATAAATAAATGCAAACTCTTGTGTCCAATCCCAGACTACTGAGTCGGGCATTCTAGGGGTGGCCTCAGCAAGGGGCTAGTCAGTGCTCTGAGTGATTCTGATACACATCAACATTGGAGAATCACCGGGTTAGATAAAATGTCTCTTCGATGTGTTTCTACGTGGGCTTCTCCTCCCCTGTGTCACTGTACACTCAATTTATGTTGAAACTCCATGTTTGCCTGTCTGTCTTGCTACATGAGATTCAGAGGTACAGATTGTGGCTTATTTAACTCAGTATCCACAGTGGTTCCTGGTAGACACTCAGGAAATGTTTAGTAAATTATGAGAATTTCAGAGTTTTCATGATGGTAGTCAGAGGCACAAGGATAAACCCACCTTTCAGAGAGCACTGGGACTCACACCCATCTTTCTACCAGAACTCCATCCCAGAACCTATCTCTGAGAAGTGATGAGTCTTCTTCAGAAAACCTCATCATTGGAAAAGAAGTCAATGCGTTTGTGAATGGTGGTTCTAAATCTAGGCATGCCTATGTGTCCAGTCATAAATACAGCAGGAGTGATAATTCTGGATTTTAAGGGAATCCATCCTAGCCAAAAACCTTGATGATGCTCATAGGTGTGGCAATAAGCCTAATCTTTTTCTTCTGTCACTTCTGAGGCCATAGCATCTATAAATCACAAATTTATAGCAAGGAAACTTTGCGCTGAGAGCTGGAGGAGGGAAGAGTGGGGTATCATATAGATCTGAAGGTTTTATTAGAATCATGACAGATAATGATTAAAAGTAGCTGGATAGCCTGAAATTTGCTGGATGTAGTTGTGTAAATTGTGACAAGGCAATGTGTCAAAGTCTGGGCAGGCCAGTACAAATCAAACATTCTAGAATCAAAGGAGGTCTAGAAATTTTAGCAGTAGATAAGAAGATCCTAGTTTCTAGGCCATCCATAAGTGTTTTATAAATTTCTTTTGCAAGAGGAAAATCTGCCCATATTTAAGAGTTTCATAGGTTGGTACTGAGAACATTTGGTGGAAATTGTGATGGGGGAGCAAAGAATCTCAGACAGACGGAGGAGAGCATGGCTCAAAAAAAAAAAAAAAAAGCTAAAGACTGATTGATACCCATACTTCTGAACGGTAACCCTACCCCAGGAGACAAATCTAGCCTGTCTTGCAATCCTGAAATCTTATCTCCTCCGCAAGCGTGCTGGGATCGGCAAACCTGAAAGCAGACAGTGCCTGCTATGTATTTAAGTATAAGCTCGGTAAAGACAAGGATTATTTCTCATGCCTAATATTAGAATGTAGAGGCTCCTTAGTTTCCTCATTCACCAAGCACTTAATGAAAAACAACCATGTACTAGATGTCATAGTAGACACTGAAATCCAAATCACAAGGCTGGATGTAGCCATGGCCCTCAAAGAGATAACAGACAAGCAGACAGAAACACGGGAACCAGGCTGACGCTTGTCATCTTCATTGCATTTGCTGCCTGCTTCAGAACAGACTAAGGCCTCCAACTCTCCTGCCTTGACCCGTGCTTGCACAATTTCATTAGCTTCTAGTGACTCTGGGATTTATGCTATTTTACCCAAAATATTTCATATTGTTATTTTTTTAATTAACTAAAAGTTGAATTTTACACTAACTTGAATAGCACTTCATATTAGCAATTCGTGTGTGTTCGTTATTTATTCATTCAACCAAAGCATATGGAGAGCTTTTATTATGTATCAGGCCGAGTGCCAAACACCAGCTATGATGGCCAGCAAGACGGGCACAGTCTCTGCTCTGAGTCTCATGCACCCCTGTCCCATGGAGACACATGGCGGGTCATGAAAAAACTGAGAGTACCAAGGAAAGAGGAAGCATGCCTGCTCTATGTCAGAAAAGAATTAGCAAGTGAGAAAAACTTCAGCAAAGAGATGATGCACGAGTTGAGTGACAAAGAATGAGTGCCTGCTGACTGGAGATGCCGGGGCAAAGAGGGGCATGGGGAAATGTTCTTGAGCTGAGAACAAAGCAGCTCAACACAGAAAAAAGCACCACCAGACAACACAGTGGTTATGGCTTGCAGGTGCCCTGGTCGCTGCACAGTGACAGGTGGACCAGAAATACAGAGGCCAAATGAAAAGACCCTTGGACTACACGTGGGGAGTTTGACATGCATCCTATCGGCCACCAGGAGCCATTGAAAGGTCTAACAGAGAAGTGATTTGGTTAATCTGGATTTGAGATCCATCCCTCAAACATTGGAGGTCTTGTGTGATGAAGTTTTGAAGGCAGGCCTTAGTTAGAGATCTGAAGGTGACTTAGGGCCAAGAAAGAGGTTATTGGAGCTTTCCTGGGATTCCTAAGGCTAATTTTTCCTTTCTCTGGCCTCAGGTAAGGGTAGCCAATCATCAGTGGGTACACACAGCGAGCCCTGACTTGATCCCTGACAACACCCTGATGGACCGACGCTCATCACAGACCAGCAGAGAGATGAACAGAGGACAAACAGAGTACAGGAAATGGTGCTTTGCTGGGTGGAAGGGGGAGATGTGTCTCTGTGACATCATTTGTATCTCTCTAGGTCCTGATACAGGATCTCTTCATCTCCCTGTCTATTTACAACGTACCAATTTTTTTTTTTAGTTTTATTGAGATAGAATTGACATATAGCTCTGTGCAGGTTTAAGGCATACTTCATGACTTTACATATATATTATGAAATGATTACCACAGTAAGTTTAGTTAATGTCCAACTCCTTATATAGTTACAAAAGGGAAAAAGAAGAAAATTCTTTTCTTTGCAATGAGAACTTTGAGGATCTTCTCTCTTAGCAATTTTCAAATAATATACCATCCAGCAGGGTTAACGATAGTCACCATGCTGTACATTACATCCCCAGGACCTTATTTGCCTTATAACTGGAATCTGTACCTTTTGATCAACTTCACCCAATTCCAACACCCCTATCTTCTGCATTTGGTAACCCCAAATCTTATATTTTTTTCCTATGAATTTTTTTTTTCTAAAAAGATTCCACGTCTAAGTGAGATCGTATGGTATTCATCTTTCTCTGTCTGACTTATTTCACTTAGTATAATATCTGCAAGGTCCAACCATGCTTACATACATATATATACACATTCACAACACACACATTTATATACTTTCAACATTTTATACATGTTAATATATAAACATTATACATGTTTATATGTATATATACATATTTATGTATGTATATGTACATACATATACATATTTATTTAGGTTGGTCTCTGATTTCCTTATTTAGCTTGGTCTCTTCCTCTTTCCTCCACCTGATGAATGATCGCAGGTCCCATCAGATGCCCTGTTTTCGGGGCACCTGGGTGGCTCAGTCAGTTAAGCGTCTGCCTTCAGCTCAGGTCATGATCCTGGGGTCCTGGGATGGAGCTCCGCACATAGGGCTTCTTGCTTAGCTGGGAGCCTGTTTCTCTCTCTCCTCCTGCCCGTCCCCCTAATCCTTCTCTTTCTCTCTCTCTCTATCTCGCTCACTTTCTCTCTCTCAAATAAATAAATAAAATCTTAAAAAAAAGAAAGGATTCTCTGTTTTCAATGCTGGTGAGTAGCCAATCTGTCTTCCAATTTATAACAGGAAGGTACAAAGTTTTGATTCTTTTTTTTTTTTAGAATTTTATTTATTTGACCGAGAGAGAGAGACAGCCAGCGAGAGGGAACACAAGCAGGGGGAGTGGGAGAGGAAGAAGCAGGACCCCAGCAGAGCAGGGAGCCTGAGGGATGTGGGCTCGATCCCAGAACCCTGGGATCACGCCCTGGGCCGAAGGCAGACGCTTAAGGACCGAGCCACCCAGGTGCCCCAAGGAAGGTACAAAGTTCTGACAAAGCTCATACACTAGCAACATTCCAAAACCGGCTTTATAACTCCCAAAAGGCATGGTTAAAACATATTTATATTTGCACAAGATACCTGCACTCAAACAACAAAAAAACAGCACTTCTCCTCCAACTTCTCATCTGGGCAAAGTTTGTTTGATACCTTCTTTTATAAGAAAAAACTACATTTTTGACAAGAAAGGAAGGAGAAAAGAGAGAAATAACACAGAGAGGAAAGAGAAGATATCCTCTCTTTAGAGAGAGAGAAATGTTTGCTGGCTCAGCTATTCTTTCTGTAGAAAATATAATTGGTGAATATTTAAAATGATGAATTAAGTTTCTGAGTTCCAAATCTAAATTTTAAGTATTAATGAAAAGTTACTATGATATCTTCAAATTATTGAGTATAAAATTAAAGGAAGACCTGGAGAAGCCAGCTTCCCTCTGGAAGGTAACTTCACCAGGCCCCATGCAGCTCCGTTGCCAGACCTTACCAATGCATTTCATTTTTTATTTATGTCTGCGTGTGAAGTTCTTTTTAATGTTATTGCCTATATAAATATGTTCAGAAAGGGGAAGTTCCTTTTCCCTAAGTCCTACAATTCTCTAGGGATAAAGGCATTCTTTTAATTAACCTTAATTATCAGGTAACAGAAGTCAAGGAGGCCCACAATGGTGCTTGGGTTAAGCCCTGTCCAGGTCCCAACAGAAAAAAAGATATAATGGGTATTAAGGAGGGCACGTAACGTGGTGAGCACTGGGTGTTACACGCAATGGATGAACCACTGAACACTACAACTGAAACTAATAATGCACTATATGTTGACTGATTGAATTTAAGTTAAAAAGAAAAGGAAAAGAGATATAAACATGACATTAATATTCCTGACCGCAGGGATGCCTGAGGGGCTCGGTCAGTTAAGCATCTGCCTTCAACTCAGGTCATGATCCCGGGGTCCTGGGATCGAGCCCTGTGGGCTCCCTGCTCAGCGGGAAGTTTTCTTCTCTCTCTTTCTCTCCCTCTGACCCTCCCCCCCTCAAGTTATCTCTCTCTCTCTCTCTCTCGCTCTCAAATAAATAAGTAAAATCTTTTAAAAAAAAGTTCCTGACTGCACACTTTACTACAGATGAGAACCCTGGTTCCTTTTCTATAAATTGGTGTTGCCACTATCGGTTTAGGACAGCCAAGGGGTGGGTAGAGCTTTCTAGCCTCAGCTGCTAGCTCACTGGCCTAGATTATACTTAAGTATATTCAGAATGACATGCATCACTTTGAATTTGTTTTTCACAAGAAATAAACACACAAAAAGACTATTTTTTCTATTTCATCTTAGTCCTCTTCTATTCAGTGAAACTAAGAAAACACGATGTCTACGCTATTCACATTTGCCACCCCTATATCTGTATTCAGGGCCCTGAACCACCAATTATCAGCACTGCTTGGAAAGGAAGAAAGCAATGTTTTGGAGAAATTATTCTGTAGGTTTATTTATATGAGAAGACCAAGAGCAATTTAACTGTAAGTTTGGAATAATTTAGTGATATGCAAAGTCATTTCCCAATGAATAGTGCTATAATTAAGTCAGGAATTAGTGGTTATTTACAGCAAGTTACCACAAAGAATAAATAATCCTTGGGATAAAGAAGATTCTCCAGTCTTGCATATACAATAGCACTTAAGTTTCTCGATTCTATAGATTAGTAAGAACAAAGCAAATGAAATATTTCTATTCACAACCAAAGAAGTGGGGTTGAGAATAATTTACTGGTTCTGGTCTAGTCAGGCAAGACTAGATAATATATGGTTGTAACAATATATTTCTAGCATTGTAATTTTTCAAGATGAATTATGTAATTACAGAGCCCATGATCTCTAATACATGGTAAAATTCCTAAGGTACAATCTGTTCTAACAGTATGTTAATGGCGAATCTAAAAATCAGAGAATATGAAATAATTGATTTAGAACCCCCATACAACCCTTTCAAACTTTTAAAATACAAGTACTTCTGTGCCTTTTGTGAAATAGGTAGTTTTATTAATTATCTCTCCTCTGAAGATAGAACTGGATCAAATAAAATCCACTTCAAAGACGAAACTTATTTTGTTGATGATTTGCGGGAAGGATATTCCCTATTTCACTTATCATGATTTTGTCAAATGTCTATAAGCCTCTATTTCTTCTTCTCAAGGCTCCTGACTGAGTTGAGTTTTTGTTTTGTTTTTTTGTTTTGTTTTGTTTTTTGTTTTTTTAACTATTGAGTAGTGCTAGGGGGAAAGAGTATTGAATGTGAGGTCAGATAACCTAAACCTTGTAGTCCTTGTATGACTTCTTACAGGTTTTAAATGGCCTCAATTTCTAATTGATAGTAATACTTGCCTCCCAGAACTTTTATAAGGTTTAAATAAAAGAATAGGTGAGACAATTCTCAGTCGTGTGAAAAATTACACATATTAGTATCATCATAATCAACAGTAGATACTAAAACTTTGATCATAATATATTAATAGTTCATTAGAGTAGAGGGATGGGGGGAAAAGAGGAAGATGATATTTTCCATAAGACACTGTAAGCCCCGGGTCACTGAACTGTCAGCAAAACAGACATGGGATAATAAATGTTCTGCAACCTCATCTTTGTCATTAGAACGGTCAAAAATAACATATTTGTCAGATTTTAAGTGTTCGCAGAAATCAAAGATTGTTCATTTAGCACTGGGATCCATACAGCCCCAAAGACAAGATCTAATTGTTCTGCACAGTAGAATAAATCCCGCTAATGTCATTCATCCCATGGGCTATATCGTTGGAGACTGGGGTAGGCAGAGAGGAGAGAGAAAGCTCTCAGTCAAAGCCCAGAGCCTCTATCTGTACAGATATGTCTAAACTCTAATTTGCTGAATTTTTATTTCAGTGAGCACTGTTTAGACCAAATGCTTTAAAAAAAAATAGAGAAAAGACAGGAAACACAGTAAATATTGATTTTTTAAGATGTTATTTACTTATTGAAGAGAGAGAGAGCACAAGCAGGTGGGAGAAGGACAAGCAGGCTCCCCACTGAGCAGGAAGCCTGATGCGGGGCTCTATCCCAGGACCATGGGCTTGATGCCAAGACCGTAGGATCATGACTTAAGCTGAAGGCAGATGCTTAAGGGACTGAGCCCCCCAGGCACCCCTGCCTCCCAAGGTTGATTTTTGTGATCCACCTTTCCCCTACTTTTAGCCCCCAAGCTACAGATGAGACTGAATCAGCCCTCACTCCCTGGAGTGGAGTATGCTGCGTAGGCTGAAGACAGAGTATTTTTCCAGCCCATGGTCATTAGCTCAGAAATAGACTTGTTTCCCAATTGAGCCAACACTATGCAGTGAAACTTGTGCAGAAGCTTCTAGAGAGGGGCACCTGGGTGGCGTAGTCGTTAAGCATCTGCCTTCGGCTCAGGGTGTGATCCTGGGGTTCTGGGATTGAGCCCCACATCAGGCTCCTCCACTGGGAGCCTGCTTCTTCCTTTCCCACTCCCCCTGCTTGTGTTCCTTCTCTCGCTGGCTGTCTCTCTCTGTCAAATAAATAAATAAAATCTTTTTTTTAAAAAAAGAAGCTTCTAGAGAAGCGTAACTTAACTACTAGTATTTAGTATAGAACTGCAGAGGCCCTTTGCTTCCAAAAAGGGGGCATTGTCTCCGAATGCGAATAATGAACATATTGCTGAGCCAGCAAGATACATGCCAAGAGCAGGAAGAGAGGAAACTGAATTCTGCAATAAGCTGTTCCTAACACCTGTCCTTAGCCCTGGAATCTTCAGGTAAGCTCCCCTGGCTTCAGCCTGCTGGCATTGGGTTTTCTTTGTCATGCAACTGAAAGAGTTTTTAAATGCTAGGGAATGAAAAACTACAAAAGCCAGGAAGTCATTTATAATCAAAATTCATAGCTTTAGTAGAGATCAAAAATTAATCACTTGCCGTCCAAAGCCACTCGCATATACTCAGGCAAAGCTGCAGTCAGAAAGGAAGCTAACCATGGCAAGTTCGAGAAGAAATCATGGACCGGCAATCTGACTATCCAGACCCTCAGAAACTAAACAAGCAAGCAAATGAAAACCAGAACAATTTTATCGCTCGTGGGCAAGGCCAGCACAGAGTAGTAGTTCAATAAATACTTATTTAATAATTTGTAGTAAGGGCAAAACAAGTGATCAGAATCTATTGATCCCTGTGAATCAAAGGAGCATGAAAGAGCTAATAATATAAAAAAATAGAACTATAGCATGAAAAACAACACTAAACATTGAGTGTTCACTATGCCAAAAATGGTCCCTTTTGTTCTTAACACATCTCATGTTATCGTCACTGAATTTCTATGAGATAAATGCTCTCACCTGCATTTTGGATGGATAAAGCTATGCCACCAGAGTGTGGGCTTTGGAGTCAACATTTGTTTTGCAGAAACTGTTGGCACTTTGTTTCCCGTCTTCATTCTCTCCATTCAGTAGAATTAGATGCCCACGGCCTTGAGTGGCTTCGCAGTGTCTCCCTGACGGTGGAGAATGTCCCATGCCTCTGAAGACGATTTGCTTTGGCCAGAGTGACAGTGGGCTGATTCCGGATGAGGGTGTATAAGCATCCCGTGTCTCTGCTCTCTCTCTCTTGCATTTCTGAAATCCACCGTGGGAGGAACACATCCCAGGTAGTGAAAGCATAAATCTGAACTCACTCAGAAGCGTGGAGTCTTACCAAGCTCAACCAAGTCTTGCCTAAATCAACCAAATCCCCTTGCACCTCATGAGAACAAAATAAATGTTTATTGCTATAAACCACTTAGATTTTGAGGTTATTTTTATCACGGGATTTTTAAAAAAGGACACTGATTCTGAAGGACACACCTATTCACCCCAGAAATCATCTAGAGGAAGTAACACTAATCCAAAGACAAAGCCAGATTTGACTGGCAGATGGGATCAAGAAAGTTCTGACACCCGGCTAAGAGGAGCGCTGATCCTGATTCACTGACCTTCTACGCGCAGCCAATACATTTTTAAATTCATCTATCAGACATGTATTACAAATGGCTCAGGTCACTGTTGGAGTGATTATAGCAAGAGCCCAGCTCTTATTATCTGGGCAGGTTCACTGCAAAATCCAGCCTCTGCCACTTGCTAGTTGTACTAATCCTACCACACTTCTTTTGTTGCATTCACAAAATATGACAAATAACATCGAACTCACTGGGTCGCTCTGAGGGCCTATTGATGTAACGTTTTATCAAAATCTGGAACAAAGCCCAGCCCAGAGCTAGTGCTTACTTAGCAAGTGGTGGCTCTGCCGGGGGTAGTTGTATCTATCAATATCGTTTGTTACAATCGCTCCCAAACGATCATAGTGACCTATTTTGACAAAGAAGTCCTCTGGTGTAGTAAAGTGTATTTGAGCTAGGAAATACGTTTGGCGGAGTCTGTTTCCTTTGGAAAGAAAAATGCAAAATAGAAGAGGCAGTTACTCATCTGGCCATGATAGTAAATATCCTCATTCCAGAAACTCAAGTTTCTCCTGGAAGATAGCAACTTCAAGGGGATTTTAAAGATCTATTTTCTTTCAATTTTATTGACTCCCTGGTTTGATTTCAATGGTGAAAGCCGATAGGGGCAGCGGTTATATCTCCGTTGATTTTCACCAATGGCTTAGTAGAATGAGAGGGGCATCACAAAGATAAAATTCTGCCAACGGTCTTGTGATAACAGATACTATCTTGCAGGTCCAGAGACCAGGTGGATCCCCACTGAGAGACCCCGGGAGAAGGGAAGGAGGGTCACTGGCAGTGGCTACTGAACTTCCTGCTCTCTTATTTTTGAAGTCAAGATACACATTCAAGGGGCAATAAGAGAAGCAGCCGTAGAGCAGATCTTTGTGAGCGTTCATTACTGATAGGAACTTTTGATAAACAGTTCACACTACAAAGGACTTAATTCACACACCCAGCCTATGAAATAAAAATTATTGTTCCCTTTTGGTAAAAGGGTTCTTTCCCATGATTGCACAGCCATTTGATCCTGTATATACACACACACACCACAATTTATTTATTTATTTATTTATTCATTCATTCATTCATTCATTCATTCATTCATTATATACTTACATCAAAGACTCTGTTCTTAAACATTTACTGATATCTTTCCTTTTATTCATTTATTTATTCCTNTTTAAAAAAAGAAGCTTCTAGAGAAGCGTAACTTAACTACTAGTATTTAGTATAGAACTGCAGAGGCCCTTTGCTTCCAAAAAGGGGGCATTGTCTCCGAATGCGAATAATGAACATATTGCTGAGCCAGCAAGATACATGCCAAGAGCAGGAAGAGAGGAAACTGAATTCTGCAATAAGCTGTTCCTAACACCTGTCCTTAGCCCTGGAATCTTCAGGTAAGCTCCCCTGGCTTCAGCCTGCTGGCATTGGGTTTTCTTTGTCATGCAACTGAAAGAGTTTTTAAATGCTAGGGAATGAAAAACTACAAAAGCCAGGAAGTCATTTATAATCAAAATTCATAGCTTTAGTAGAGATCAAAAATTAATCACTTGCCGTCCAAAGCCACTCGCATATACTCAGGCAAAGCTGCAGTCAGAAAGGAAGCTAACCATGGCAAGTTCGAGAAGAAATCATGGACCGGCAATCTGACTATCCAGACCCTCAGAAACTAAACAAGCAAGCAAATGAAAACCAGAACAATTTTATCGCTCGTGGGCAAGGCCAGCACAGAGTAGTAGTTCAATAAATACTTATTTAATAATTTGTAGTAAGGGCAAAACAAGTGATCAGAATCTATTGATCCCTGTGAATCAAAGGAGCATGAAAGAGCTAATAATATAAAAAAATAGAACTATAGCATGAAAAACAACACTAAACATTGAGTGTTCACTATGCCAAAAATGGTCCCTTTTGTTCTTAACACATCTCATGTTATCGTCACTGAATTTCTATGAGATAAATGCTCTCACCTGCATTTTGGATGGATAAAGCTATGCCACCAGAGTGTGGGCTTTGGAGTCAACATTTGTTTTGCAGAAACTGTTGGCACTTTGTTTCCCGTCTTCATTCTCTCCATTCAGTAGAATTAGATGCCCACGGCCTTGAGTGGCTTCGCAGTGTCTCCCTGACGGTGGAGAATGTCCCATGCCTCTGAAGACGATTTGCTTTGGCCAGAGTGACAGTGGGCTGATTCCGGATGAGGGTGTATAAGCATCCCGTGTCTCTGCTCTCTCTCTCTTGCATTTCTGAAATCCACCGTGGGAGGAACACATCCCAGGTAGTGAAAGCATAAATCCGAACTCACTCAGAAGCGTGGAGTCTTACCAAGCTCAACCAAGTCTTGCCTAAATTAACCAAATCCCCTTGCACCTCATGAGAACAAAATAAATGTTTATTGCTATAAACCACTTAGATTTTGAGGTTATTTTTATCACGGGATTTTTAAAAAAGGACACTGATTCTGAAGGACACACCTATTCACCCCAGAAATCATCTAGAGGAAGTAACACTAATCCAAAGACAAAGCCAGATGTGACTGGCAGATGGGATCAAGAAAGTTCTGACACCGGGCTAAGAGGAGCGCTGATCCTGATTCACTGACCTTCTACGCACAGCCAATACATTTTAAAATTCATCTATCAGACATGTATTACAAATGGCTCAGGTCACTGTTGGAGTGATTATAGCAAGAGCCCAGCTCTTATTATCTGGGCAGGTTCACTGCAAAATCCAGCCTCTGCCACTTGCTAGTTGTACTAATCCTACCACACTTCTTTTGTTGCATTCACAAAATATGACAAATAACATCGAACTCACTGGGTCGCTCTGAGGGCCTATTGATGTAACGTTTTATCAAAATCTGGAACAAAGCCCAGCCCAGAGCTAGTGCTTACTTAGCAAGTGGTGGCTCTGCCGGGGGTAGTTGTATCTATCAATATCGTTTGTTACAATCACTCCCAAACGATCATAGTGACCTATTTTGACAAAGAAGTCCTCTGGTGTAGTAAAGTGTATTTGAGCTAGGAAATACGTTTGGCGGAGTCTGTTTCCTTTGGAAAGAAAAATGCAAAATAGAAGAGGCAGTTACTCATCTNCACACACACACACACACACACTATTTATTTATTTATTTATTTATTTATTTATTCATTCATTCATTCATTATATATTTACATCAAAGACTCTGTTCTTAAACATTTACTGATATCTTTCCTTTTATTCATTTATTTATTCCTCCAACAAATATTTATTAAACTTCTTCTATGTGCTGAGCAAAAATCCTTGCTCTTACAGAATTTCTAACAGGCATGAAGGAGACAGACAGTAAATGAAAAAGCAAATATATTCAGATAATAAATGCTATGGGAGAGGGTAAAGAAAAGCAAGAAAGAACAAAGAGTGTAGCAAAGGGATGATGCTGCTTTAAGGAGATGGTCACCTTAATGAAGACTTCATTGATAAGGTGACAACTGAACAGCTCCTAAGGGAAATGTTCTTGCCAGTCATGTGGACCTTTGGAAGAAGATCGTCCCAGGCAGAGAAAATAACATGTAGAAAGGACTTAAGGCAGGGCCAGGTTGGACATGTCCAAGAAAGAGCAGACAATCCAGAGAGGGCGACAGTAGTGGGAGAGAAGATGAGAGAAACGGTGGGAAGACAAATCATTAGGGACCCACAAGCCATCATAAGGACTTTTCCTCTGAGTGATGTCGGAGGTCACGGGGAAGTCTAGAGAAAAGCCTTGGCCCCTTCTGACTCACATCCCTGGAGGTTCTCTCTGGCCTCTGTACTAACGATAGGAGGTGAGTGCAGAGAAACTAGTGGCGAGACTAGTGCAGTAGTCCAGGTGAGAAATACTGATGCCTCATAGCACCGTGATTGCAGTGGAGAAAGCTGAAGGTAGAGCCCACAGAATCTACTGATGGATTGGACAAGAGATATGAGAAAACAAGAGGATTCGAGAACTGTCCTAAGCAGTGTTGTGTAAGTAACTGAACTGAGTAACTTAAATCTGAACAGTGTGTCCGTACTATTAGGGGATGGACTTAACCAGGAAGTACCTGGACAGCCCAGAGTGCAGAAGGAACAGATGGAGGGGTAAGGAGGTGGAAGGTGGGATGAGACATAGAAGGACAGAACAGACTCTGAAAGCACTGATTCATGTTCACATTGAGTCCGAAGATAAGATATTTTATGAGGCATCCCTTAAGAATTTGGAACAAANGAGGCAGCCCTTAAGCATTTGGAACAAATCCTATTTATTTTTGGAATTCCGTGAATCATTACAAAAAGCAACAGAGATAGAAATATATAAGATGACATTATTTCACCTGAGCTTTATGGACTAAAGCATACGTGAAGATTGTCATCTCTTTTATGTCATTCTCAGAAGCCACTTAAGGTGATGGTGGGCATGGTGGGCATCGACTTCCTGAAGACACAGTTGCACAGATGTCTGCCAAGGTGAAGGCATGTGTGCAGGTTAACGTGTGTTTTTAGAGCTTATGAACAATAACTTACAACAAATTGAATTACAGCTCATCACTGATCACACACCTTAATTCACCTCTGTGGGTATATATTTGATTTTTGTAAATATTCTAAGGTGACCTAGAGGCCACCTTCATGACAAGGTCATTCAGATCAGATGGGTACTGAGAGTCAGAAAATGAGATGCCATCATAAAATAGTGGGAATGCTCTCCTGCGTGAGTCAGAAATCACTTCCAAACATATCTTAAGCAACAAAATCTCAGGACAAGACAATCAGCCAGTCCACAAATATGATTTCTTTAAAAGACAGATTTATCATGAATATAGCAATTAATATGGTATGTAATAAGTTTTACATGGCAGTTACACATTTAATAAGATATTGACAAGAAAAGGGGGTAAATTAATTAGCACAAGTTCCTGTTAATTTCGTTTCTTGATTTTTGGACTCATTTCTTATGTGGTATTTTTGAAATGGATAGGAGCACAGTGAGCTCCTGAGTAACTGGGAAATGTCTGAGAATTCAGGTGTAATCTGGGATTCAGGAGATTACTTTTCACTTATCCTAAAAGGAGTTCCAAAAATAAAGAAGGTGAAGAAAAAGAAGACACAGCGCTGGGCGAACTGAGATTGGCTTTTCACTCTTTTCAAAAAGGATGTTTTCTTCCTCTGTCTTGTATTTCTTCTCTTTATTTCCCTGGGAGGAAAGACAGTGAGAGAAACACATTACTCAAAACGAGCCTGAGACTGAGAGAAAATAATAAAATCAAGTGATAGGTTACAAATGATCCAAGGGTCCAGCAGATGAACTATTTCATGACAATGAAGATAAAGAGAAGGTACAGGAGCTGACAGAGAGAAAAGGTAGTAGAAGGAAAGACCTATAGATCCAATCACAGACGGGGCCTGAAAATTAAATGCCCCCACCAAAAATCGGCTTTCGGGCAGATAAAAAGAAAATGAGAATTGCAGACAGGAAGGGATAAGTAATGCAGTCTATCCCTTCACAGAGCACAACCTGGATTTAGTGAGAGGAAGCCATTAATATCGCTTATCCACTCCAACGTCATCAGGAGGAGTCAATCCAACATAGCCCTTCCGTGAAAGTAGACACGTGGTATGTGTGTGACTGGCCATGGGCCTCACAAGAAATCCCGCTTGCGGAGAGAGCTCTGGTTTGAGAAACAGGTGACCTAGAATCTAATGCCAGATCTGTCACAACTCACCAATGTCCTTTACGGAATCCTTGCTTCATCATTTTAAAAGGGGACAATGGAACTAGCTAGTTTTGAAAACCCCCCTTCTGGCTCTAGTGTCTAATGACGTACGCTATGTTTGCCATGAAATGTTAAATATTTGACCCCCAAATGGCAGAAGGATAAATTAATCAACTTCAGACTTCTTGATCAACCTTTCTGATGGCTCTTCACTTTTATTCTTGCAGAGCAGTCTTCAAAAGCTTTTCAAACAAATGTTCATTACCTTATTAACTTGTCCATCTTTCAAGTCTCATAATTTATTAAATCCCATCGGTCTGAAAATACCCATAATGAAACTGTAATGATTCTCCCTGTGACTCTCTGGAGTAGGGGCACAAGACGTACAGACTTGCAAGAGCTCCGTGAAATGCCAGCGTCCTCTATGTCTGGAACTTTATTTCAAAGAATGTTGGTACTGTAATAGATTTAAGGAAAGAATAATGAGTAACTCACAAAGGAATTATCAAATAATCTTCTTTAATGAACCACTTTCTTCAGTACATTTAAAATATGCTACATTTGGGGGACGCCTGGGTGGCTCAGTCGCTTAGGTGTCTGCATTCAGCTTGGTCATGATCTCAGGGTCCTGGGATCTAGTCCCACACCAGGGAGCCTGCTCAGCAGGGAGCCTGCTTTTCCCTGTCCCTGTGGCTCCCCCTGCTTGTGCAAGCTCTCTCTCTCTCTCTCTGACAAAAAATAAAATCTTTTCAAAAATAAAAAATGAAATAAATAAAATAAAACATGCTGCATTTGGGGCACCTGGGTGGCTCAGGTGGTTAAGCCCCTGCCTCCAGCTCAAGTCATGATGCCAGGGTCCTGGGATCTGCCCCCGCGTCTGCATCAGGCTCCCTACTCAGCGGGGAGACTGCATCTCTTCCTCTCCCTCTGCCCCTATCCCTCTCATGTGCTCCCTCTCTCTCTCTCTCTCAAATAAGTAAATACATCTTAAAAAAATAAAATATGCTACATTTTACATCATAAAACTGAGTTTTAAAAACTCAGTTAAAAAAACTGTTTACATATAACTTCTCTATTTCATCAGTAATTTTTTAAAAACCAACACTTTCCACGTGCATATTTCACCAATTACTTATATTACCTGTCACTTGAAGCCATTTAATTTTAAAAGATGATGATTTGTTTATGGGACTAAAACTCTAATGTAGTTTTAAGAAAATGCAGCATTAGAGTGGAGAGGGTCTAGAGGTAGATTTGTCATTAATTAGCTATGTTACCATTTGATAAAATTATTCCCGTGTAAAATATTATAGCAAACCCAAATTAATGTTCGCCTTGCCACACACACTAGCCATCATCCTACAATTAATTGCAGTATCATATGCGTGTGTGTACAATGCGCTATATAGGGAACACTTGGGACAATTAGACTACATAAAAGAAGCTGAATGTTTATACTGATGACTCTAGCCCAGTGACTGTTTTTAGAAAATGTCAGAATTTAGCAAATACAGTTTCTGTTACCTGAGAAATTCACATATAGCCATGCCCCATCCCAACCCCAACCTTAGCAGCCAATCCCACCCAAGTAACCAGATAAAAAGATATTTTTGCATTACTTTCTTTAAATTGCAAGGAAAGTTCCCTATTTTTCATAATTGTAGTTTGGTGATTACATGGGTCTTGAAGAAATTATTGACTTTAAAGATCTAATCAGAAATTCAATCTGTAGGAAATTGTTCTCTCTCTCTCTCTTTTTTTTTTTTGTAGGAAATTGTTCTAAGGAAATAATCACAGATGGCTGCACAAACTAACACATAATGGTATATACCTCTTAATATTATGTATAATTTGAAATTTTTAAGTAGCCTATGTATCAAACAGTAAATATAGACAGGCTGTTATAGAAAGAAATTCAATGACGTTCATACCATGTAACAATGTGTAAAAAAAATTTCTCAAATTTTTAATAAAGATGCTCACAAATAAAATTTGCCCAGAAAAGAATGTTTAAGGCAATAAGCAAATTGAAAAATATGAACAGTATTACTCCATTGTTGGTTTTCAAACCGCATGTAAAATAAATACACGGCAAGATGTTTGCAGTCGCTCCTTGTATTATCCTATCGTGTCTTATTGGCTTAAATATTCCTCTTCCGTAGATCTCATCATATTATTCAGTTAGTCTCTCTTTTCACTAAGACAGGTCAAGCAGCTCAAACACATTATCTGGCCACGGCAAAAGTGCAGGTTTCTGTATTAGTTTCCATATTTTTTTGTAGTCCTATAGGAAAACAAAGTCAACTTCAAAGAGATTGAAGAAATTGAGGTCATATACCTCTCACTTGATCAGTCCTTTTTCTCAAACTGTCCATTGATATTGAAAATCTCAAGTACTCTACTTCATGAGATCAAACTAACACAAGGGCATCCATTTCAGGCCCTGTGCCAACTAATTTGGAGGAGATCATAACGCAGGTCAGAAAAAGGCAGGACCAAAGAACTCTTCAGTGTATCAACAGTCACAGGGATTCGTCTTATTTAAAGTTAATTATATTGCTTGCCTTCCTTGTCCCCAGTATTTCTGAACAAAGGAAATTAAAACATAAGTAATGCCTAGAAAAGGGGGAAAAGCATTAAAGAGTACCATCATAGAACTTTTAGGTGTGACAGTAGATGGAAAGGGGAATGCTGCTTGCATGGCGGCTCAAGGCATGGAAACAGCTGGCAGAGGCAGACTTGGATTTGTCTGTCACAGTTTTTTCAACTCTTCAATGGAAATAATAATGCCAGTTTCATAGGATCACGATAAACCATGAATGAGCAAATGAGTGTGCGGTACTTAGCAAAGCAGAGAAGAGACCAAACACAGAAGTGGTAGATAATGCCAGCAGTCATTGGCATGATGCTGCTGAAGGAATGGTAGTCATTCCAGTACTGTTTGCTGTGGTCGTGGCACTGGTAGTTCATGGAGCTAGACGTAGAGGTTATAGGCACAGCACCAGAAAGAGCCCTAATGAGAGTAGGTTTAGCAGTAAATTATATACTGATTATGTAGGCATTCCTGAAAACCAAGGAAGAACCTAATCCCGTCATGCTGTATAACAAGGCTCAGTAAACTACAGCCTGCCTCTTAGTTTTGTACATCAAGAGAGCCAGGAATTTTATATACATATTATATATATTATATATTATATATATCACATTTATATAAACATATATAATTAATATATTATACAAATAATATAGATATAATATATTAATAATA